>NC_142132.1:66366930-66669961 GCF_024610735.1 Ursus americanus
TCTCCCATAAGTGTTTTTTTTTTTTTAAAGATTTTATTTATTCAACAGAGATAGAGACAGCCAGCGAGAGAGGGAACACAAGCAGGGGGAGTGAGAGAGGAAGAAGCAGGCTCATAGCAGAAGAGCCTGATGTGCGGCTCGATCCCATAACGCCGGGATCACGCCCTGAGCCGAAGGCAGACGCTTAACCGCTCTGCCACCCAGGCGCCCCCGTAAGTGTTTTTTTAATTGAAGTATAGTTGATATACAAAGTTACATTAATTTCAGGTGTACAACATAGTGATTTAAAAACTATATTATGCTGTGTTCACAAGTGTATCTACTGTCTGTCACTATCCAAACTATTACAATACCATTGACTATATTCCCTATGCTGTACCTTTTATTTGCATGATTTACTCATCCCATAACTGGAAGCCTATATCTCCCGCTCCCCTTCACCCATTTTGCCAATCCCCTACTCTCTGGCCACCATCAGTTTATTCTCCTTTTTGTGGGTCTGCTTCTACTTTTTGTTTATTTGTTTATTTACTTATTTTGGTTTTGTGGATTCCACATATAAGTGAAATCATATGGTATTTGTCTTTCTCTGACTTATTTCACTTAGCATAATACACTTTAGGTTCATCCATGTTGTTGCAGATGATAATATCTCATCCTTTTGATGGGTGAGTAATACTCCATTACATATCATACCACATCTTTATCCATTCGTCTGGACACTTGGGTTGCGTCCATGTCTTGGCTATTGTAAAGAATGCTGCAATAAACATAGGGGTGCATATTATCTTTTTGAGTTAGCTTTTGTTTTCTTTGGGTAAATACCCCAGTAGTGGAATAGTAATTCCGTCTACAGTACCGTCATATGGTATTTCTATTTTTAATTTTTTTGAGGAAACTCCATACTATGTTCTGTGGTGGCTGCATCAATTTACACTCCTACCAGAAGTGTACAAGGGTTCCCTTTTTCCATATCCTCACCAACATTTGTTATTTCTAGTCTTTTTTTTTTATTTTAATGATTTTTTTATTATATTATGTTAGTCACCATACAGTACATCCCCGGTTTCCGATGTAAGGCTCGATGATTCATTAGTTGTGTATAACACCCAGTGCACCATGCAATACGTGCCCTCCTTACTACCCATCACCGGTCTATCCCATTCCCCCACCAACCTCCCCTCTAAAGTCCTCAGTTTGTTTCTCATAGTCCATAGTCTCTCATGTTTCATCCCCCCTTCTGATTACCCCCCCTTTCTTTATCCCTTTCTTCCCCTACTGATCATCCTAGTTCTTATGTTCCATAGATGAGAGAAATCATATGATAGTTGTCTTTCTCTGCTTGACTTATTTCACTTAGCATTATCTCCTCCAGTGCCGTCCATGTTGTAGCAAATGTTGAGAACTCGTTCTTTCTGATAGCTGAGTAATATTCCATTGTATATATGGACCACAACTTCTTAATCCAGTCATCTGTTGAAGGGCATCTCGGCTCCTTCCACGATTTAGCTATTGTGGACATTGCTGCTCTGAACATTGGGGTGCATATGGCCCTTCTCTTCACTACGTCTGTATCTTTGGGGTAAATACCCAGTAGTGCAATGGCTGGATCATAGGGTAGCTCAATTTTTAACCTTTTAAGGGACCTCCACACTGTTTTCCAGAGTGGCTGTACCAACCTGCATTCCCACCAACAATGTAGGAGGGATCCCCTTTCTCCACATCCTTTCCAACAATTGTTGTTTCTTGCCTTGTCTATTTTTGCCATTCTAACTGGCGTAAGGTGGTATCTCAGTGTGGTTTTGATTTGAATTTCCTTGATGGCTAATGATTTTGAACATTTTTTCATGTGTCTGTTAGCCATTTGTATGTCTTTATTGGAAAAGTGTCTGTTCATATCTTCTGCCCATTTTTTGATTTGTTTATTTGTTTCTCGTGTATTGAGTTTGAGAAGTTCTTTGTAGATCTTGGATACCAGTCCTTTATCTGTAGTGTCATTTGCAAATATCTTCTCCCATTCCGTGGGCTGCCTCTTAGTTTTTCTGACTGTTTCCTTGGCTGTGCAGAAACTTTTAATCTTGATGAAGTCCCATAAATTCATTTTATCTTTTGTTTCTCTTGCCTTTGGGGATGTGTCATGAAAAAGGTTGCTTTGGCCGATGTCGTAGAGGTTGTTGCCTATGTTCTCCTCTAGAATTTTGATGGATTCCTGTCTCACATCGAGGTCTTTCATCCATTTGGAGTTTATTTTTGTGTATGGTGTGAGATAGTGGTCAAGTTTCATTCTCTTGCATGTAGCTGTCCAATTTTCCCAGCACCATTTATTGAAGAGACTGTCTTTTTCCCACCGGATGTTTTATCCTGCTTTATCAAATATTAGTTGCCCAAAGAGCCGAGGGTCCATTTCTGGGCTCTCTATTCTGTTCCATTGGTCTATGTGTCTGTTTTTGTGCCAGTACCATGCTGTCTTTGTGATCACAGCTTTGTAGTACAGCTCGAAATCCGGCATTGTGATGCCCCCAGCTTTGTTTTTCCTTTTCAACAGTTCCTTGGAGATTCGGGGCCTTTTCTGGTTCCATACAAATTTAAGGACTGTTTGTTCCAGCTCTTTGAAAAATGTCCTCGGTATTTTGATCGGGATAGCATTGAAAGTGTAGATTGCTCTGGGTAGCATGGACATTTTAACTATGTTAATTCTTCCAATCCATGAGCATGGAATATCTTTCCATCTTTTTATGTCTTCCTCAATGTCTTTCAAGAGTGATTTATAGTTTCTAGAATATAGGTCCTTTACATCTCTGGTTAAGTTAATTCCAAGGTAACGTATGGTTTTTGGTGCTATTGTAAATGGGATGGATTCCCTAATTTCTCTTTCTTCGGTCTCGTTATTCGTGTATAGAAATGCAACTGATTTCTGAGCATTGATTTTGTATCCCGCCACGTTACTGAATTGCTCTATAACTTCTTTTTTTTTTTTTTTTTTAAATGATTTTTTATTATATTATGTTAGTCACCATACAGTACATCCCCGGTTTCCGATGTAAAGCTCAATGATTCATTAGTTGTGTATAACACCCAGTGCACCATGCAATACGTGCCCTCCTTACTACCCATCACCGGTCTATCCCATTCCCCCACCCCCCTCCCCTCTGAAGTCCTCAGTTTGTTTCTCATAGTCCATAGTCTCTCATGTTTCATTCCCCCTTCTGATTACCCCCCCTTTCTTTATCCCTTTCTTCCCCTACCGATCATCCTAGTTCTTATGTTCCATAGATGAGAGAAATCATATGATAGTTGTCTTTCTCTGCTTGACTTATTTCACTTAGCATTATCTCCTCCAGTGCTGTCCATGTTGTAGCAAATGTTGAGAACTCGTTCTTTCTGATAGCTGAGTAATATTCCATTGTATATATGGACCACAACTTCTTAATCCAGTCATCTGTTGAAGGGCATCTCGGCTCCTTCCACAATTTAGCTATTGTGGACATTGCTGCTATGAACATTGGGGTGCATATGGCCCTTCTCTTCACTACGTCTGTATCTTTGGGGTAAATACCCAGTAGTGCAATGGCTGGATCATAGGGTAGCTCAATTTTTAACTTTTTAAGGGACCTCCACACTGTTTTCCAGAGTGGCTGTACCAACTTGCATTCCCACCAACAATGTAGGAGGGATCCCCTTTCTCCACATCCTCTCCAACAATTGTTGTTTCTTGCCTTGTCTATTTTTGCCATTCTAACTGGCGTAAGGTGGTATCTCAGTGTGGTTTTGATTTGAATTTCCTTGATGGCTAATGATTTTGAACATTTTTTCATGTGTCTGTTAGCCATTTGTATGTCTTCATTGGAAAAGTGTCTGTTCATATCTTCTGCCCATTTTTTGATTTGTTTATTTGTTTCTCGTGGATTGAGTTTGAGAAGTTCTTTGTAGATCTTGGATACCAGTCCTTTATCTGTAGTGTCATTTGCAAATATCTTCTCCCATTCCGTGGGCTGCCTCTTAGTTTTTCTGACTGTTTCCCTGGATGTGCAGAAACTTTTAATCTTGATGAAGTCCCACAAGTTCATTTTATCTTTTGTTTCTCTTGCCTTTGGGGATGTGTCATGAAAAAGGTTGCTTTGGCCGATGTCATAGAGGTTGTTGCCTATGTTCTCCTCTAGAATTTTGATGGATTCCTGTCTCACATCAAGGTCTTTCATCCATTTGGAGTTTATTTTTGTGTATGGTGTGAGATAGTGGTCAAGTTTCATTCTCTTGCATGTAGCTGTCCAATTTTCCCAGCACCATTTATTGAAGAGACTGTCTTTTTCCCACCGGATGTTTTTTCCTGCTTTATCAAATATTAGTTGCCCAAAGAGCCGAGGGTCCATTTCTGGGCTCTCTATTCTGTTCCATTGGTCTATGTGTCTGTTTTTGTGCCAGTACCATGCTGTCTTTGTGATCACAGCTTTGTAGTACAGCTTGAAATCCGGCATTGTGATGCCCCCAGCTTTGTTTTTCCTTTTCAACAGTTCCTTGGAGATTCGGGGCCTTTTCTGTTTCCATACAAATTTAAGGACTGTTTGTTCCAGTTCTTTGAAAAATGTCCTCGGTATTTTGATCGGGATAGCATTGAAAGTGTAGATTGCTCTGGGTAGCATGGACATTTTAACTATGTTAATTCTTCCGATCCATGAGCATGGAATATCTTTCCATCTTTTTATGTCTTCCTCAATGTCTTTTAAGAGTGATTTATAGTTTCTAGAATATAGGTCCTTTACGTCTCTGGTTAAGTTAATTCCAAGGTAACGTATGGTTTTTGGTGCTATTGTAAATGGGATGGATTCCCTAATTTCTCTTTCTTCGGTCTCGTTATTCGTGTATAGAAATGCAACTGATTTCTGAGCATTTATTTTGTATCCTGCCACATTACTGAATTGCTCTATAACTTCTAATAGTTTGGGAGTGGCTTCTTTTGGGTTTTCCATATAGAGTATCATGTCATCTGCAAAGAGAGACATTTTGACTTCTTCTTTGCCGATTTGAATACCTTTGATCCCTTTTTGTCGTCTGATTGCTGTTGCAAGGACTTCTAGTACTATGTTGAATAATAGTGGCGAGAGTGGGCATCCTTGTCGAGTTCCTGATCTTAAGGGAAAGGCTTCCAGCTTTTCCCCATTGAGAATAATATTTGCAGTAGGCTTTTCATAGATGGCTTTTATGAGATTGAGAAATGTACCTTCTATTCCTACACTCTGAAGGGTTTTAATCAGGAAAGGATGCTGTATTTTGTCAAATGCTTTTTCGGCATCGATTGAGAGGATCATACGGTTCCTGAGTCTTTTCTTGTTGATATGATGTATCACGCTGATTGATTTGCGAATATTGAACCACGCTTGCATCCCAGGTATGAATCCCACTTGATCGTGATGGATAATCCTTTTAATGTACTGTTGGATTCTATTAGCAAGTATCTTGTTGAGGATTTTGGCGTCCATATTCATTAGGGAAATCAGTCTGTAATTCTCCTTTTTGAGGGGATCTTTGCCTGGTTTGGGGATCAAGGTAATATTGGCCTCATAGAATGAGTTTGGTAGCTTTCCTTCTGTTTCTATTTTTTGAAATAGCTTTAGGAGAATAGGTATTATTTCTTCTTTGAATGTTTGGTAGAATTCCCCAGGAAAACCGTCCGGGCCTGGAGTTTTGTTATTTGGAAGGTTGTTTATCACTGACTCAATTTCTTCATAATTAATTGGCCTGTTTAAGAAATCAATTTCTTCCGGTTTCAATCTTGGTAGTTTATAGGTTTCCAGGAAGGATTCCATCTCTTCCAGATTCCTTAGTTTATTGGCATATAGCTGTTGATAAAAATTTCTAATAATCCTTCCAATTTCAATGGTGCTCGTCGTGACCTCTCCTTTTTCATTCATAATTTTAATAATCTGGGTCCTTTCTCTTTTCTTTTGGATAAGTCTTGCCAGTGGTCTGTCAATTTTATTGATTCTCTCAAAGAACCAGCTTCTTGTCCTGTTGATCTGCTCTACTGTACTTCTGGTTTCTGCTTGATTGATTTCAGCTCTAATTTTGGTCAACTGCTTCCTTGTGCGTGGATTAGGCCTGTCCCTCTGTTGCTGTTCCAGCTTCTTGAGGTGAGAATATAAAAACTGCATTTTAGATTTTTCTATTCTTTTGAGTGAGGCTTGGATGGCTATGTATTTCCCCCTTAGGACTGCCTTTGCAGTATCCCATAGGTTTTGGACTGTTGTATTTTCATTCTCATTGGTCTCCATAAATTGTTTAATTTGATTTTTGATTTCCTGGTTTATTGAGTCATTCCTGAGCAGGATGGTTCTTAGTCTCCAAGTGTTTGAGTTTCTTCCAAATTTTTCCTTGTGGTTGAGTTCCAATTTCAGAGCGTTGTGGTCTGAGAATATGCAGGGGATAATTTCAATCTTTTGGTATCGGTTGAGACCTGTTTTGTGTCCCAGAACATGGTCTATTCTTGAGAATGTTCCATGGGCATTAGAATAGAATGAGTATTCTTTGGTTCTGGGGTGTAGTGTTCTATATGTATCTATGAGGTCCAACTTGTCGAGTATGGCATTCAAAGCCTTTGATTCTTTGCTTAGTTTTTGCCAGGGTGTTCTATTTCTGATAGTGGAGTGTTGAGGTCCCCTACTATTAATGTATTTTTATTTATATGTCTCTTTATTCTGGTTAAGAGTTGGCTTGTGTATCTTGCTGCTCCCTTGTTGGGGGCATATATATTTATAATTGTCATATCCACTTGTTGAATACTTCCCTTAAGAATAATATAGTGCCCTTCTGCATCTCTAACTATAGTCTGTAGTTTAAAATCCAATTTATCTGATATGAGAATTGCTACCCCAGCTTTCTTTTGAGGTCCATTTGCGTGAAAGATGGTACTCCATCCTTACTGTCAGTCTGAATGCATCTTTGGGTTCGAAATGAGTCTCTTGTAGACAGCAAATGGATGGGTCATTTCTTTTTATCCAATCTGCAACCCTGTGGCGTTTATGGGATGGTTCAAACCATTTACATTAAGACTGATTACTGAGAGATATGATTTTAATGTTGCCATGTTGCCAGTAAAGTCTTTGTTTGTATTGGCTGTAACTTTCTGATCTGTATTACTCTTGGGGCCTTTTTACTTTTATAGAACCCCCCGTAATATCTCCTGTAGGGCTGGTTTCGTGGTTACAAAATTGGTTAGTGACTGGCGATTCTGAAATGTCTTTATTTCTCCATCAATTCTGAATGACAGCCTTGCTGGATAAAGGATCCTTGGCTGCATGTTTTTCTCTGAAAGAGCTTTAAATATGCTCCCCCAACCCTTTCTCTCATTCCAGGTCTGTGTAAACAGGTCTGACGTAATTCTGATGCCTTTGCCTTGGTACGTGAGAAATTTCTTTGCCCTGGCCGCTTTCAATACTGTATCCTTGCATCTAATATTTGCGAATTGCACTATGACGTGACGTGGCGTAGGTTTGTCGTGGTTGAGCTTGGGAGGGGTCCTCTCTGCCTCTTGGACACGAATGTTTGTTTCCCTCACTAGATTAGGGAAGTTTTCAGCTACAATTTGTTCAAATATCTCTTCTAGACCTCTGTTTTTCTCCACCCCCTCGGGGATGCCGATGATTCTAATATTGGATCGTTTCATTGAGTCAGTAATCTCCCGTAACCTACATTGGTGGGCGTGGATTTTTTTAAGACCATCTTCTATTTTCATTTTTTCCTCTATTAACCCATCCTCCAATTCACTAACCCGTTCCTCTGCTTCTGCGACCCTGGCCGTCAGAGCCTCTAGTTTTGCCTGCATTTGGCTCATAGAATTTTTAATTTCTGTCAGATTCGCTCTCATTTCTGTCCTTAGGGATTCTATATTCTCAGTAACCTTTTCGTTAATAGTTTTTTCAATTCTACTCATCATTTTGACCATCGTTACTCTGAATTCCATTTCTGATAATTTGGTTACATCCATATCCATTATTTCTGTGGCAGAGGCCACAGACTCACTGTCTTTTCTTTGCTGGGGGGGGCTTCTCCTTCTTGTCATTCTGATGAGGAGAGGTTGCGGGGTTTCCAGAGCCCAAATTATTGACTGGGTCCCAGGCCGTGCCCCTTGTTTTATAGGGATCTTAGGGATGTGGGCTTCTTCTTTAAAGATTTTATTTATTTATTTATGTGGCAGCCAACCAGCGAGAGAGGGAACAGAAGCAGGGGAGTGGGAGAGGAAGAAGCAGGCTCCCAGCGGAGGAGCCCGATGAGGGACTCCTTTCCGGAACGCCGGGATCACGCCCTAAGCCGAAGGCAGGCGCTCAATGACTGCGCCACCCAGGCGCCCGGGTTGTGGGCTTCTTGATTTTTCAGCCTGCCTTCTGTGTTCTGGGGGAGGGGCCTGCCGCGCCGATACTCAGGCAGCCCTGTTTGGGTAGAGTCTCCGCGTCCCCTGCGAGGGGGGATGGGGATGGGCACTCCCTGAGCCGGTATTTCCAGGCTTTTGTTCTCTGGCGGCTTTCCCTGGCGGTCTGCTGTGCCTCTTCTGAGGGTCAGAGCAGCAGCGGCCGAATTTCAGCCTCTGTCACAGAACAGAGGGATTGCGGCCCGTTCTCCACTGATGTTCTGGCCACTTTAACTCCGTTACTGTTGGTGCTGCTCAACCCTGCAGCGTCCCGGGATGTGCGCCCCACACCCGGCGTCCCAGCCCTCACTTCCAGGGCCGGCGCGTCTCTGTCCTTTGTGTTTCTAACACCGCCAGCCGCCCTGCGCCCGCTCCCGGATCTCCCGGTCTCAGTCTGGATCCAGTGAGCGCACCGGGATTCCGGTGTTCCGCGAGATGCCTGGTGGCGCGCGCACCCAGCTCACGGTCTCAGTCTGCTGTTTTGCGCGTGCCGACCACGAGCCCGCCCGCTCTCCCGTGCAAGTGGCTGCCGCTTCCCGGCGCCCGAACACGGCGGCTCCCTCCCCCTTCCGTTTATCTTCCGATATCTGTGCACAGTTTCATGGCTCCCCGCTTCGTACCTCAATACTCAGCGCTGGAGATGTTCATTTGTAGAGATCCAGATGCGTCTTCCTGCGTCTCAGGCTGGTTCCGTGGTTGTTTAGGCTGGTCTGGTACCTATCCAGCTCGACTCGGAGGACCGGCTGAAAAACGGTGTCTCCTACTCCTCCGCCATCTTAACTCCTCCTATTTCTAGTCTTTTTGAGTCTAGCTATTCTGGTAAGTGGAAAGTGATCCTTCATGGTGGTTTTAATTTGCGTTTCCCTGATGAGGAGTGATGTTGAGCATCTTTGTCCATTTGCCATCTGTATGTCTTCTTTGTAAAAACGTCTGTTCAGATCCCTTGCCCATTTTTAATGAGATTATTTGTGTTTTTTGGGGTTAAGATCCTGTGCCCATTTTTAATGAGATTATTTGTGTTTTTTGGGGTTAAGTTGTATAAGTTCTTTATATATTTTTGATATTAACCCCTTATTGGCATATCATTTATAAATATCTTCATCCATTCAGTAGGTTGCCTTTTTGTTTTGTTGATGGTTTCCTTCACTGTGTAAAAGCTTTTTATTTTAGGATTGTCCCAATAGTTTAATTTTGCTTTCATTTCCTTTGCTAGAGGAGACATATCTAGAAAAATATTTCTATGGTTGATATCAAAGAAATTACTGTTTATATTTTCTTCTAGGAGTTTTATGGCTTCAGGTCTCACATTTAAATGTTTAATTCATTTGAGTTTATTTTTGTGTATGGTATAAGAAGTGGTCTAGTTTCTTCTTCTTCTTCTTCTTCTTCTTCTTCTTCTTCTTCTTCTTCTTCTTCTTCTTCTTTTTTTTTGCATGTAGCAGTTCAGTTTTCTTAGCACCATTTATTGAATACCCTACCTTTTCCCCATTGCATATTCTTGCCTGTTTTGTCATAGATTAACTGATCATATAAGTGTGGATTTATTTCTGGGCTCTCTATTCTGTTCCATTGATCTGTGTGTCTGTTTTTGTGGTAGTACTATAGTGTTTTGGTTATTTTGGCTTTGTAGTATGTCTTGAAATCTGGAATTATGATACATCCAGTTTAGTTCTTCTTTCTTAAGATTGCTTTGGCTGTTTGGGGTCTTTTGTGGTTCCATACAAATTTTAGGATTATTTGTTCTAGTAGTGTGAAAATGCTGTTGGCATTTTGATAAGGGTTGCAATGAATCTGTAGATTGCTTTGAGTAATATGGGCATTTTAACAGTATTGGTTTTTCCAGTCCATGAGCATGGAATGGCTTTTAATTTGTTTGTGTTGTCTTCAATTTCTATCAATGTTTTATAGTTTTCAGAGTACAGGGCTTTCACCTCCCTGGTTAAGTTTATTCCTAGGTATTGTATTCTTTTTAGTACAGTTGTGAATGCAATTGTTTTTTGAATTTCTTTTTCTGCTACTTCATTATCAATGTATAGAAATGCAATTGATTTCTGTATATTAATTTTGTATCCTGCAACTTTACTGAATTTATTGATCAGTTCTAATAGTTTTTTGGTGGAATCTTTAGGGTTTTCTGTATAGAATATCATGTCGTCTGCAAATAGTGAAAGTTTAACTTCTTCCTTACCAATTTAGATGTTCTTTCTTTCTTTCTTTCTTTCTTTCTTTCTTTCTTTCTTTCTTTCTTCCTTTTGACTGAGTGCTGTGGCTAGGACTTTCTAGTACTATGTTGAATAAAAGCGGTGAGAGTGGACATCCTTGTCTTGTTCCTGATCTTAGAGGAAAAGCTTTCAGTTTTTTTTTTTACCATTGAGTATGGTATTAGCTTGGGTTTTTTTTATATGTGGCCTTTATTATGTTGAGGTATATTCCCTCTAAACCCACTTCGTTGAATGTTTTTATCATGAACAGATGTTGAATTTTCTCAAATGATTTTTCTGCATTTACTTAGATAATCATGATTTTTATCCTTTGTTTTGTTAATGTGGTGTTATTCCTTGATTAATTGGTGAATATTGAGGGATCAAGAATAAATCCTCTTGATCGAGTGAATGATCCTTTTAATGTATTGTTGAATGTGGTTTGCTATTATTTTGTTGAGGATATTTGCATCTGTGCTCATTGGGGATTCTGGCCTATAGTTTTCTTGTTTTGTGGTGTCCTTGGTTTTGGTATCAGGGTAATACTGGCCTCATAGAATGTATTTGGAAGCTTTCCTTTCTCTTCTATTTTTTGGAATAGTTTGAGAAGAATAGATATTAACTCTTTAAATGTTTGGTAGAATTCACCTGTGAATTCATCTTGTCCTGGACTTGTATCTGATAAGTTTTAGTTGTTATGTTTCCATTTTTATTTGTCTCAGGGTATTTTTGATCTCTCTTTTGATTTTTTCTTTGATCCATTGTTTGTTTAGTAGCATGTTGTCTAATATCCACATGTTTGCAAATTTTCCAGTTTTTTTCTTGTAGTTGATTTCTAATGTCATACCATTGTAATTTGAAAAGAGACTTGATATGATTTAAATCTTCTTAAATTTATTAAGACATATTTTGTGGCCTAACATATGATCTGTCCTAGAGAATGTTCCATGTGTGCTTAAGAAAAATGTATATTCTGTTGATCTTGGATCGAATGTTCTGTATATGTCTGTTAAGTCATATGTTAAGTCAAATGTGTTAAGGCCTGTGTTTTCTTATTGATTTTCTGTCAGATTTATCCATTGTTGGAAGTGAAGTATTAAAGTCCCCTACTATTATTGTATTACTCTCTATTTCTTTCTTTAGGTCTGTTAATATTTGCTTTGTATATTGGTTGCATAAATACTTAGAAGTGTTATATCCTCTTGTTGGATTGACCCCAGGACCTGGTTTTTAAAAAGGTTTAGTGTGAGGTTTTTCAAACTATACAGGTGGTATGAATTTGGGCTGCATCTATGTGAGAAGTATCATGAGGGCATAAATCTTAGGGTAGCTTTTTCCCCCTTGTCCATCAAGGGCCAATGTGAGTCAGCAGTTTTGCTTATGGCCTGCCGTGGATGAGGACAGATTTACTTCTGATTCACCCTTGCATTGAGATTATAGCTTTTTGGGATCCTAGCATAATAGGATGTCTCCTAATAAATTTACCACCTTGGGCAGGCCCTCGTCTTTTTCTCTGTGTCTTGTGGTCTTTTGAGGGTATAAAAACTGACACTAAAATTCACTGATCTAGCAAATGCTTTCAAGGTGAGAGCTGGCTTCAATTCCTCACCTCCTTCTTCAGTTCTTACTTTCCTGAGGTGTTGTCATTTAGTCATTCCTTAATTTCTCCCCAGGTTTATGGTGTTTAAAAGTTGTCTTATGTATTATCCAGCACTGAAGATACTTTACAATGTAACATGAAAGTAATCTTGTAGGGTAGGAGTCAAGGTAGTCTGCTATATTTTTTAAAACAATCTAGACATTTGTGGATAAAGAGTGTTTTTCAAAATGTGGTTCTCTGCTATACTCATCAGGACTGGTTATTTAAAATACAGGGTAGTAAGTCTCAGACCTATTGAATCAAAGTTTTTTGGGAGATGGAAGCCATGAATCTTCTCTTTTAACAAGTAATCTTGATGATTTTGATGTGCACTGTTGTACAAGAAGCACTCCATTGAATCTTCTGTAAAAATGGAATAATTCTCATATAACCTCGTTGGGTGTTGTGAAGATTAATAATTAGTTAATTGACAATTAACAATTAGTTAATTGAAGATTATAAAGGTGTTTAAAGAATGCTAAAAAGTACTATTCTAGGAAGGCAGCACAGAAAGTCATTACACTACATTGGAAACCAATTAAAGCCTTTAAATGGACTTGATTGAAGGAAATAGTCAATAAATTACAAGGTAAGAGAAGCTTAGCTCTAATTTATGCAGCAATGCTTTCCCCAGTGGAGTGTTGAACTTATATCAGTCCATCATTGCTTGCCCAGTGACATAGCAAAATGTTTGTAATCTTTGAAGGGAGAAAAACCAGCAGCTTTGTTCAGGTATTTATGGGTAGAAAAAATATAGGCCCCTTCAAATGAGGGAAAAATTCTTTAATTTGTATTAATTAACAAAAATAAATTATTTATTATAATTTAAATGAATTATTTTTTCTTCTATTGGTGTCTGATTAAATTTTGCATACTCTCCTTTTTTCATATATTTTCCCAATATATATATATCATACCCGGATTCTAAATTGAAGGTGGTAGCCTTACGATCACTTCCAGGTATTCCCTGACTGTCTGTAAATGATTTTGCCATAACATTTTCAGGCGTTCTGGGAGGCTGATGTCATTCTCTAGTGCCTTGATCTCTCTAAATAATAAGTAGTCAGTCTTATGTAGAAAGATGAGGACAGGGTACTCTCTGCTTTTTTAAGGAAAAGTCAAGGTCTCCACTTCTAACCCAGCTTTCTCTTTCCCGTAATGAGAAGTGTTGATATGGATCAAGGAACAGCATCTGGTAAATTGCTGGGGGGAGGAAGACTTTTCCAAGAGAAACAAAAAGATTAAAGGCTTTTGTTCCTTCAAAGAGAAGCACTCTTTTAGGAATATTTCCCTTTTGGTGCTCTAGAGCCCCTTTTTGCTTTGGACCACTCTTTTATCTTCCCTCTCATGGGACATGGATGATAAGGTATTCTCAGAATGTCTTCCAGCTAGGGAAGAAATAGCTGTAATCCTCTATTTCTTTATTGACCTTTTGCTAGAAATTGTTCTTCTATCCATTACTGAATGTAATGTGTTAAAGTCTTCAACTATTATTGTTGAATTTTCTGTTTTCCTTTCAATTCTGTCAGTTTTCCTTTATGTATTTTGGGCTCCCTTTTTGGGTGCTTATAGGTTTATAATTGTTATGTTTTCCTGCTGGATTATTCCTCTTATGGTTATAAAATGTAGTAATGTAGTTCTAGTAACAACTTTTGTCTTAGACTATTTTGTTTGTGTAGTCATTCCAGCTATCTTTTGGGTACTCTTTGTATGGTATATCTTTTCCCATTCGTCTAGTTTCAACTTATTGTGTCTTGAATCTAAAGTGTGGCTCTTGTACACAGCATATATAGTTGGACCATAGTTTTGTTTTTTTATTAAACCATGCTACCAGTCATCGCTGTTTTTGATTGGAGTGTTCAGTCCATATACATTTAATGTTATTACTGATGAGGTAGATTGACATCTGCCATTTTGTCATTTGTTTTTGGTATGTCTTATGTATTTTTTGTTCTTCTATTTCTTCATTACTGCCTTCTTTTTAATTAGAAATTTTCTAATATATTACTCTTACTTCCCTGTTGTTTCTTTTACTATTTTTTAAATTATTTTTTAGTGGTGGCCCTGAGGATTACAATTAACATTTTAATTTAAAACGATATGTTCAGATTAAAACTAGCTCAATTTCATAATATACAAAAACTGTTCCAATATAGGTCTGTGTCCCCCACTCCTTTGTACTGTTATTATAATACAAATTATATCCTTATACATTATTAGCCTATCAACATGGTTTTATAATTTTTGCTTTATGCAGCTGCCTTTTAAATCAGATAGAAGACTAACAAAATACATTCATATTGTCATATTTACCTGTGTAGTTATAATTATTGGTACTTTTCATTTTTTCATGTGAATTCAGGTTATTTTCTACTGTCCTTTCATTTCATCCTAAAGGATTCCCTTTAGTATTTCTTATAGGGCCAGTCTGTTAGTGATGAATTCTCTGTTTTTGTTTTTCTAGAAATATCTTAATTCCTTCTTTGTTTTTCAAAAAATAGTTTTTCTGGATGTGAAATTCTTGATTGTCTTTTTATTTCAGCACTTTGAATATGTCATCCTACTAGCTTGTGGCCCCCATGCTTCCTGATGAGAATTCAGATGTTAATCTTACTGGAGATCCCTTGTATGTGATGAGTTGTTTCTCTTGCTGCTTTTAAGATTCTCTTTTTATCTTGTCTTTTGACAGTTTGACTATGGTGTATCTCAGTGTGAATCTCTTTGATATATCCTACTTGGAGTTTATTGAGTTTTTTAGATATACAGATTGTTTTAATCAAATTTGAGTATTTGGCCATTTCTTCAAATGCTTTCTCTTCTTTTTCTCTCTTCTCTTTCATGTGTATGCTAGTATGCCTGATGATGTCTCACAGGCTGTATTCATTTTTCTTCATTCTTTTATCTTTCTCTTCCACACACTAGCTGATCTCAATTGTCCTGACTTCAAGTTCACTGATTCTTCATTCTGCCAGTTCTTCTTCTGTTGAACCTCTCTAGTGAATTTTCATGTCAACTTTTGTACTTTCCAACTCAATAATTTGTTTGGTCCTTAAAAAAAATAATTTCTATCTATTTATAGAGAAACTCTATTTGGTGAGACATCATTCTCATGAGTTAAAAAAAATTTAGATGTGGTTTCCTTTTGTTCTTTGAACATATTTATAATATCTCATTTAAGATCTTTTTCTAGTAAGTCCAATATTTGGGCTTCCTCAGTGACTATTTATAGAGACTGCTTATTTTAACCATATACGGGCCATACTCTCCTGTTTCTCTACATGTCTTGTAATTTTTTTCTTTGAAACTTGACATTAAATAGTAAAATGTGGTAACTCTGGAAATAAGATTCCTCCTATTCCCCAGGGTTTGTTTCTGTTTTTAGTTATTGCTGTTTATTTGGAGACTTTCCTGGACTAAATCTATAAAATCTGTATTCTTTGTTATGTGAAGCCATTGAAATTTGTGTTTGGTTAACTTAGTGGTCAGCTAATGATTGGCAGATTTCTTTAAATGCTTTAAACTAGTATGACTCCCAGGCTTTGGCAATGACTCTGTGTGTGTGTGTGTGAGTGTGTGTGTGTGTGTTGAGGTATGCCATCAATGATACTAGCGGGCAGTTTACAACTCTTTCTTAGTCTTTATTTCTTGCTTGTGCTAAGCCTGAAATTAACCAGAGGGAAGAAATTAGGGCATTCTCAGTACTTCCTGGGCATGCATTTAGCCCTTCCATGTGTGTGGCCTTCTAGAGTCCCAGTATTATATTAGAAATTTTCAATGCCCCCTACAAACATTTCATTCTCCAGTTTTTCCTTTCAAGTTTTTTGGTCAGCCTCTTGTCATTTCCACTGGTAATGCCGACTCAGGCAGCTGAGATAGTAAGCAATTGCTGCTGATTGTTTTTGACAAATACCCTGGGGATTGGACTGCCTGCACCGAGTGAGCTCTGAGTCAGGCCAAATAAAGATAAGTCCTGAGAATGGGGCTTTTGAGCTGTCAGACTGTTTACATAGTGATAATTCTCTGGGGATAGGCCTTTGAGGGTGCACCAAACCCATTCTGCCCTCTCAAGTGCATGTTGGGCTGCTGATTTTCCACAGCTACAGTATTGTTAGGCTGTTGGTGTTCAAGGCTGTTGTGGAGCTGGGAAGATGGTAGTGGAATTAGGATAAGTTAAAGTGCTGCAAAACTTATTCTTCTTACTGATATTCAGGTGTTTTTCTTGAATAAATATTCACTAGATTTTTTCATGTTTTTAATTATTTTTCAGAGTTCTAAAGCATTGATCTGTTTTATTTTTGTGTTTTGTTTTGTTTTTGCTAGTGCTCTAGTTGTTTTATAAAGGGGCAGAATTTTGGAAGTCTTTACTGTGCCACTCCAGAAGTGCTTCCTCTATTCTCATCATCTTAGAAAGCCATGTGGAGACTCTTTCCTGGAGAAAGGAAATGTGGAGCCAGTAATGGACTCTTAATCTGGAGAGGCTACAGGAGTTTTCACAGTCCAGTTTTCTAGTATAGGAAGTAAGATAGGGATTTGGGGCTAAAATGTGCATGGGTCTAAACTGTATTCTAAGAAACTTTTGGGAATCTACTGTGGTAATAGGTGGCATTCTGGGCTAGGGGCCATGGGCTTAATAATTACAACTGCCAGGTTGGCAACCTTTGGCCTGTACCAAGGATTTCTTCACTCTTCATTCTGTCTTCCAAATTCCTTTCATATGTAAGTGTAAATCCTGGCTCTTCTTCTCAACAATATATCCACTGATTTGTCCATTCTTCCTTCCTCCACCATCCCTTCTTATTGTTAACTATGCTGTCCCTTTCTATGTTCTAATAGTTCTAATATTACCTTCTAATTCTAAAGACTACCAAAAGTGTCCCAATGTTACAGTTTAGAAAAAGAATTTGGGAATATTTGGTACATGGGGAGACATCACACAGGTGAACCCTTATAACTGAAGAAAAAGGACAGATATTGTCACCATTCAAAGTCAGTGTATTAGTTGATCCTTGAACAATGCAGGGGTTAGAGGCATCAACCTCTGTGCGGTTGCGAATCCATGTATAACTTTTGACTTCCCAAAAACTTAACTGCAGATAGCCTACTGTTGACTGGAGGACTTAATGATAACATGAAGAGTTGATTAACTTGTATTTTGTATGTCATATATTTTATATACTATATTCTTATTATAAAGTAAGGTAGAGAAAAGAAAATGTTATTAAGAAAATCATATGGAAGAGAAAATACATTTACAGTACTGTACTGTATTTATTTAAAAAAAATCCATGTATAAGTGGACCTACACAGTTCAAATCCATGTTGTTGAAAGGTCAACTGTATATGATAAATAGTAATTTTAGTAATTGCAACATTTTTATGGTAAATGCCAACTCTGGGGTGGTAGTTTATATGGAGCATAGGAAAAGAAAAGTTTGGAAGCAAAGCATTTGTTTTTAGCACTGTCTAATGGGGAGAGAAAGGGACTCTAAAGTTAGAAGAGATTATATAGTTACGACAAAGTAAACTCTAGGGGAGCATTGAGCTCATTCTTCATGGTCTTCCCTAGACTGGATAAAATAACCTGCAAAACTCCCTTCGCTCTGATTCTCTGCTTAATCTTCCAATTACTATTTAAGATAACTTGCTTAGTGAGGAAGTGTCATGCTTCCTCTGAATGCTTTTGTCTATACAAATGTTTATCTCCCTCCTCCCACCTCACTCTCTCACTCCCTAGCTGTACACCAGTGCTCTCCTTTACAACTCAGTCTCCCCATGGCCTTGGCTGGTGTAACTTCATCCTCCCAACTGATCTGATATCTGCAGAATCTCTAGAAATCTCCAGCTGAACTGCCTTCTGACTTCTCTCTTTGTTCTGTATTACAGCTTTGGAGAAACCTAACATCACAACCGTGGGCATAAAGAAAAAAGGCATTAGGAGAAAGCAGTGCATCTCTTTTGGCAATAGTGCAAATGAAAGTGACAGTCAGTAACCTTGTTTGCAAATAACCAGGTCAATTCAAAAGAGCTGTTGATGTGGATAATTACAAGCCCCTAGCATTCATCGCCAGGATCTGAGTGGTACACGTGCATACCTGTGAAGGGAGGCCTCTCATTTCACGTACAATGCTTCAGGTCTTCTCATTTAAAAACACACTGTTTCCCTGCCCCTGCCAAATGTGAGCCACACTCATTTATATTAGTGAGGATTTTCAGTGCCTCTGGGTTTCTTGCTGGCATCTTTCAAGACCACGGCTCCTCGCATTAGCTAGGCTGTGATATGCTTCCAAGCAAAAGGAGCATCTCCACAGAAACAGATGTTAACATCCCCGGGCACAGTGTGCCCTCTTCCTGTGATATTCTCTCCAAGTTTGCATTTGTGCTGTCAGTTGGGGAATTGCACAGAATGACAATTGATGCCACCAGTGAAAGAAGTTATGACAGGAATGAGGGATGGGGGAAAGCAGTAGACTCATTAATTAATGGCTCCAGAAGGGGAAATGGGCTCTCTCAGCTCACATAAGCTGTTTGAACTCAAGTAGGGCTAATTGTTTTCTCTGCCAGCCCCAGAGTAGCTTCCATCTCAGGAGATGGCAGTGAGTGAGTCTTAATTAGCCAACCTGACCTAATCTCATTGTCAGTTACATATAGGACATCACCCAGTTTGTTCGCCATTCTTCCGAAATGGATTAAAACACACACACGCACACACACCTCAACGTGAGCATAGAAAGTAGTTAGTCATCCTTTTCATTGAAAGGTGTGGGTGGAAGTGTGCCTGTTGTCTGTCACTCAGAAACGTTTGAACCAAGCCTTGCTTAAGGCAGGCCTGTGTGTGGGTGTGGGTGGGTAGCTGTCTTAGGTTCTTTGCAGAGAGACAGAATGAGATGGAGACCACGACGTGCAGGGGGTCAACTGGGGGAGTGCTCTGGGGGAACAGCAGCTGCGAGGGGATGAGAGGAGCAGAAGGGGGAGCTGGACTGTGATGCAGTTCTACCAAAGGCTTGGGTACATCTCACAGAGACTCTGCAACTTGGATGGTCCTCTGAATTGTCCTTAAATGAGGCCAGGGGACTGGGCCATTGTACTCCGACCTGATGAGGCTGTCCTCAAGGGGGATGTGTAGCCTGGGTGCCTTGGCAGTTCCTTCAAGCAAGGGCAGTTCTTAAAGAGTAGCTCAGCTGAGACTCACAGCTGACCTTCTGAAGCCTTGGGGCTGCAGGGAGGCCTGGGGGGCCCCACGGCTTCCATCACAGGGCTGTTGCCTCTTTTAAATGAATGAGACAGGATGAATGGGAGTGTTTATCTGCCACCTTACCAACTGCTAGCACTCTGTCCGGAGCAGAGTGTAGAAAACGGGTCTGGCAACATACTAAAGCAAATAGAGAGATTCTAATGCTTATTGTTTCTGTAGAGGTAGGAAATGAAGGATCTACTCTTAGTTTTCCTGAGAAGCAGGGACCCAGAAACCAATGGGTTCAACATACCTTTGGAAATGCACACCTGAAGTACAGGGGTAAAACGAATAAACTGAGGCCTGTATGTGTCATGAAGCGACTGGCCCTGAACTGATTTGTAAGCAAAGCTGGGATTCCAGGTCTCCTTAAAACTAAGAGCTGTCAGTGTTTCTTCAACTTCACAATGCTGCCTTCAAAATATGGTATTTTTAAAGAGTTAAGGGAGGACACATTTGTAAATGTTAGTATTCCTGTGATATGGCATACTTGTTTTTCTAGCTTTATTGAGATATAATTGACATATAACATTGTGTAAGTTTAAGGTGTAAAATGTGATGATTTGACAGATGTATATGTTGTGAAATTATTTCCACAATGTTAGTCATCTCACATGACTACCTTTTGTGTGTGCGTGTGGGGGGAGAACATTTAAGAACTACTCTCTTAGCAACTTTTCAAGTATACAACACAGCATTGTTAACGATAGTCAGCGTGCCATATAGTAGGTCTCCAGAGCTTATTCATCCTAGACCTGGAAGTTTGTACCCTTCGGCCAGCATCTCCCCACTTCCTCAGCCCTTAGCCCCTGGCAACCACCAATCTACTCCCTGCTTCTATGATTCCACATACGAGTGAGATCAGACAGTATTTGCCTTTCTCGGCCTGATTTATTTCACTTAACATAATGCCCTCAAGGTTTATCCATACTGTTGCAAATGGCGGAATTCCATTCTTTATTATGGCTCTGTGTGTGCACACATATATGCATGTGTTATGTGTATGTATATATACACATACACACATATAAAATCATATTTTTATAAAAAAGTGCACATATATACATACATATGTATTGATATATATGTATATATATATACACACACACACATATATATATATAATCATATTTTCTTGGGGCACCTGGGTGGCTCAGTTGGTTAAGCATCTGACTCTTGATTTTGGCTCAGGTCATGATCTCAGGGTCCTGGGATTGAGCCCTGCATGGGGCTCCACGCTCAGCACCGAGTCTGCTTGTCCCGTTTCCTCTCCCTCTGCCCCTCTCCCCCTGCCTACACACAAGCTCTCTCTCTCTCTCTCAAATAAATAAATGAATAAAATCTTTAAAATCCTGTTTTCTTTATCCATTGGGGTCGTCTTACCTGTAATGAATAATGCTGCAGTGCATGGGGGTAAAAGTATCTCTTCAAGGTATCATTTCCTTTGGACAAATGCCAATTCCTGGATCATGCGGTAGTTGTATTTTTAATTTTTTGAGGAACCTCCACAGTGGCTGCACCCGTTTGTATCCCCACCGACAGTGCACAAGGAGTCTCTTTCCTCTTGCTTTTTGCCAAGAGTGATGCAGCGTACTTGAAATCCAACTGAGGCTACGAGTAGAGAAGATCACCTGACGTGTGGGTGATCCCACATGTGGCCTAGGAAATCCGAGTTAATTGAGAAACAAGGTAGTTGAAGTTCCTTCCCAATTTCCTGCTTTACCAAGAGCACAGTGAGGGATTTTGTTAAGTTCCTGCTGGCTCTGTATGACACAGGGCCCTGCCATCCTTGTGGGGCAAGGCCGTCACCCTCAGAGGACCTCTCAAGTTTGGGAGCAGGAGACGCAGGACTGGGAGGAAGCGGCGCTGGGCCGTGGGTAGAGTCCTGGGACGGCACGCAGGGCCTTGCCGGCCTGAGCGACTGCCAGTCAGTGCTGGCGGCCACAGAAACTGCGCCAAGTCCGTGTGTCACCTCCAATCTCCTCTTCCTTCATTTTACCAGTCTATTACTGCCCCCCTCTTCCTATTTCTCCTGGTTAGTGGGGTTTTCTCCCGAGTGCCGGAGGCCACATTGGTGCTCGTTGCTTGATAGACGTTTGTGGGTGAATGAATGTTGTTCCCAGAGGCTCATAGGGTTGGCCCTGGAAGAGACAGTAGGATCTTATCAGTCTTCCCTGATTATATTGTCGAAGGCCAACCTGCTGTTGCTCCTCAGGCTGAGCTGATGTTTGCATAACTTCCTCCAGAGAAAGCCCTCATACCATGCAGATAACGTACAAGGTGCTGTCACGGTTTAACCGGCCTCTCCGAGAGCCAGAGCTGTGGGTAAGGATGTTCACAGACACGGCAATCCTATTTTCACACAATAGGATGTTTTAAATATAGGTAGGCCTGACTGTCCCAAGTTCTGGGAATTGCCAGGGGCAAGCTAGCCAGGCCTTCTGGGGAGTTTGTCTCTAGGCGACCATGCTTCTCCCAGACTGGGCTGTTTCTCCAGGCTTTTCTCGTTGCTGCGGGTGGGCTGGGAAGGTGCTTACCGCGGGCCTGGCATCTGCTTCTTCCTCTGAGAAGTTATCAGTGACTGAGGAAAGGCTGGGGGAGGGCTGAGCTCCTTCCTGTCAGCTGAGGGACTGTGGAAAATGAAGCTTGAGGAAACATCACCCACGCTGTTTCCTCTCCAGCTTTCTCGTGAAGGAGGAAAGACACATATACATAGATGCTTACGCACACGTGCACAGACACATATTTTACATAAATGTGTTACCGAGGTCAGAAAACACACATAAGCTTTTGGGAAAGGAAGCAAACCAAAAAACCCGAGACCAGGGAGGACAGCTGACAACCTGGGCCGCCTGAAGTCTCACTCCATCTCCGCTATTAACTTGTAGTGCTGACTTCAGCAAGTCAATTAACCTTCCTGCGTTCTACTTCCTAACCTGCTAGTGGGAAAGAATAACACTGACCCAGCTCAGAGGGGTGCCAGGAGATTAACCTACATCTTCAAAGGGCTCATCCTTATTAGAGTGCTGTGTAAAGGCTAGGTGTTTTATTTTTATTAAAAGTTGTATGACTATTCACAGTTGGTCTCTGCACTGGCACCTTCCCCAGGCCTTCCTGGATTCTGCTGAGTGATGGGGATAAGGCTTCTGGAATGTGTCAAATTGAAATGTCCTGGGCCTCAAATGTTCTCTGCAAATAGCACTGGTTTGGTGCAACGTGAAGACACTTCAGTAGGGTATTTACCGATGAAATGTTAAAGAACAGGAATGGCATTTGGGTGTGAAACCAGATCGACCTTTCAAGGTGGTAGCGGGTGGTAGTGGGAGAGGGAACATTTCGTGAGTGCCAAGCACTGTGAGCACTTCTTCTCGGATGTGACTAGCACTGGTATTTTGGTCTGTTAAAAGGTCAGTGGAAGCAGGGAATCATGCAAAGTGATGTACTTAGACCTTAAACTTCTATTTTAACTTGAAGCATAAATCTGTACATTTCTTTGCCAAACTATTGATTTGTGGCTGAGATCCCTTCTTTAAGGATGATGCTTGACTGCATTCCAGATCCTTATTCTTGCATAAACCACACCTGTGATCCATTATCTAAGGTTTCCAGGTTAGGATTCTTTAAAGTGGAGCAAACACTGAAAGGAATGTGGTAACAATAGAGCAGAATCTTTCTAGATTTTTACTCTTCCCACCTGCTCTTCTACAAGATGGCTCATGTGCATATACTCTGATAGTAAATTTATTTTAGCAGCACCTTGTACGTTATTTGCATGGTATGAGGGCTTTCTCTTGCCTTTATGGAGACTTCCCAAAGCGCTCAAGTTATTTTTCACAGAAACAATAATGTTCTTTCTTTTTGCACTCATATTTCATAGATGTAAGTAATATTTAGTTAAATTACATAGTTACACTATGAAATGCAACTAGCAAACAGGTTTGATAGTAGATGCACCTGATTGTGGAATGTCTTTCACTCTGGTGGTGGGAGCAGAAGGACGGAGAAGGACTGGAAGGACAGGGAAAGGCATGTGGACTGTGAGCCTGCTGCTGCCTTGGCCAATAGGAAGAGAGATGGTTAAACCAGCAAGTTGTTTAAGTAGAAATTGGGTAGGGGAGTTTCTCCTGTATTTTACTTACTCTGTCCCACCTAATCTTTATGATAAGCCCCATGAGTTTGCTACCATCATCTCTGTTTTATAGGTACAGTATTTGAAATCCAGAAAGGTTGGATATTTCACCAAAGTCACACAGCTAGTGAGCAGAACGCTCAGAATTTCAATCCCCCTCTCTTTTTGCCTATATGGGATCTCACTGAGGATCCCTTTCTTCATGAATTGGTTTCTTCACCTGTTTTATTGAGTAAAATTTTAACAATCACACACAAGAAAAGCCATATTTCTTTTTCTTAGTCTAATTAAGTTTGGCTTTCAACATCCCCCACTCAGGGTAGCAAGAAATTCAATCTCAATCATGTTTTAGGCTCCTCAGCCTGGGCTTTTTTTTTTTTTTTTTTTTTTTACAATAACCTAGGGGTTAACATATTTATACAGAAATTTGAGCAAGGAGCTGGTTTTCTAATTACGGAAATTGTTTCTTCTAAATCAGTGTTCTCAATGTGTGGTCCCAGACCAGCAACGTCAACATAACCTGGGAACTTGTAAGAAATGCAAATTCTCAGGCCCCATCCCCTGTCTATTGAATCAGGAGCTCTGGGCCCAGCAACCTGTGTTTTGACAAGCCCTCAAGGGATTCTGATACTTGTGGATGCATTATGATATTGTTTGAGAGCGATTTCACTATTGATTGATTCATTCATTCATTGATTCATTCAACAAATACCTATTGAGTGTCCATTTTGTGTCAGAAGCTAGTGATCAAATGATGAATGCGGAGAGAGTGTCTGCCATCCTAGAGCCTACATTTTGGTGATGTGCCTGATGCCCTGTCCTCATCCCGATGCTCTAGGCAGGTTCAGATACCTCTTCCTGACTGTAGGTCCAGCCAGCAGGCTACCTCCACAGGCCCCAGCAGCTCCTCTCCCTCTGCCAAGCAGGGCACTGCTCCTGGCACTCAGGGGTGACATCCAAACTTACATGCTGTTCACAGTGCTGGCAAGAAGCATCGTCCTGCTTGGGTTGATCCCCTTATGTCATGTTTTGTCATGTTATGTTATGTTATTATGTATGGTGTTGAAATACAAAGTGTAATGTTTACCATTTAACCATTTTAATTGAACAATGCAATGGTATTAAGAACACTCACAATGTTTTTGTAACCGTCACCATAAGCCATTTCCAGAAATCTTCATCATCCCAAATAGAAACTCTGTATCCATTAAACAATAACTCTCCATTTCCATTCCGGCAACCCTGGGTTACTTCCATCTTAGTTTATTTGCCTATTCTGTGTACCTCATATAAATGGAGTCCTACTGTATTTATCCTTTTATGTCTGGCTAATTTTGTCTAGCATAACGTTTTCAAGGTTTATCCATTTGTAGCATGTATCAGAATTTTATTTCTTTTTATGGTTAGATAATTCCATTGTATGGCTATGCCACATTTTCTTTATCCATTCAACTGTTCATGGACGTTTGGATTATTTCCACCTTTTGGATATTGTAAATAATGCTATTATAAATGTTGGTGTACAAGTATCTGTTTGAGTGCCTGCGTTCAGTTCATTTGGGCATCTACCTAGGAGTGGAATTGCTGGATCACATGGTACTTCTATGTTTAACTTTTTGAGGAACCTCCACACTGTGTTCCACAGCAGATGCAGCATTTCACGTTTCCAGCGGCAGGACACAAGAGTTCCGGCTCCGTCACATCCTCACCAACACTTGTTCTTTTCTGATTTTCCTTAATAGCCATCCTAATAGATGTGAAATGGTATTTTACTGTGGTTTGGATTTGCATTTCTCTCAGGACTAAGGATGTTGACATCTTTTTCTTTTTAAGATTTTATTTATTTATTTGAGAGAGAGATAAAGAGAAGGAGAGCACAGAGGGAGAGGAAGAGGGAGAAGCAGACTCCCCACTGAGCAGACAGCCCGATGTGGGGCTCAATCCTGAGATCATGACTTGTGCCAAAGGCAGATGCTTAACTGACTGAGCCACCCAGGCGCCTGGATGTTGACATCTTTTTATGTGCTTATTGGCTGTCTGTATGACTTTTTTTGAGAAATGTTTTTCCAAATCCCTTTGCCCATTTTGAATTGGGTTTGTTGTTGTTGTAGTTGAGTTTTAGGAGATCTTTATATATTCTACATATTAATCACTTATTAGATACATGATTTGAGATATTTTCTTCCATGGTGTGCTTTGTCCTGTCACTCTGTTGATTCACAAAGTTTTAAAATTTTGATGAAGTCTAATTTATCAATTTTTTCTTTTGTTGCCTGTACTTTTGGTGTCATATCCAAGAAACCATTACCAAATCTAGTCGTGAAGCTTTTATTCCATGTGTTCTTCTAAGAGTTTTATAGATTTAGCTTTTAAATTTAGGTCTTTGATTCATTTTGAGTTAATTTTTGTATAGTATGAGGTGTGAGTCCAACTACATTGTTTTGCATGTGGGTATCCTGTTTTCCCAGTTCCATTTTTTGAAAAGACTATCTTTTCCCCATTGAATGGTCTTGGCAATCTTTTAAAAAAAATTTTATTGAAAAATTTTACTATTTTTTTTAGATTGAAGTATAGTTTATACACAGTGTTACATTAGTTTCAGGGGTACAGCACAGTGATTTGACAACTCCGTATGTACTCTGTGCTCACCACAAATATAACTACCATCTGTCACCATACGACACTATTACAACACCATTGACTATATTCTCTATGCTTTATCTTTCATCCCCATGACTTATCCATTCCATAACTGGAAGCCTGTACCTCCCACTCCCCTTCACTCCTTTTGCCCATCCCTCTACCCCCCTCTGCTCTGGCAACCACCAGTTTGTTCTCTGTATTTGGGGGTCTGTTTCTGCTTTGTTTGTTTGTTTCTTTTGGCTTTTAGATTCCACATATAAGTGAAGTTATGTGGTATTTGTCTTTCTCTGACTTATTTCATTTAGCATAATACCTCCTAGGTCCATCCACGTTATTGCAGATGGCAAGATCTCATTCCTTTTTATGGCTGAGTAACATTCCTTTGTGTAGATATATACCACATCTTCTTTATCCATTTGTCTATTGCTGGATGCTTAGGTTGCTTCCATATTTTGGCTTTTGTAAATAATGCTACAATAAATATAGGGGGCATATATCTTTTCAAGTTGTGTTTTCATTATCTTTGAGTTAAATACCCAGTAGTGGTCTTGGTAATCTTGTTGGTAATCAATTGACCATATATGTGAGAGTTTATTTCTGGGCTCTCTATTCTAGTCAGTTGGTCTATATGTCTACCCTTATACTGGTACCATTATGTTTTGATTAGTGTTGTTTTGTACTAAGTTTTGAAATCGAGAAGTTAAAGTTCTCCAATTTTGCTCTTTTTTTTTAAAGATTGATTTGGCTATTCAGTGTTGTTTGAGATTACATATGACTTTTGGGATGGGTTTTTCAATTTTGCCAAAAACACCATTGGAATTTTGATGGGGATTGTATTGAATCTGTAGGTCACTAGTATTGTTGTATTAGCAGTATTAAGTCTTCTGATATATGACCATGGGACACCTTTCCATTTGTTTAAGTCTTTAAAAATTCCTTTTGGCAATGTTTGGAGGTTTTCAGTGTGCCTTCTTGCTTAAATTTATTCCTAAGTATTTAATTCTTTTTGATGATATTGTAAATGGAATTATTTCTTGGTTCCCTTTTTGTGTTGTTCATTTCTAGTTATAGAAATGCAATTAATTTTTGAGTGTTGATTTTGCATACTGAAAATTTGCTGCGTCATTTATTGGGTCTAATAATCTTTCTTTCTTTCTTTCTTTCTTTCTTTCTTTCTTTCTTTCTTTCTTTCTTTCTTTCTTTCTTTTTTGGTGTGGAGTCTTTAGGGCTTTCTACATGTGAGATCATGTCCTCTGTGAACAAAGATAATTTTACGTCTTCCTTTCCAATTTAGATGCTTTTAATTTCTTTTTCTTGCCTATTTGCTCTGGCTAGAACTTTCAGTAATACGCTGAATATTAGTTGCGAAGTGGGCATCCTTCTCTTATTCCTGATCTTAGGGGAGAAGCTTTCAGTCTTTGACAGAATGTGAATTAATCGAATATGATGTTAGGTGAGAGTTTTTCATATGTGGCCTTTATTATGCTGAGGAAGTTTCCTTCTTTTACTGGTTTGTTGAGTGTTATTTTATCATGAAAGTGTGTTGAAGTTTGTCAAATGCTTTTTCTGTATCAATTGAGGAGTGTCTTTAAGTTCCCTGGAAGCCACTCCAGCCCATGAGGATTAAAACAATGGTTGCCAGCCCCTGAGTTCTCAAAGGCAGCAATCAGCAGTCAGAACACACAGCCTTGATATTTGGAAGACAAGGTGCTATTACTCACCCTAGTTCCAACAAGCCACCCAAGAAAGGCAGGCCAGCCATCTGCACAGAGGCTTGCCATAGTAGCTGGTAATCTCTACCATGCAAAGAGGCTGAATTCACTGAAATTCACTGGCCTCTTCATCAAGGTCTTCCCTGAGTGCTGCAAGTGTTTGACTGGATACAGAGTTCCAGAGTAGTTATTTCGGACAGTTCCAGCCAGTTTAATAGTTGTATAGGTGGAAAGATGGATTTCTGGAGTTACCTATTCTTTTCTTCCAAGATGTCGCTCCTGGGTTGATCTCTTTCTGCTATTGCTTGTCCACTTTTTTCCATGACCTTGTTTAAATTCCACATAATCCAAGTAGTTTTTTATGATCAATAGCTTAGAATCACTTCCCCAAATCACTATCGGGGTCCCATACCATAGTACTTTATTGTGGTCTTTGTTTTAAATTTATACTTCTTTCTCTACCACCAGATTATTCATAAGTATCTTTTTTATTACTTATGAAAATTTATCCAACTTACATGTATTTAATTCTCTTGCTCTTAACAATTAGTGTTTGTTTATTTGTTTTTTAATCAGAGTCAGACCTATAAATACAGAGAACAAACTGATGGTTCCCGGAGGGGAGAGGGTTGCTGAGAAAAATGGGTGAAGGGGAGTGAGAGGTACAGACTTCCAGTTATGGAATGAATAAATCATGGGAATAAAAGTTACAGCATAAGGAATATATTTAATGGTATTATAATAGCATTGTATGGTGACAGATGGTAGCTACACCTGTGGTGAGCACAGCATAGTGTATAGAGATGTTGAATCACTATATTGTACACCTGAAATTAATGTAATATTGTGTGTCAACTATAGTAAAAAATTTTTTTTAGGTAAATAGTCACATAAATTATGGAACTGCTATATAATGAAAATATTTTCAATCCTTAGAGGGTACAATCTTTTAAAAAAAAAAACAGTAAGTTTTATCTTTTCCTCTTGCATTGATGCTCCATGATAGGTGGGCATTTTGACCTGCAGCTTGGTGAGACCTGGCCTGGAAGCCAAAAGCAAGGCCTGGGCACTGTCACCATTAACATTTGTGTATAGTGTAGGTATTTAAATATTTTATTGCATTTGCCCTTATTATTTTATAAAAATGAAGAGAAAATGAAATTCAATAATAGTGATAAAGAGGATAGGTCTTTTTAAAAAAATGTATTACTGAAGTATAGCTGACACACATTATATTAGCTTCAGGTGATTTAATATCGTGCTCACTGTAAGCGTAGTCATTGTCTGGCGCCATACAACATTATTACAGTATTGCTGACTGTATTCCATATGCTGTACTTTTCATCTCCGGGACTTACTTATTTTATAAGTGGAAGTTTGTACCTCTTAATTCCCTTCGTCTATATTGACCGTCCCCTCATCCACGTCCTCTTTAGCAACCACCAGTTTGTTCAAACAGACTCTTAAATACAAAGAGGAGTATAGATCCAATAAACTTAATTTGCTTGAAACAACGACGCAAATCATTAGGTATGCCGATGGTGGAAACTTTAGTCAGTTGGATGTTCTTTAGAGTCAGGCTAGCTGAGAATGTATTCAACTGTGAAAGAAAAAGGACAAAATTTAAAAATATGTACAGAATGCTGAAAATGTCATCAAATATCAAGTCAAAAAGGCCCGGCATAAGGAGCAATTTTACAATTTTTTATCCCTTTGGAAATATAATCCTCTTATGACACATAAATGCATTAAAAAGTTTTTGTATTTTTTACCTTAGCATAGTTTTTCAGGGATTATTAGTGTTAAAGTAAAGGACTTAGACCTTAGCAACTACATTTGTCCTTTGTATTTCTCAAACAATTAAGGGAAAATCTTATGTCTGAATTTCTTCTTATTTATTCATTGATTCAACAATAATTAAGTATCTGTGCCAGATACAGGCAATTTCCTAGAGAAGCTATTCTGAATAAAATACTCTATTATGTTTATATTCTAATGAGTGAGAGGGATATTAATCAAGTAATTATTAGAATAAATATAAAACTATCACTGGAAAGAGGGATTGGCACTTCTGGGATGGCCTAGAGTACAGGGACCTGGCTTATGCTGAGGCTGTGGGTAAGGTTTCCCAAGGAAAGAGGTAGGAACTGAGATCTGAAAGATGTGCTGGAGGAATTTCCTGGGGAGTGAATAAAGGCATGAGGCTCTGAGTGAAGGGTAAAGTATATGCAAAGGCCCTGTGGTGAGAGGGAGCATGGGAGATTTGAGGAGCCAACAGGAAGACAATATGAATGGAGAACAAGGAGAAGAGGATGGAGAGGTAGGCAAGATGTGGATCACACAGAAGATCTAGTCTTTACAGGAAGATATTGAAAATATGTTGTTACATTGTATATAAACATACATATAATTGTTACCGAGTCTGAGTTTTGAACCTATGTAAGCCTGTGTTAGCGATATCTTATAGCATATAAACGTGAGGGATGTTTCCAGTCTTTCTTATGCAAGTTGCTGGCAACAGTTCACAGTCAGAGGTCAGAGATGGCTGGGGCTGTGTCTTTGGCTGCCTTTCTAGCCCTGACCTTCCCCCTGAGCGGCCTGTTCAACTGCTGCACCTCTAGCAAGCTCCTGGTCTCTCTCACCACATCGGTTCCTCTGCTCATCTTCTCAGTAAATGGTAATCCAGTCCCACAGTTGCTCAGGCAGAAGTCCAGACTCATCCTTGAACCCTCTCTTTCTCTCACATTGTGCATCCAAACCATCACCCAGTGTTGACGGTTCGACCTTCAAAACATATCTGAGCTCGGACAGCTTCCTTCCACTGCCATCACTTGCACCCTTGTCCCAGCTACTACCATCTGTCCTGGATTATGGGAGTCACCTCCTAATTGGTTTTTCTGCTTCTAATTCAGCTGCAGACAGTCTTCTCTTCTTGCCCAAATACTCTGACTAGATGATATTTTAAAAACCTAAATCAGGTCACACCTCTTCTCCATTCCAACTCCCTAATGTCTTGCCAGCTCCGTCAGAATAAGAGCCCAAGTCCCTAACACAATTTGGCACCCTCCTACTCACTGACACCACTTCCTAACACTTTCCCTTCATCCGTCCCTTTAAGCCACACTGGTCTCCTTACTATCCCTCCAACATGCCTAAGCTTGTTTCTGCCCCAGGGCTTTTGCACATTCTCTTTCTTCTGCTTGGATTTCTTCCCCAGATATCTGCATGGCTCACTTCCTCTTATTCTCTCTCTTCCTTCAGATCTATGTTCAAACGTCACTGTAATAGAGGATCCTTTCCTCATATCTCTGTATAAAATAGGAATGTGTGCCACCCCCTGATGACATACTCCCTTTTATCCTTGCCCTGTATCATTCTCCATAGAGCTCACCATCTGTAATGCTGTATGTTTACTTAATTATCAGTTTCTCTCCTGTTCAATGGTGAGTCTTCAGTGTCTTGAACAATGCCTGACATCTAAGGCAAGCTCAATAAATAAGTGAATAAATCCATTATTCTCTGTTTTCTTTTCTCAAGATATTTCTGTTGTCCTTATTGCTCGTGGCCTGCAAAGGACTTGCAGCCAGCTGTTCACAGGAAGCTTGGTTTCTTTACTTTTAGTCTTCCTTTCTCCTACAAGCTGAATGAATCCCTTGAAATGTATGATATTTCCTATCATTTGTCCTCTTGTTTATTTTCTTTTTCCCATTATTCTCTCTTTGCTACTCTCACATATGTTAAGAGGTAGTATTCTTTCTTCTCTCCAGAAGATGCCTGGCTTCCTGGCAATGACACCAGGAATATAATTACAAATCCATACTTCTCCAGAATTTTTTAGTTCTTGAGAACAAGAACTGGAACATTTCTTTTTTCAAAATTCACATGTAGATGTAGGAGAGGGAACAAATTGGCTGCCAAGGAGAGACTGTCATTGTCTGCTTTCTTGGCAGAAATTCCCTCTTAACACCTTTAATACATTGCTACCCACCTTGTGCTCCACATCTTCTTTTGGGATATCAAATACTCAGATCATACCCATTAGGATGATGACAGTAAAAACAAACCCAGAAAACAACAAGTGTAGGCAAGGATATGGAGAAATCAGGACCCTTATGCACTGTTGGTGGGAATGTGAAATGATGTAGCCACTATGGCAAACAAGGTCTTGACTAGATATTTGTACACCCATGCTCATAGTAGCATCATTTGCAATAGCCAAAAGGTGAAAATGACCCAGGTGTCCCTTGATAGATGAATAAATAAACAAAATGTGATATACACATACGGTGGATATTATTCAGCCTAAAAAGGGAAGGAAAGCCTGAAGCAGGCTACAACATGAATGAACCTTGAGGACATTATGCAGAGTGAAATAAGCCAGTCACAAAAGACAAATACAGTATGATTCCACTGATCTGAGGTACTTTGGGTAGTCAAGTTCATAGGGATAGAAAATTGAATAGTGGTTGCTCGATGCTGGGAGAAAGGAGGAATAGAGAGTGGTTTCATGGGTATAAAATTTTAGTTTTGCAAGTTGAAAAGAGTTCTGGAGATTGTCTTCATAACAATGTGAATGTACTTAACACTACTGAACTTACACTTGAAAATAGTTAAGATGGTAAATTGTATATTATATGTATTTTACTACAATTTAAAAAATTCTCATAGACCAATCACTGTAAAAATATACTGGAAGATATAACATGGGAAAAGGGATTTATAAAAACTTACTGAGGGGCTCCTGGGAAGCTCAGTCAGTTAAATGTCTGACTCTTGATCCTTGCTTAAGTCATGATCTCAGGGTCCTAGGATCAAGCCCCATCTTGGGCTCCATGATCAGCGGGGAGTCTGTTTGACGATTCTTTCCCTCTCCGTCTTCCCCTCCCTCCACTCATGCACGCTCTCTCTCTCTCTCTCAAATAAATAAATTAATCTTAAAAAAATAAAATAAAATCTTACTGAATGTCCTTTAAAAACGTATAGGCCAAATTGATTTATTTTTAGTGCTGTGCAAATGATCAACTTTGTTAACAACTAAATTCATCTAAAATAAAGCAGCTTAAAAATGCTTTAGACTGCTGAAAACTTATTGTATTACCAGGAATGAATCAAAATGACAAAACCCAATGTTGGCAATATTTGGGGGAAATAGCTATCCTAATGTGCATGACCATTATACTATTCTTTTATTATGATTTTATTATACATTGATACTTTTTTTCTTCTGGAGAAAATCTGGCAACATGTAGTAAGATCCTTTAAAAAGTTTATTTCTGAGGTGCCTCGGTGGCTCAGTTGATTAAGTGTCTGCCTTCAGCTCAGGTCATGATCCCAGAGTCTGGGATCGAGCCCCATGTTGGGCTCTCTGCTCAGAGGGGAGCCTGCTTCTCCCTCTCCCTCTGCCTGTCACTCTCCCTGCTTGTGCGCATGTTCTCTCTCTCTGTCAAATAAATAGAATCTTTTAAAAAAAGTTTATTTCCTCCAACTTGGCTATTCTACTTTGGGGAATCTGTTTACTCAATGAATGATCACTAAACATTTACCTTATCTGATAAATGACCCAGTTCTGGGTGTGGTGAATATAATGGTGAGGTCCATATATAATTGCTACCCTCAGCGTTTACAGTTCTAGAGGGAGAAAGAAACACATTCATAGGTGTAGTGGACATATATTGTTTGGTACCCAGAATCCATACTTCCGATAACAATAGTGCAAATATTCATTAGGAAACATCTTTTCTTCATTTCTATCACGTGAATGAATTGACCACTCACCCAGCCATACCTACTTTAAGCGCATCATTGTATTTTGCCTGCCTGCCCACTGTGATTGGTTCAGAGATGGCACATAACTCATGTGGAGCCAATGAGATGAAGAAAGATGTTTGCTGGGGCTTCTGAGAAAGATATGATTCCTTCTGCAGTATTGTGAAGGTATGAGGTTGAGAGTTGCTGCCACCATCACAATTTCCTGGGGCATGTCGGCTGGAGAATGAAATCAACTCCTAGAGAAAGGCAGAGCAAAGCAGTTAGAGAAATGGCTGGATGGCTGTCCTCTGAGCCTTTGGATTGAAGGGCCTGTTGTTGCCAGCTCTATCCTTGGATTTTGAGTTGTGTAAGCCAGTAAGTTCTCTTTTGTGTACAAGCCAGTCTGAACTGCAAGCTGTCACCTACAGCAGAAGGAAAGTCAACTCATACAATCTGATGTACTGATGGGATGTCACAATAGAGTAACAGGGAAAGAAGTGAGTCTGGGAATTGCGTAGGAAGAGAGTCCTGGGGCATATACCTAAGGAAATAGCTAAGAAGAAAAATAGAGCAATTTATATCAAGATGTTTATAGCAATCATTTTCCTAAAAGGAAAAAAAATGGAAATAATCCAAATGTTCAATAATAGGTACATTATTAAGCACATCATTGCCTATAAATATAATGTAATACATACCAATATGATGAAAAGCCATTAAAATTGACAAATATGTGCACTATTTGGATACACAGTAATACTCAATCTGGTTTTGTTCAGCACTAGGAACTCAGTGGGATAGTAACGTGAAATAGTTTAATGTTTTTCCAATCACTGTGCTCTGTCAAGTCCCCCCCCGCTTTTTTACATTAGCAACACTTTTGGCCCATCCCATAGGTTTCCAGTGACTTTCAGTTATTGAAACTCCAGGCTTAGATCTGATTTCAATCTGAAATTGAAATCTCTTTTTTCCCCCAGCCCCAGCAAAGCCCAGAGGCCTCACTTAAGAGGGTGAGAATGTGAGCTGAATCTTCAGTGTCCTCACTGCCCCATCTTAGAAGAGAGGTTTATTTGGAGGTCTGATTTTAGAATCATTAGTCTCTCAACTCCCACCTGTTCTCAATTCCCAGTTCCTGTGGTATTGGGACAGGAAGAGAAAGAGAGGCAGAGATCTCATGATCCTGACTTGAGAGTGGCCTTTCTTGGCACATGGACATCGTCTTGGCATCCATATCCTTGTCTCCTCTATCCTCTGGGCTCCTTGCCTGGGTTTCTCTCTTCTGACTCTCAGTTGCCTCAGGATGCTAAGAAACCCCGTCTTGACCACTGTCAAAAGATTTTTCTTCTCCCTCTGCCTTTACCTACTACTTAAAGCTTTGTGCCTCCAGAAATTTCCAGGGAAGAAAGTGCCTTTATCAAACTCACAAGTACCACACAACTCCCAGGGCCACAGATCAGGCTCTCTCAATAATTCTCTCATTATTCTCCATTCTGGTGGCTGCATCCTTGTAGGCCTGCTGGTTTATAGCTCAGCAAGGATCCAGGTAGGGGAGAGATGGTAGTCTTTCTTTTTCAGGCTCTACAAGCGATTTTCTTGGGGCCCCCTCCAAAAGCTGGGCTTTGTTCTATGGGAAGTCTCTTAAATGTGAACCTCAGACTCTTCCCAAAGCCAGAGACATACAACTCTCATTTTCCCCCTTGACAGCTGTTTTCTCATATGGGCTGGTGTTGAGGTATGTGGATGGTAGTTAGAATAACGGTAGGGAGGAGGAGGGCTAATCTGGTTGTCTTTTAATAAGGCAATACTAGCTCCAATTTTTGCAGATTTCTTTAGAACATGAGATACTTGGAGCCCATTGTTTTCAGGTATAGACCCTAGTGCCAATTCCAAAGCAACCGTCCAAGTGAACATCCTATTTTATATATTGTCCAAGTTTCGTATATCTCTGCTAATTTTCTGTTTACTTGTTCTATCGATTACTGAGAGAGGAGTGAAGGAATCTCCAATTGTAATTGTGGGTTCGTCTATTTCTCATTTAAATTCTATCTGTTTTGCTTTTTGTTTTTTGAAGCTTTGTTTTTAGGTGCTTATATATGTGAATTGTTATCTCTCCCTGATGAATTGATCCCCTCTATCAATATAAAATGTTCATCTTAATTCCTGGTGTATGTACATATGTATGTATGTATTATTTAAAGATTTTATTTATAACTTTGAGAGTGAGAAAGAGAGAGAGAGAGAGGAGCAGAGGGAGAGGGACAAGCAGACTCCCTGCTGAGCATGAAGCCCAACGTGGGGCTCAACCTCAGGACCCTGAGATCATGACCTGAGCTGAAATCAAGAGTCGGATGCTTTAATTGTGCCGCCCAGACACCACTTCCTGGTGTATTTATTGTTTTGAGATCTACTTTTCTGATATTAATATAGCTACTAGAGCTCACCAGCTTTTTTGGGGGGAGATTGTTTTATGGTTTATATTTTCCCATTCTTTTACTTCTGACCTACTTGTGTCTTCATATTTTAATGAGTATCTTATAGACTGCATATAATTAAATTATGATTTTAAAAAATCTAGTCTGGCAGTAACTGCCTGTTGATAGTAGTGTTTAGGTTATGTAATGTAATTATTTATATCGTTGGAATTAAGTATACTATGTTCCTATTTGTTTTCTTTTTATCCCATATTGTTCTTTTCCCACTTTTCCTGCTTTCTTTAGATTAATTGGTTATATTTCTAGGATTCCATTTTACTCCACTATTGCTTGTTAGATTATGTCTCTGTTTTATTTTTAATTGTGGCTCAGGTATAAAATATGCATATTTATTTATTTATTTATTTATTTAAAAGATTTTTTTTTTTTTTTTTGACAGAGAGAGAGACAGCCAGCGAGAGAGGGAACATAAGCAGGGGGAGTGGGAGAGGAAGAAGCAGGCTTCCAGAAGAGGAGCCTAATATGGGGCTCGATCCCAGAATTCCGGGATCACGCCCTGAGTCGAAGGCAGATGCTTAACAACTGAGCCACCCAGGCGCCCCTAAAATATGCATTTTTAACATATCAAAGTTTACTTACAAATGATATTAAACTACTTCAAGTATAGTGTAAGAGATTAACAACAGTATACTCCCATTTCTCTCTTCTATCCTTTATGCTACTGTTTTAATGGATTTTACTTTGATATATGTTGAGCTTCCATAATTTATTGTTGCTATTTTGATTTAAATGGTCAATTCTTTTTTAAGAAAATTGAAAGTAAGAAAAATGCCTTATGTTTACCTATATATTACCATCTGGCATTTTTCTTTCTTTCTCTTTCTTTCTTTCTTTCTTTCTTTCTTTCTTTCTTTCTTTCTTTCTTTCTTTCTTTCTTTCTTTTTTTCCCAAAGAACTGTATGCTCCTTTATTTATTTATTTATTTATTATTTTTTTATTAGTATGATATGTTAGTTACCATGCAGTACATCATTAGCTTTTGATGTAGTGTTCCATGATTCATTGTTTGCATATAACACCCAGCGCTCTATGCAGTACTTGCCCTCCTTAATACCCTTCACCTTACCTCCCTCCCCTCTAAAACCCTCAGTTTGTTTTCTGGAGTCCATAGTCTCTCACGGTTTGTTTGTCTCCCCCTCTGTTTTACCCCCCTTCATTTTTCCCTTCCTTCTCATAATGATTTCCCTGCTATTCCTTAATGTTCCACAAATAAGTAAAACCATATGATAATTGTCTTTCTCTGGCTTGACTTATTTCACTTAGCATAATCCCTTCCAGTTCCATCCATGTTGTTGCAAATTTTGGGAATCACCCTTTCTGATGGCTGAGTAATATTCCATTGTATCTATGGACCACATCTTCTTTATCCATTCATCTGTTGACGGGCATCTTGGCTCCTTCCACAGTTTGGCTATTATGGACATTGCTACTGTGAACATTGGGGTGCATAAGGCCCTTCTTTTCACTACATCTGTACTTTGGGATAAATACCTAGTAGTGCAATTGCTGGGTCATAGGGTAGCTCTACTTTTAACTTTCTGAGGAAACTCCACACTGTTTTCCAAAGTGGCCGTACCAACTTGCATTCCCACCAACAGTGTGAGAGGGATCCCCTTTCTCCACATCCTCTCCAACATTTGTTGTTTCTTGCCTTGTCAATTTTGCCATTCTAACTGGTGTAAGGTGCTATCCCAGTGTAGTTTTGATTTGAATTTCCCTGATGGCTAATGATGTTGAATATTTTTTTCATGTGTCTGTTAGCCACTCGTATGTCTTCATTGGAAAAGTGTCTGTTCATATCTTCTGCCCATTTTTTGATTTAGATCCAAGTTCCATTGGTTTCCTTCTGCCTGAAGAATTACATGAAGAATTACATTTCTTGTAGTGTGTCTGCCTGTTGAGAAATTCTTTCAGCTTTTGCTCATCTGTAAGTCTTTATTTCACCTTTATTTTTGCATTGGGCATAAAATTCTAGTTGATAGTTTTCCTTTATTCCTTTCAGCACTTAAAATATATTACTCTATTGTCTCCATGCTTCCGTAATTTCTGGCAAGAAGTTTGTAGTAATTAATATCTTTATTCCTTTGTTTGTAACATGCCTTTTTCCTCTGGCTACTTTTACGATTTTTATCTTTATCACAGTTTTTCAGTTTGATTATAATGTGGCTTGGTGTGGTTTTCATTCTGTTTATTGTGCTGATTGGGGTTTGTTAAGCTTCTTGGATCTGTGGGTTTAAAGTTCTCATGAATTTTAGAAAAATTTCAGGCATTCTTTTCTTTTATGTCAGGTATAATGAACATATAGGGTTATTTTAGTTTCAAGTGTACAATAAATGATTCAATGATTCTATACATTTCTCAGGGCTTATCATGATAAGCAGACTCTTAATCCCTTTTATCTATTTCAGCCATCCTCCACTCATCTCCCCTCTGCCAACTACCAATTTGTTCTCTGTATTTAAGAGTCCATATTTCGGTTTGTCTTTTTTTCTTTGTTCATTTGTTTTGTTTCTTAAATTGCACACATGAGTGAAATCATAAGATATTTGTCTTTCTCTGACTGACTTATTTCACAGCATTATACTCTAGGTCTATCCATGTTGTTGCAAATGGCAAGATTTCATTCTTTTTTATGGCTGAATAATATTCCCTTGTATATATCTACCATATCTCTATCCATTTGTCTATTGATGGACACTTGGGCGGCTTCCATATCTTGGCTGTTGTAAATAATGCCGCAATAAACATAGGGGTGCATGTATCTTTTTGAATTAGTATTTTCATTTTCTTTGGGTAAATACCCCAGTACTGGAATTACTGGGCCATATGGTAATTGTATCTATCAATCATCTATCTATCTATCTATCTATCTATCTATCTATCTATCTATCTATCTTAAAATTTTTAAGGAACCTCCATACTGTTTTCCATGGTGGCCGTGTCAGTTTGCACTTCCATCAACAGTGTATGAGGGTTCCCTTCTCTCGACATCCTTGCCAATACTTGTTCTTTCTTGTCTTTTTTATTCCAGCCATTCTGACAGGTGTAAAGTGATATCTCATTGTGGTTTTAATGTACATTTCCCTGATGATGAGTGTTATTGAGCATATTTCCATGTGTCTGTTGGCCATCTGCATGTCTTCTGTGGAAAAATGTCTATGCCCGTCCTCTGCCCATTTATTGTTTCTATGGATTTTTTGTTTCTATGGTGTTGAGTTGTGTAAGTTCTTTATGTATTTTGGATATCAATCCCTTATTGGTTATGTCATTTGCAAATATCTTCATCCATTCAGTAGGTTGCCTTTTTGTTTTGTTGGTGGTTTTCTTCACTGTGTAAAAGCTTTTTATTTTGGTATAGTCCCAATAGTTTAATTTTGATTTTGTTTCCCTTGCTAGAAGAGACATATTTAGAAAAATGTTGCTACAGCTAATGTCAAGGAAATTATTCTATATGTTTTCTTCTAGGAATTTTATGGTTTCAGGTCTCACATTTAGGTCTTTAATTCATTTTGAGTTTATTGTTGTGTATGGTATTAAGATAGTGGTCCAGTTTCATTCTTTTGCATGTAGCTATCCAGTTTCCCCAGCACCATATATATTCTTGCCTACTTTGTCATAGATGAATTGACTATGTAAGTGTGGGTTTATTTTTGGGCTCTCTATACTGTTCCATTGATTTGTGTGTCTGTTTTGGAGCCCATACCATACTGTTTGGATTATTACAATTTTGTAGTATATCTTGAAATCTGGGATTGTGATACCTCCAGTTTTGTTCTTCTTTTTCAAGATAACTTTGGCTATTTGGGGTCTTTTCTGGTTCTATACAAATGTCAGAATTATTTTTTCTACTTCTGTGAAAAATGCCTTTAAAAAAAAGATTTATTTATTTATTTGAGAGAGCGGGGAGGGGTGGGGAGAGAATCTTCAAGCAGACTGCCCACTGAGCACAGAGCCTGACACAGGGTTTGATCCTATAACCCATGAGATCATGACCTGAGCTGAAACCAAGTTGGATGCTTAACTGACTAAGCCATCCAGGCACCCCAAAAATGCTGTTGCTTTTTGATAGTGATTTTATTGAATCTGTAGGCTGCTTTCAGTAGTACGGACATTTTAACAGTATTGGCTTTTCCAGTCCATGACATGGAATAGCTTTTCAATGTTTTATAGTTTTCAGAGTACAGGGCTTTCACTTCCCTGGTTAAGTTTATTCATATATATATAATATATATAATATATATACTATATATATATTTATGAATATATATATTTTATTATATATTATATATGTATATTTTATAATATATATTATATATATATTTTGGTACAATTGTGGATGGAATTATTTTCTGAATTTCTCTTTCTGCTACTTCATTATTAGTGTATAGAAATGCAATTGATTTCTGTGTATTAATCTTGTATCCTGCAACTTTACTGAATTCATTGATTGGTTCTAATAGTTTTTTGGTGTAGTTTTTAGGGTTTTCCGTATAGAGTACCATGTCATCTACAAATACTGAAAGTTTAACTTCTTTCTTAACAATTTGGATGCCCTTCCTTCCTTCCTTCCTACCTTTCTTTCTTCTTTTTCTTTCCTTTCTTTCTCCCTTTCTTCCTTTCATTTTCCCCTCCCTCCCTCCCTCCCTTCCTTCCTTCCTTCCTTCCTTCCTTCCTTCCTTCCTTCCTTCCTTCCTTCCTTCTTTTGTCTGATTCCTGTGGCTAGGACTTCCAGTACTATGTTGAATAAAAGTGATGAGAGTGGACATCCATATCTTGTTCCTAATCTTAGGGGAAAAGCTTCCAGTTTTTCACTATGGAGTATGTTGTTAGCTGTGGGTTTTTTATATGGCCTTTATTATGTTGACATTCCTCCTAAATCTACTTTGTTGAGGGTTTTATCATGAATGGATGTTATACTTTGTGAAATGCTTTTTCTGTGTCTATTGAGATGATCATATGGTTTTTATCTTTTCTCTTATTAATGTAATGTATCATGTTGATTGATTTGTGAATATTAAACCGTCCTTGAATACCTGGAATAAATCACACTTGATCAGGGTGAATGATTTCTTTAATTATTGCATTCAGTTTGCTAATATTTTGTTCAGGATTTTGCATCCATGTTCATCAGATATTTAGCCTGTAGTTTCCTTTTGTGTAGTGTCTTTATCTGGTTTTGGCATCAGGATAATACTGGCCTCATAGAATGAATTTGGAAGCTCTCCTTTCTCTTATATTTTTTGGAATAGTTTGAGAACAAGTATTAACTCTTCTTTAAATGCTTGGTAGAATTCACCTGTGAAGCCATCTTGTCCTGGACTTTTGTTAGAAAGTTTTTGATTACTGATTTAATGTCATTGCTAGTAATTGGTCTGTTCAATTCTATTTCTTCCTTATATGTTTCTAGGAATTTATCCATGTCTTCTAGGTTGTCTAATGTATGGCATATAATTTTTCATAATATTCTCTATAATTCTTTGTATTTCTGTATTATTATTTCTCCCCCTTCATTTCTGACTTTATTTGATTTCTTTCTTTCTTTCTTTCTTTCTTTCTTTCTTTCTTTCTTTCTTTCTTTCTTTCTTTCTTTCTTTCTTCCTTCCTTCCTTCCTTCCTTCCTTCCTTCCTTCCTTCCTTCCTTCCTTCCTTCCTTTCTTTCTTTCTTTCTTTCTTTCTTTCTTTCTTTCTTTCTTTCTTTCTTTCATGAACCTGGCTAAAAGTTTTTCAATTTTGTTGATATTTTGAAAGAACCAGCTCCTGGATGCATTGATATGTTCTATTATTTTGTTAGTCTCTGTTTCATTTATTTCAGGTCTAATCTTTCTTATTTTCTTCCTTCTACTGGCTCCAGGCTTTTTGTTCTTCTTTTTCAGCTCCTTTAGGTGTAAGGTTATGTTGTTTATTTGAGATTTTTCTTATTTCATGAAGTAAGTCTGTACCTATAATCTTTCCTCTTAGAACAGCTTTTGCAGCATCCCCAAGATTTTGGATCATTGTGTTTTAATTTTCATTTGTTTTCATGTATTTTTCATTTCCTCTTCGATTTCTTGGTTGGCCCATTCATTGTTTAGTGGCATGTTATTTAGCCTCCATGTATTTGTGTTCTTTCCAGATTTTTTCTTGTGTTTGATTTCTAGTTACATAACGTGGTCAGAAAAGATGCATAATATGATTTCAGTCTTTTTGAATGTATTGAGATTTGTTTTGTGGCCTATCGTGATCTATTTTAGATGATGTTCCATGTGCACTTTGAAAAAATGCATATTTGGTTATTTTTGGTTGGAATGTTCTGAATATATTGTTAGATCCATCTGGTCCAATGTGTCACTCAAAGCCACTCTTTCCTTGATTTTCTGTTTGAACCATCCACTGATGTAAGTGAGGTGTTAACATTCCCTATTATTATTGTATTATTGTTAATTTCTTCCTTTATGTCTGTTAGTAGTTGCTTTATGTAGTAGCTGCTCCCATGTTGGGTGCATAAATATTTACAAGTGTTACATCTTCTTGTTGAATTGTTCCCTTTATCATTATGTAGTGTCCCTTTTTGTCTCTTGTTACAGTCCATTTTAAAATCTATTTTGTTCAATGTAAGTATTGCTACTCAAGCTTTCTTTTAGCTTCCATTTGCATGGTAAATGTTTTTCTGTTCCTTCACTTTCAATCTGCTTGTGTCTTTAGTTCTGAAGTGAGCCTCTCGTAGATGGCATATAGATGAGTCTTGCTTTTTTTTTAAATTTTATTTATTTATATGACAGAGAGAGAGACAGCCAGCGAGAGAGGGAACACAAACAGGGGGAGTGGGAGAGGAAGAAGCAGGCTCCCAGCAGAGGAGCCTGATGTGGGGCTCAATCCCAGGACGTTGGGATCACACCCTGAGCCAAAGGCAGGTGCCTAATGACTGAGCCACCCAGGCGCCCCTGAGTCTTGCTTTTTTGTCCATTCAGTCACCCTATGTCTTTTAATTGGAGCATTTAGTCCATTTACATTCAAAATAATTATTGATAGGCATGTAGTTATTGCCATTTTTTACTTGTTTTATAGTTGTTTTTGTAGTTCTGCTCTGTTCCTTCCTCATCTTGTTCTCTTTCCTTTTTCTTTGAAGTCTTTCTTTAGTGATATGCTTGGATTCCTTTCTCTTTATTTTTTGCATATCTGTTTATTACACGTTTTTTATTTGTGGTTACCATTAGATTCATATAACATCTTGTGCATATACCAGTCTATATTGTTGACAGTCACTTAAGTTTGAACCCATTTGAAAAGCACTAATTTTTTTTACTTCCCTGACATGTTTTATGTACATGATAACATACTGTACATCTTTTATTTTGTGGATCCCTTGAATGATTTTTATTTAAGATTTATTTCTTTGTTTGAGAGAGAGTGAGCAGGGGGAGGGACATAGAGAGAGAGGGAGAGAGCAGATTCCACATTAAGCACAGAGCCCAATGCAGGGCTTGATCTCTTGACCCCGAAATCATGACCCAAGCCAAAATGAAGAGTTGAATGCTCAACTGACTGAGCCACCCAGGTGTCCTCCTCTTGACTGATTTTTATAGATATAATTGATCTTATTGCTTTATGCTTTAACCTCTGCATTGGTTTTATAAGTGACTAATCTACTGTTTTTATTATGTATTTACCTGTGAAATTTTTTCCTTTCATAATTTTCTTACTCCTGATTTTGGCCGTTTCTTTTCACTCAAAGAATTCCCTTTAACATTTCTTGTAAGGCTGGTTTAGTGGTGATGAAATCCTGAACTTTGGGAAATTCTTTATCTCTCCTTATATTGTGAATGACAGCCTTGCTGGGTGGAGTATTCTTGGTTGTAGGTTGTTGTTGTTGTTGTTGTTGTTGTTGTTGTTGTTGATGCCACTCCTTAAAAGTTTCTACTGAAAAATCAGCTGATAGCCTCATGAGGTTTCCCTTGTATGTAACCATTTTCTTTTCTCTTGCTACTATTAAAATTCTCTATTTATCACTATGTTTCGCCATTTTAGTTATTATGTGTCTTGGTGTGAATCTCCTTGGGGTGGTTTTGCTGGGGACTCTGTGGCTCCTGGATCTGAATGTCTGTTTCCTTCTCCAGATTAGAGAAATTGTCATGTATTAATTCTTCAAATAAATTTTCTGCCTCCTTTTCTCTCTCTTTCCTGGGATCCCTATAATGCAAATGTCATTATGCTTGATGATGTGATCATGTCACTGAATTCCCTTAGTCTATTCTTATTTTGTTTTTTGTTTTTGTTTTGTTTTGTTTTTTTGTTCTGCTAATTGCTTTCCATTACTCTTGTCTTCCAGGTCACTGACCCATTCTTCTTCCTCCTCTAATCTGCTGTTGATTTCCTCTAGTGTATTTTTAATTTCAGTTATTGAGTTCTTTATCTCTGATTGCTTCTTTTTTTTTTGCATTTTTATTTTTTTGTTTTGTTTCTATTATGTTCAGTTAGCCAACATATAGTACATCATTGGTTTTTGATGTAGTGTTCAGTGATTCATTAGTTGTGAAACACCCAGTGCTCATCACAACACGTGCCCTCCTTAATACCCATCACCTGGCTATCCCATAAGATACCACTTTATGCCAGTTAGAATGGCAAAAATTAACAAGGCAGGAAACAACAAATGTCGGCGAGGATGTGGAGAAAGGGGAACCCTCTTACACTGTTGGTGGGAATGCAAGCTGGTACAGCCACTCTGGAAAATAGTATGGAGGTTCCTCAAGACGTTAAAAATAGAACTACCCTACAACTTAGCACCTGCACTACTAAGTATTTAACCCAAAGATACAGATATAGTGAAAAGAAGGGGCACATGCACCCCAATGTTCATAGCAGCAATGTCCACAATAGCCAAACTGTGGAAGGAGCCAAGATGCCCTTCAACAGATGAATGGATAAGAAGATGTAGTACATATATACAATGAATATTACTCAGCCATCAGAAGGGATGAATACCCACCATTTGCATTGACATGGATGGAACTGGAAGGGATTATGCTAAGTGGAATAAGTCAAGCCAGAGAAAGACAATTATCATATGGTTTTACTCATATGTGGTTGGTTCTTTTTAATATTTTCTTTCTCTTTGTTAGAGGTCTCACTGAGATCATCCACTCTTTCCAAGTCCAGTGAGTATCCTTATGACCATTACTTTGAATTCTTTATCAGTCATATTGCTTATCTTCATTTCAATGAGCTCTCTTGCTATTGTTTTGCTGTTCTTTCATTTGGGACCCAGTCCTCTTTCCATTTTGTTTTACTCTCTGTGTTTATTTCAATGCATTAGGTAAATTGGTTATATCTCCTGATCTTTTTTTTTTTTTAAGATTTTATTTATTTATTCGACAGAGATAGAGACAGCCAGCGAGAGAGGGAACACAAGCAGGGGGAGTGGGAGAGGAAGAAGCAGGCTCATAGCGGAGGAGCCTGATGTGGGGCTCGATCCCATAACACCAGGATCACGTCCTGAACCGAAGGCAGACGCTCAACCGCTGTGCCACCCAGGCGCCCCTATATCTCCTGATCTTTATAAGTAGTGACCTTATGAAGAAGAGGTCCTGTGGTGGTGCCCTGTAGCACAATGTCCTTGCTTACCAGAACCAGGAACTTCAGGAGTGTTTCCTATGTGGCTTGTGTGCACCCTCGTATTGTGGCTGAGCTGCATTTGCCTTTAGTTCAGTTGGTTGTAATGGTCTACTTTGCTTGTTGTGGGCAGGGTTTGGTCCCTGTTCTCTTATGGAGCCAGTCTGAAGTTGCCATGGGCTTGTAGTTGGGAGGTGTCAGCACCCAGACCAGATGCCTGCTCTCCACCCATTTGCTGGGGCTGCAGTCACACAAAATTGTAGGGATCTTTCTCTGGGCTGCCCCCTGAAAACTTTTTGTTGGTAGGCAGGGCCAGTTGTCAGATCGGTTGTCTGCTGGGGCTGCAGTTGAACTGGTATGTGTGTGTGGTGATATTCTCCTCTCCCCAGGGCAGGAGTTGCTTTGGAATGGCTCAGCTCCCTGCCAGGCCTGCTTTCTGGATGTGACGTGGCAGGAGTCACTTTGGAAGGATGACTGCTGAGTGAGGTGGGTTGGATGGAGTGGATACATAGGAGAACATGGGGCAGGGTGTGTGGTGTTACCAAGGTAGGTGTAAGGTGTTTGTGTTTGTTCCTGCAAGTGTCTGGCTGGCTAGGCTGGGGGAGGGAAGAGAAATGGCACCTGCCAGCTCTTCTGTTCTTGAAGAAGTCTCCTAAAGGTCTTTGGCACTCTAGTACACATTCTGAGGTTAATAAATAAATCTTCTTCGTGTATACCCTGGGTACTTTTTAAACCAGTGCTTCTATGCAGTATCGCCTCGGAGTCATTTGTTGTGCTGTGTCTGTAAGGGCAGGGACTCAGTTTCCTATTGCCTTCCAGCTCTCCCAGAGCTAATCCTGCTGATTTTTAAAGTACCCAGAGTTAATCCCTGCTGATTGTAAAAACTTGTAAAGTTAAGCTCTGCTGGCTTTCAAAGCCAAGTGTTATGGGGATTTGTCTTCCTAGTGCAGGTCACCTGTGTCTGGGGTGCCTGGTGTGGGGTCTACTGCTCTTCTCTGTGCTTGTGATGTCCCTCCCACTTGTGCTTAGTCTCACCAGGAGTTTAATTCCTGACCATGTCTCTGCCCCTCCTACCTTTTTTGATGTGGCTTTTCTCCAATTAATTGTGGAAAGTGTTTTGCCAGTCTTCCAGTCATTTTCTGGGTTAGTTTCACTGATATGGCTGTTATTTGGTTTGTTCATGGGGCAAGGTGAGTTTAGGATTCTCCTACTTTGACATGTTCCCAGAAATCTCCCTCAGGCATTATTTCTTCAAAAATTTTTTTCAATCCTCCTTCTTTTTCTTGGATTCTAATTATATTTATATTCTAATTATATTTATGCTCTACTACTTGATAATTTTCCACAGATCACTGAGGTTCTTTTCATTTTTCAAATCATTTTTTTTCTTCTTGTGCTTCATTTTGAATTCAAATTTCTTGCTGTTTTTCTCTGGGATGTCTAATTTGTAAATTCCACTCAGTAAAATGTTCATTTAGGTGTTATATTTCTCATTTGCTTCTCTTTTATACCTTTCACTTCTCTCCTCATTATACTCATGTTTCCCTTTAAATCTTTGAGCTATCACACATTTATAATGTCTGCTTTTATGTTTTTGTTTGATTATTCTATTTTCCCAATTATTTCTGGATCTTTTTCTACTGACTGATTTTTCTACTGATTATGTATATTTTCTCTGTTGCTTGTAAATCTAGTATTTTTTATTAGATGTAGGACATTGCAATTTTTTTTCATTGTTGAATGCTGAATATTATTTTATTCCTTTAAAGTGTGTTGGAGTTTGATCTGACAGGTAGTCAAATACTTCCAATCAATTTGGTCCTTTCAAAGCTTGCTTTTAAGCTCTTATAGAGTAGGTCTAGAGTTTTTGTCCTAGGACTAATTTAGTGCCATTTCAAAGGCTTTAAAGCAGTTTATTCAGTTTTCTTCTCTTTTTTTTTAACGGGAGAAGGCAATTTTGAACTCTGTTTTCTTATTTTTATAAGTGGAGGTCTCTTTTGATGAGAACTAAAAAAGATTATAGAGAGAACTAAAAAGACTATATAGAGATATGACGTGTTAAGTTCATGGGACCGTTTGGGAGTGTTTGGGGTAAAGCAAACCTACAGCAATGTATTTAATAGTATGAGCCTATAGGTGTGTGGCAGATGGAGCTACTTACTCTGTGCATATAAAAAAGTCTTTCTAGAGAAACAGAGGTTAGCTGAGGCGATGCCCAGCAGCCAGATCTACAAAGAAGAAGGTCTGGGTCAGTGGTTCCTAACTTCTAGCGCAAAGAGAAATGTTTGAGCGTTTCTTAAAAGGGCAGATTCTTGGCCTCCTACAAGAGATCTTGACTCAGAGAGTCTAGGGTGGGACCTCATAATTTGTATTTTAATAGGTACCCTAAGGTGATTGCGATAGAGGTGTTGTATGGACTGTTCTTGGAAAAATACCAGCTAAGGAGCCTAGTTAGTGTATCCTGATGTGAACCTATAAAAATCCATCTCGGGCGCATGGGCGGGGCCAATGAGAATGCAATTGTCCTTCAGGACCGGATGGAAGGTAAAGGAATGAGAACGTGAGGAAGAGGTGATAGGTATTGGATACAAGAATTACTTTCCCTTGGCAGGCTGCCTAGACTGTGTGTAGAAAGTATACCTCAGGATTAGGTGCTGAAGGCCTCCAACAGGGAGATTCAGACAGAGGAACAAGAGCAGCCCTGAAGGAAAACAGCTAGAATCAAAGCAAAATGAAAACCTCACTTCGCTGGCTGACACACCGGCAACTACAAACACTGATTTAGATGAACCTTTTGCCTCTGCAGTGATCTGGCCTTTTTCATGAAATACTCATCTCCATCTCAGTGAGCTCTCTAGGGACATGATTTTAGCTTTGTAGTCATTCATGCTGTGTTGTTATATTAGCCAACTTGCCTTAGTGCTGTATTGAAGAGATCAGTAGAAACATAGAGCAGGGTTGATCTCTTCATCAAGGTTCCTAAAAGCCCTATCTCAGCAAGAATTCAAGAATTCAGGTCGACTGAGTGCTGCTCAGAATCCTTTATTAATTTCCTCTTGATGTATTACCAGTGAGGAGTCAAATCTTCCTATTTTCTGTCCAAACACCAACCACCACTGGTGCTTGGAGCAAAGACAGAATTCTTTTAACTACAGATAAAGGAACTACAAAAGAGGAGTCCTTGGGGACAAAGAATAAGTACTCTGACAAACGGGACCACTGTAGGGCTTCTTCAGAGCAGGCTGTGCACTTGGACCTATGAGCAAGGAGAGAACATTGTACATTCATGTTATTTAATGACACTGAAGAAGATGAGAATAGAGGTAAAACAATGGGAAAAGGGAAAATGTCTTCCTGGATTATTTTGTGATCATTTGCGATTGAGGACAGCTCCCAATGCCAGAAAGTAATCCTGTTCATAGGTGACTGGCATTGAAGGAAAAAAGTGTCAGTGGAGAACCAACCTGAAATTGCAATGTTGTAGGGCTTTGCAATCACAGTTCCAAACTGTCAATCACAGTTCCATGGTGGGGTGTTTTTAGAAGAAGAGTCATGGAAATCTTATTCTTGAAGAGGATTGATGAATCAAGGAGGAGACTTTATTAAATGCAAAACAAGAGACCCTTTTACTTTGTGGAGAAGAAAACCTGTTTTCAGCTGATGTATACCTATTGAGCATCTGTAGATTATTTTTTTCTTTATGAATTGTTGCAGCATTTCCCAAATGAGTTTTGCCCAATATTTACCCTTCAGGGTGCTCCTTTTGAAAAAAGTTTCATGATCAAACTTTGGGGGAACACTGCCTACTATATCCTCCTTGTAGATGTATGCAGAAGGCTATTCAACCAAGAAAAGAAGAAATACAAAAAATATACATGTTTGCTTATATTTAAAAAAAATAGAAGGAGGGGCACCTGGGTGGCTCAGTCCATCTTGATTTTGTTTCAGGTCATGATCTCAGGGTTGTGATATCAAGCCCCACATTGGGTTCCATGCTCAGCAAGGAGTCTGCTTGTCCCTCTCCCTCTGCCCCTCCCTCTGCTCCTATGCACTCTCTCTCTCTCTCTGTCTAAAATAAATAAATAAAATCTTTGAAAGAAAAAGGTGGAAAGATAAAGCATTCAAAATGGTTATCTATAAGGGAGGGAGGCAATAGTGAGAGAACATAGAAATTAGACTTCTTTGAATATATCTTATTTTGTATATTTAACTTCAGAATCATGTAAATATTATGAAAAATTCTAAAACAAAGCTAAATAAATGAAAAAAAAATGAATCACTGAAAATTGAAAGTAAAACAAAACAAATGAACCTGTTCCTAAGTGGGACATACTTCTGAAAAGGAACTATTGCAATGAACTCTTCAACAGTAAAATTTAACTGTATATCCCTTCTGGGGATATGCCCTAAGGATATAGACCAAACCAAACTACACAACCAAATAAGAAAACCCCCAAGGTATTAAACTGTTTTCAGTAATCATATTGTTGATAGTAAGGTTGATAATATTATTTGGAATCTTTTGTGTGTTTTATTATAAGAAAAGTAATTATGCTGGTGGTGTTGAGAATTGAAATTTTTTGGCATGGTTGAAAAGAAAAACAAATGTAAAATTGATGATGTTATATAAAAGCCCTGTAGCCCTAAATTTGAATTGGAAATATCAGTATGAACTCATAATGTATTTTATCCTCAACAAAACAAATTTTTTAGCTCTATCCACCCAAAACCCTAGACACAAAGACCAGCCCAGTAGCAGTAAACTCCCCTACAATCTGGATGATGTTCTCTAAATGTTGCTAACCACTAAGGAACCAGGATTCTTTGGGGAAATGGTTGCTTCCAGGTCTGCAAGTGAACCTAGAAATTTTGTCATACCAGAAAGGAAAGATGCCATGAAATAATACTAGAACGATGTCCAAAGGACTGAAGACCTAACTTGAACAAGTTCTCATTGATCAAGGATGGGACAATTTCAGCATCAATAAGGATAGTAGCTGCAATGTTTAAAGCTATAGGTTCATAATGACATCAAAAAAGAAGAAACCTTCATTGGATATCTTTGGAAGATTTCAGGGAACCATTTCATTATCTTGAAAAGAAGTAAATTAAAGGAAAATATCAGAAGTCTATTTCAGGTTTCTTGTGTGATCTTCATTTCTGAATAACCAAATAGTAGATAAATAAAAATTTCTCTGTAAAGGAATTTAACTGATAAATGAAGAAGAAATAGCAAACTTCAGATATCATCAGGCAACGACTATCAGTGGCTGATAACGTCACAGAGAAGGAAATCGTCAGAATCATGTGCCTCCTGAAGTAGTCTGGCAAGAAAGAAAAAAATTAACTGAAATCTGATTAAGACTCTAGATCTTATTACTGATTTATAAAAAATACAAGGGACAGAGGAACATGCTCAATGTTACCACAGAGATATAATCAACAAAACCCAAACTGGAAAACTTTACAAGACAATTGAGACCCTGTATCTTCAACAAATATTTTAAGGGGAAAAGAAGAGATGGGGAATTAATTACAGGTTAGAAGAGACTTAGAAGATATAACAAGCAATTGGAATATGTGGGTCTTTTTTTTTTTTTTTTAAGATTTTACTTATTTATTTATTTGTCGGAGAGAGAGAGAGAGCACAAGCAGGGGAGAAGCGGGCAGAGGGAGAAGCAGGCTCCCCACTGACCAAGGAGCCTGATGCGGGATGCAATTCTACGACCCTGGGATTCATGACCTGAGCCGAAGGCAGCCGCTGAATCAACTGAGCCACCCGGGCATCCCGGAATATGTGGGTCTTGTTTTTGACTCTGATTTAAATAAGCTGTAAACAAAAATAAAGAAAGAAAGAAACTGAGTAAGATTATAATACAATCAGGGAAGAGTGAACACTGACTAGCTTTGATAATATTAAGGGATGATTAACATTTTTAGATCTGATGATATTAAAGACAAGAGTTCTTTATTAACTTCTTTTAGTATGAAAGAGAAGAGTTGTGTATCAGAGAAAAAGCTTGTATCTTTTAGAGCAGGGGTGGGCAAACCATGGCCTGTGGGCCAAATGTGTCCCACAGCACGTTGTGTAAGTGAAGTTGGTTGGAACACAGCCATTCCCATTTGTTTGTCTATTGTCTCTGGCTCTTGTGCACCCACTCCAGTGGCAGATTTGAGACCTTATATGACGACACCTTATCTGTCATTTTGCCAACTGGCTAACTTGTTTTAGAGATACTTATTGACATATTTACAGATGAAATGATGTGATACCTGGGGTTTGCTTCAAAATATTCCAGGGATGGGAGAATAGGTGGTGATGTAGATGAATTGGGATTGATTGTATTGAATTTGGACTTATAATTGTTTCATTATAGTATTCTCTTTATTTTTTTTTGAAAATTTTCATAATAAAATATTTTTTAAATAACGTAAATCTGTACTTACATAATAATATTTCCATGATATATTGTTAAATGAATGAAGTAATTTGTAAAATGGTTTTGCATGAAAAATATATTTATATTATATATAGGTATGTCATGAAAATGGGTAAAGTAATACAGACAAAACTGTTAACAGTGGGAGTGGAAATGGGTGGGGTGAGAAATGGTTTTTTTTTTTTAACTTCATACTGTTCTTTTTTTTTTTTTTTAAATGATTTTTTATTATATTATGTTAGTCACCATACAGTACATCCCCGGTTTCCGATGTAAGGCTCGATGATTCATTAGTTGTGTATAACACCCAGTGCACCATGCAATACGTGCCCTCCTTAATACCCATCACCGGTCTATCCCATTCCCCCACCCCCCTCCCCTCTGAAGTCCCAGTTTGTTTCTCATAGTCCATAGTCTCTCATGTTTCATTCCCCCTTCTGATTACCCCCCCTTTCTTTATCCCTTTCTTCCCCTACCGATCATCCTAGTTCTTATGTTCCATAGATGAGAGAAATCATATGATAGTTGTCTTTCTCTGCTTGACTTATTTCACTTAGCATTATCTCCTCCAGTGCTGTCCATGTTGTAGCAAATGTTGAGAACTCGTTCTTTCTGATAGCTGAGTAATATTCCATTGTATATATGGACCACAACTTCTTAATCCAGTCATCTGTTGAAGGGCATCTCGGCTCCTTCCACAATTTAGCTATTGTGGACATTGCTGCTATGAACATTGGGGTGCATATGGCCCTTCTCTTCACTACGTCTGTATCTTTGGGGTAAATACCCAGTAGTGCAATGGCTGGATCATAGGGTAGCTCAATTTTTAACTTTTTAAGGGACCTCCACACTGTTTTCCAGAGTGGCTGTACCAACTTGCATTCCCACCAACAATGTAGGAGGGATCCCCTTTCTCCACATCCTCTCCAACAATTGTTGTTTCTTGCCTTGTCTATTTTTGCCATTCTAACTGGCGTAAGGTGGTATCTCAGTGTGGTTTTGATTTGAATTTCCTTGATGGCTAATGATTTTGAACATTTTTTCATGTGTCTGTTAGCCATTTGTATGTCTTCATTGGAAAAGTGTCTGTTCATATCTTCTGCCCATTTTTTGATTTGTTTATTTGTTTCTCGTGGATTGAGTTTGAGAAGTTCTTTGTAGATCTTGGATACCAGTCCTTTATCTGTAGTGTCATTTGCAAATATATTCTCCCATTCCGTGGGCTGCCTCTTAGTTTTTCTGACTGTTTCCTTGGATGTGCAGAAACTTTTAATCTTGATGAAGTCCCACAAGTTCATTTTATCTTTTGTTTCTCTTGCCTTTGGGGATGTGTCATGAAAAAGGTTGCTTTGGCCGATGTCGTAGAGGTTGTTGCCTATGTTCTCCTCTAGAATTTTGATGGATTCCTGTCTCACATCGAGGTCTTTCATCCATTTGGAGTTTATTTTTGTGTATGGTGTGAGATAGTGGTCAAGTTTCATTCTCTTGCATGTAGCTGTCCAATTTTCCCAGCACCATTTATTGAAGAGACTGTCTTTTTCCCACCGGATGTTTTATCCTGCTTTATCAAATATTAGTTGCCCAAAGAGCCGAGGGTCCATTTTTGGGCTCTCTATTCTGTTCCATTGGTCTATGTGTCTGTTTTTGTGCCAGTACCATGCTGTCTTTGTGATCACAGCTTTGTAGTACAGCTCGAAATCCGGCATTGTGATGCCCCCAGCTTTGTTTTTCCTTTTCAACAGTTCCTTGGAGATTCGGGGCCTTTTCTGGTTCCATACAAATTTAAGGACTGTTTGTTCCAGCTCTTTGAAAAATGTCCTCGGTATTTTGATCGGGATAGCATTGAAAGTGTAGATTGCTCTGGGTAGCATGGACATTTTAACTATGTTAATTCTTCCGATCCATGAGCATGGAATATCTTTCCATCTTTTTATGTCTTCCTCAATGTCTTTTAAGAGTGATTTATAGTTTCTAGAATATAGGTCCTTTACGTCTCTGGTTAAGTTAATTCCAAGGTAACGTATGGTTTTTGGTGCTATTGTAAATGGGATGGATTCCCTAATTTCTCTTTCTTCGTTCTCGTTATTCGTGTATAGAAATGCAACTGATTTCTGAGCATTTATTTTGTATCCTGCCACATTACTGAATTGCTCTATAACTTCTAATAGTTTGGGAGTGGCTTCTTTTGGGTTTTCCATATAGAGTATCATGTCATCTGCAAAGAGAGACATTTTGACTTCTTCTTTGCCAATTTGAATACCTTTGATCCCTTTTTGTCGTCTGATTGCTGTTGCAAGGACTTCTAGTACTATGTTGAATAATAGTGGCGAGAGTGGGCATCCTTGTCGAGTTCCTGATCTTAAGGGAAAGGCTTCCAGCTTTTCCCCATTGAGAATAATATTTGCAGTAGGCTTTTCATAGATGGCTTTTATGGGATTGAGAAATGTACCTTCTATTCCTACACTCTGAAGGGTTTTAATCAGGAAAGGATGCTGTATTTTGTCAAATGCTTTTTCGGCATCGATTGAGAGGATCATACGGTTCCTGAGTCTTTTCTTGTTGATATGATGTATCACGCTGATTGATTTGCGAATATTGAACCACGCTTGCATCCCAGGTATGAATCCCACTTGATCGTGATGGATAATCCTTTTAATGTACTGTTGGATTCTATTAGCAAGTATCTTGTTGAGCATTTTGGCGTCCATATTCATTAGGGAAATCGGTCTGTAATTCTCCTTTTTGATGGGGTCTTTGCCTGGTTTGGGGATCAAGGTAATATTGGCCTCATAGAATGAGTTTGGTAGCTTTCCTTCTGTTTCTATTTTTTGAAATAGCTTTAGGAGAATAGGTATTATTTCTTCTTTGAATGTTTGGTAGAATTCCCCAGGAAAACCGTCCGGGCCTGGAGTTTTGTTATTTGGAAGGTTGTTTATCACTGACTCAATTTCTTCATAATTAATTGGCCTGTTTAAGGAATCAATTTCTTCCGGTTTCAATCTTGGTAGTTTATAGGTTTCCAGGAAGGATTCCATCTCTTCCAGATTGCTTAGTTTATTGGCATATAGCTGTTGATAAAAATTTCTAATAATCCTTCCAATTTCAATGGTGCTCGTCGTGACCTCTCCTTTTTCATTCATAATTTTAATAATCTGGGTCCTTTCTCTTTTCTTTTGGATAAGTCTTGCCAGTGGTCTGTCAATTTTATTGATTCTCTCCAAGAACCTGCTTCTAGTCCTGTTGATCTGCTCTACTGTACTTCTGGTTTCTGCTTGATTGATTTCAGCTCTAATTTTGGTCAACTGCTTCCTCGTGCGTGGATTAGGCCTGTCCCTCTGTTGCTGTTCCTGCTTCTTGAGGTGAGAATATAAAAACTGCATTTTAGATTTTTCTATTCTTTTGAGTGAGGCTTGGATGGCTATGTATTTCCCCCTTAGGACTGCCTTTGCAGTATCCCATAGGTTTTGGACTGTTGTATTTTCATTCTCATTGGTCTCCATAAATTGTTTAACTTGATTTTTGATTTCCTGGTTTATCGAGTCATTCCTGAGCAGGATGGTTCTTAGTCTCCAAGTGTTTGAGTTTCTTCCAAATTTTTCCTTGTGGTTGAGTTCCAATTTCAGAGCGTTGTGGTCTGAGAATATGCAGGGGATAATTTCAATCTTTTGATATCAGTTGAGACCTGTTTTGTGTCCCAGAACATGGTCTATTCTTGAGAATGTTCCATGGGCATTAGAATAGAATGAGTATTCTTTGGTTCTGGGGTGTAGTGTTCTATATATATCTAAGAGGTCCAACTCGTCGAGTATGGCATTCAAAGCCTTTGATTCTTTGCTTAGTTTGCCAGGGTGTTCTGTCTATTTCTGATAGTGGAGTGTTGAGGTCCCCTACTATTAATGTATTTTTATTTATATGTCTCTTTATTCTGGTTAAGAGTTGGCTTGTGTATCTTGCTGCTCCCCTGTTGGGGGCATATATATTTATAATTGTCATATCCACTTGTTGAATACTTCCCTTAAGAATAATATAGTGCCCTTCTGCATCTCTAACTATAGTCTGTAGTTTAAAATCCAATTTATCTGATATGAGAATTGCTACCCCAGCTTTCTTTTGAGGTCCATTTGCGTGAAAGATGGTACTCCATCCTTACTGTCAGTCTGAATGCATCTTTGGGTTCGAAATGAGTCTCTTGTAGACAGCAAATGGATGGGTCATTTCTTTTTATCCAATCTGCAACCCTGTGGCGTTTATGGGATGGTTCAAACCATTTACATTAAGACTGATTACTGAGAGATATGATTTTAATGTTGCCATGTTGCCAGTAAAGTCTTTGTTTGTATTGGCTGTGACTTTCTGTTCTGTATCACTCTTGGGGCATTTTTACTTTTATAGAACCCCCCGTAATACCTCCTGTAGGGCTGGTTTCGTGGTTACAAAATTGGTTAGTGACTGGCGATTCTGAAATGTCTTTATTTCTCCATCAATTCTGAATGACAGCCTTGCTGGATAAAGGATCCTTGGCTGCATGTTTTTCTCTGAAAGAGCTTTAAATATGCTCCCCCAACCCTTTCTCTCATTCCAGGTCTGTGTAGACAGGTCTGACGTAATTCTGATGCTTTTGCCTTGGTACGTGAGAAATTTCTTTGCCCTGGCCGCTTTCAATACTGTATCCTTGCATCTAATATTTGCGAATTGCACTATGACGTGACGTGGCGTAGGTTTGTCATGGTTGAGCTTGGGAAGGGTCCTCTCTGCCTCTTGGACACGAATGTTTGTTTCCCTTGCTAGATTAGGGAAGTTTTCAGCTACAATTTGTTCAAATATCTCTTCTAGACCTCTGTTTTTCTCCACCCCCTCGGGGATGCCGGTGATTCTAACATTGGATCGTTTCATTGAGTCAGTAATCTCCCGTAACCTACATTCATGGGCGTGGATTTTTTTAAGACCATCTTCTATTTTCATTTTTTCCTCTATTAACCCATCCTCCAATTCACTAACCCGTTCCTCTGCTTCTGCGACCCTGGCCGTCAGAGCCTCTAGTTTTGCCTGCATTTGGCTCATAGAATTTTTAATTTCTGTCAGATTCGCTCTCATTTCTGTCCTTAGGGATTCTATATTCTCAGTAACCTTTTCGTTAATAGTTTTTTCAATTCTACTCATCATTTTGACCATCGTTGCTCTGAATTCCATTTCTGATAATTTGGTTACATCCATATCCATTATTTCTGTGGCAGAGGCCACAGAATCACTGTCTTTTCTTTGCTGGGGGGGCTTCTCCTTCTTGTCATTCTGATGAAGAGAGGTTGCAGGGTTGTCCAGAGCCCAAATTATTGACTGGGTCCCAGGCCGTGCCCCTTGTTTTATAGGGATCTTAGGGATGTGGGCTTCTTCTTTAAAGATTTTATTTATTTATTTATGTGGCAGCCAACCAGCGAGAGAGGGAACAGAAGCAGGGGAGTGGGAGAGGAAGAAGCAGGCTCCCAGCGGAGGAGCCCGATGAGGGACTCCTTTCCGGAACGCCGGGATCACGCCCTAAGCCGAAGGCAGGCGCTCAATGACTGCGCCACCCAGGCGCCTCGGGTTGTGGGCTTCTTGATTTTTCAGCCTGCCTTCTGGGGGAGGTGCCTGCCGCGCCGATACTCAGGCAGCCCTGTTTGGGTAGAGTCTCCGTGTCCCCTGCGAGGGGGGATGGGGATGGGCACTCCCTGAGCCGGTATTTCCAGGCTTTTGTTCTCTGGCGGCTTTCCCTGGCGGTTTGCTGTGCCTTTTCTGAGAGTCAGAGCAGCAGCGGCCAAATTTCAGCCTCTCAATACTCAGCGCTGGAGATGTTCATTTATAGAGATCCAGATGCGTCTTCCTGCGTCTCAGGCTGGTTCCGTGGTTGTTTAGGCTGGTCTGGTACCTATCCAGCTCGACTCGGGGGACCGGCTGAAAACGGTGTCTCCTACTCCTCCGCCATCTTAACTCCTCTCTCTAAAGACGTTTCTTAAATTTTCTGTCTCCATTACTCATCTTTTTGGCTTTTCAAAACCTTGCCTAACTGGTCTGGTTTGCTTAGGGGTGCTCCAGGGAACCCAGGGTCCGGGTTTAACAGCCCACTGAGAGAAAGTCAATGCGCTGGCTTGAGGAAGGCTGTTGCTTTTCATCTGAAGCCTGGAGTCGGCAGCTACGTGCAGCTTAAACTTCTGAGAGCGCAGATAAGGGAATGTAACTTAGTCTCCCCCATGAGAAGGGAATAAAGGACTCCCTCTTTATTCCTTACAGTTCCCTTTTGGTTCTCAAACTGACCCACCTACACAGAGGGTAAGGGAGAGACGGAAGGAAGAGGAGCTACTCCAGATTGGTGGGTGGCGGGTTTAATCAGCCAGGGAGCTTCCGAATGAGGCATGTCCTGCGCAGCCGCAACTACAGTAGATCCCCTCATCTGCCAGCCAAAATCTTCCACGTTTACATACTGCACAGGTGGCCTCAGCAACACGGCGCTTGGTCCACGCTCTCTCTGCGAACAGGCCTCCCGCCATGGCAATGGCGGACAGAACGTGCAAGAGAAGAGGGGAGGGCGAGAGCAGCCCTAACTTCATATTGTTCTGCTTGATATTTTTCTTATTCAGTTGTTGATTCCACGTTGATGGCATTGCTCAATCACATATCATGACAATACAGCTTTCCTTTTGCTTTATAATTCTCTCAAATTTTGTAATATTTATTTTGAGGATATTTTACTACATACATTTAAAGTTCTTAAATATTTTCCTATGAATTAAACATTTCATTTGTATTTAACCTAAACTCCCCCCAAAACAATGAATATGTTTTTTACAGTGATTTTTAAAAAGATATAGCCTGTTACAAGTTTCCTGTATTCCCAATTGAATTCCAAAGAAAATTGGAGACCAGCTCTTGATAAAAGATTTTCCAAAGATGTTTTCGTTTGTCTTTTTATTAATTGGCCATGGGATTCACCACCATTGGGCAAGTGGGTCTGTGGAAGGCCTGCCTGTTTCCGAGGCAGCTGTTGGTGTCTGACCCATGGTCCTTCAGTGTGAACTGTGCGGTTGGAGCCCAGGATGGAGTGGTTGCCACTGGGGAGAGGGGGGAGGCTTTCCTAGAGCAGCCCTTCTGGGTGGCTGGGCCTATTCCTGGCTGCAGAATGTCTATAAGCCCCTCACATCCTCAAATAAATCCCTTTCTTTTAAAATAAAACTCAGTGGGTACTTGGTTTGTGATTGTGAATCCTGACTGATACTACTGTACATTTTCTGTATATGATTATAGTAACTGCTGTCTTTCTTGTCCTTATCTTTTTTCTATTAAAAATTATAATGGGTGATTTATATTTGTTGGATAAATGAGTGAATGAGGGGGGCTAAGTGTGCTCCTCCTTCTGTTACACAGGGCCCAATACAAGGGTGGGATTGACATGTATGTATAAGGAACATTAAAACCTCACAGAAAAACTCACAAAGACCAGAATTGCAGAACGAACCAGTTTTGAGGCAGACCCAGGGTTGTTGGATGACTTGCCAGGCCCAGGAGGCCCGCAGTGGGTGCAGTCAGGCCTCAAGCCTCCTGCCTCTGAAGCTAGGTCTTTGGCTTTGTTACTCTGTCTCATGTCATCAGAGAAGTCTTCCAGGCTTCACCACAGTGCCAGGAGTAGGTTAGAGAGAAGTAAGATATGAGGAGGGGCTGGAGAGAAGGGGAGAACTGCAAAATTGCTCTTTCGTTTGTTTGTTTTGTTCTGATTTCCTATTTTTATCAAAACCTGGGATTTTATCTAAAATTTTCTTCTGTACCAAAGTCTTTTTTTTTTTTTTAAGTATAGAGTTTAATAAATTTGTGTTTTGGGTGGTTTTTTTTGTTTGTTTTTTAAAGATTTTATTTATTTACAGTTTAATAATTTTTTAAATAATAATTTTTTATTATATTATGTTAGTCACCATACAGTACATTCCTAGTTTTCAATGTAAAGTTCCATGATTCGTTACTTGCATATAACACCCAGTGCTCCATGCAATATGTGCCTTTCTTAATACCCATCACCAGCCTATCCCATTCCCCCACCCCCCTGCCCTCTGACACCCTCAGTTTGTTTCCCAGAGTCCATAGTCTCTCATGGTTCATTCCCCCTTCTGTTTACCCCCCCTTCTTCTTCCCTTTCTTCTCCTACCTATCTTCCTACTTCTTATGTTCCATAAATGAGTAAAACCATAATTGTCTTTCTCTGCTTGACTTATTTCGCTTAGCATTATCTCCTCCAGTCCCGTCCATGTTGCAGCAAATGTTGAGAAATTGTTCTTTTTGATGGCTGAGTAATATTCCATTGTATATATGGACCACATAGTCTTAATCCAGTCATCTGTTGAAGGGCTACTCGGCTCCTTCCACGATTTAGCTATTGTGCACAATGCTGCTATGAACATTGGGGTGTATATGGCCCTTCTCTTCACTACATCTGTATCTTTGGGGTAAATACCCAGTAGTGCAATGGCTGGGCCATAGGGTAGCTCAATTTTTAACTTTTTAAGGGACCTCCACACTGTTTTCCAAAGTGGCTGTACCAACTTGCATTCCCACCAACAATGTAGGAGGGATCCCCTTTCTCCACATCCTCTCCAACAATTGTTGTTTCCTGCCTTGTCAATTTTTGCCATTCTAACTGGCGTAAGGTGGTATCTCAATGTGGTTTTGATTTGAGATTCTCTGATGGCTAATGATTGTACTAAAGTCTTTTAAGGGCAGTGGCAATGTTATCATTTTTGTCCCAACAACACCAAGTACAATGCCCTGTAAAAAGAAAAAAAAAAAACCTCTATGAAAATCAGGGTATTGGGTGACCCAGGAACAACCATCCCCATGAGCTCAGTGAGCCAGACAACTTTCATAAGAGGAAGAAGAGTTGTCATTCTCTGATAACCCATTTTTCCATCTGTAGCCTTTCGCTTTCAGTACTTTGTAACCTGGGATGATGGATCTTCTATAAGACAGGATGAAGAAGCCTTCTTGAGTGCTGGATATCCCGTCCTGGTGAAGGAGCATCTTAGAGAGAGTGGCAATGGTAGCCACGTCTCTCAAGGTAGCACAATCATTTTCAGAGACAGGAAAACACAAGATGAATCTAGCCAAGGCCAAGGAGAGAAGACCCCCCCCCCACCCCTTACTTCTCCAGGCTTTGAGGCACAAGGCAGGCATTGCCAAGGGGAGCATGGTTCTCTCAAGGACATTTCTTTGGCTTGGCAGAATTTCTTTAGCTCTTGGTTTAACACTCTGTTGGCGGTGTTTAAATTTTAAAGAACCTGAAATAATCTAGAAAAACAATCTAGAAAAAGAAACCTAGAATAATCCATAAGTCTAACGTACCTGGCACATCTTGGGTGAAAGTTCTAACAAAAGTTATTGTATAGACAGGCTTCCTTTTTTTTTTTTTTTTAATTCTTTTTTTTTTTTATTAATAATGATTTTTTATTATATTATGTTAGTCACCATACAGTACATCCCCGGTTTTCGATGTAAGGCTCGATGATTCATTAGTTTAGACAGGCTTCCTGTTTCAGTTCTATAAGTTTCTAAATTTCCTCTTGGCTTTTTGGGAACTTCATTAAAATGCCTTTGCACCAGCTCCTTGGAGGCAAGCGCTTCTTTGGTTTCTTAAAACATTCTTCTACAAATCCCTTCATGATTTCAGGCAGAGTATGGGTGGGCAGCCTCCCCCCATTCTTCCTGGAAAAAACCCTGGCCATCTATGACAGATGGAGGCACATTGATTGAATCTAAAGCTACTGAATAATAAAAACTCATGAAAAATAAATGCACCCAGAGAAATAAGCTTTTCCATAGCAGCCCATTCCATCATATTTTCCTGATGGCCTATCTAATTTATGATGGCAATTCCATGGCAGTTCCTCTTAATTTCCTATTATGGGTAATTTATTTTTTCCCCTTCTGAACATGCAGTATAAAAGTTTTTATTGCACACATAAGGGAAAAGGAGACAGCCTCAGACACTGAGCTAATGCCAACACAACATCTTGAATTGCCCCTTGGATATAGGCTTTTGTAAAAGTTAATCAGTTGGAAGACTGTATAGCAAGAACAGTTTTGATTAGAGTCCCCATTTAAACTCTGAAGGCAGAGAAAAGGGTTAGCTGTCACAAGGTGAAAAATTTGGGTAAAAAATGGGACACCCTTAGCCACAGATTTTGAAAACAGATGCACACCATTTTCAGGCAGCTCCAAATGAGCCCACCCACTCCACACACTCCGTTCCACTGCTGAGCGTACAGTGCTTGCCACTGCTAATCGAAACATGGTTTGGTAGACCAAGGAACAGAACAGCGATCAGAACTGAGGGAGAGAACAGAAACGTGGTTGTGGGCTAAGTGGCACACATGAGATGGAACCTGTGGTCGCTCGTCCCAACCTGTGGAAGTTTCCTTTGGGGAGAAGAAAATTGAAGAGAAGGTCTGAAAGTACAAAGGGGCTGCTTCCTCAGGATATCCCCAAGAGTGGAGAGGAGGGAGACCAAGTCGCAGGGGCTGTGTGGTGTGCTATGGACGAAGACATTGGCTCATGTAAGTTGGCAAGTCCAGCTTTGCTCACTCTTGTGGTCAATAATGTGGATTCCACAAATGTAACTGTCCTGTCAAAGAAAGCGGAAACTCTCTTTTTGGACCCCTTCCAAACAGAAGGAAGAGTGACCATTTAAATTTCTGACACGTCTGTAAAATATGGTGTGGTGAAACGGACAGAGATCTTAGAGCTGGAAGACTTGGATTTGAATCCTGGCTGTGTGGTCTTTTATTTGATTTTTTAACTTATTTATTTATCTATTTATTTATTTATTTATTTATTTATTTATTTATTTATTTATTATTTTTAAAGATTTTACTTATTTGTCAGAGAGAGAGAGAGTACAAGCAGGGGAGATGGCAGGTAGAGGGAGAAGCAGACTCCCCGCTGAGCAGGGAGCCCAATGTGGGACTTGATCCCAGGACCCTGAAATCATGACCTGAGCCAAAGGTGGATGCTTAATCGATTGAGCCACCAGGTGTCCCTAAAATTTTTATTTTTTAAATTTTGTTTACGTTTTTACTTTAATTCTGGTTAGTTAAACCCAGAGTTACATTAGTTTCAGGTGTACAATATAGTGATTCAACAGTATTGAATTTCTTTTTTTTTAATGTTTATTATATTATGTTAGTCACCATACAGTACATCCCTGGTTTCTGATGTAAAGTTCGATGATTCATTAGTTGCGTATAACACCAAGTGCACCGTGCAATACGTGCCCTCCTTACTACCCATCACTTCTTTGCCCACTTGCCAAGTAGACGTGAGTTGGAATGATGCCTCTGCCCCTAAGAATGTTGTGATGGGGGCAGACACTTTCCTCACATCTCTCCCATGAAGCACTGTTTTCAATGGTTCAGTTTTTATTCCATTTATTTTCATCATGATGCAATCCAGTACTTTACTCACATCATTGCATCTGTGTTTGTTTTTTCTCTTGAGCCAGTCTAGAAGCCCCTGAGAGACAGGCCCACTCTTAGGACAACCTGTTCTGCATGGTGCTGGGAAGGCGCTGTGCTCAGCACACGCGGAGTACGTGAGGATGTGCTTGGTGACTAAGGAAGAGACCTTCACTTCCCTCCCACATAACCACCCATTAGTGACCTAAAGTGTCTGGTAACGACTCCTCTGGACTCTGGGACAGCACAGACTCTTCGGGTGTCCATGGGCATCACCAAGAAAACATAAATTTGGGCCCACCACACAAATGTGAACCATGTAGCAAGACTTTTCCCCTCAGCTCACCAGATTGTTTTTTTAATTAGTTGAAGCTGGTAGGCTTTAAATCATAACCAGACGATACAAGTTGGTTATAACACAGTAATTTAAATGTAGGCACAACAGGGAAGTCTGAATCACAAACAGTGGGATCACTTCATGATGCTGCATTTTTTCAGAGTGTGGGAGCCCAGCCCGGGACCGCCTGGCTGCCGCTGATAAGGGCTCTCCCCAGGTAGCAGGGAGAGGAGGGGTCCTCAGGCCCTTACTCCTGACAAGGTGGGGCAGGTGCTATAAACTGCCAGAACCCTGCCACACCCCACCCCAACCCGCAAGGGTATGATAGAGAGCTACCCAAGGCTCGCCATTCACAGAGCAGCAATATGGTGCAGTGCACTGGGCTCGGTAGTGAGATTTCAGAATAGAATGAGAGAGTTCCTTGTGGATTCTGAGTCATTTAATGATTCAGGGTCAGTTGAGAGATTAGGTGAATGTTTATCCACCTCTCTCTCTCTCTCTCTCTCTCTCTCTCTCTCTCTCACACACACACACACACACACACACACACACACACACACACAGAGTCAATCATCACAGGGAAGGTCATTAGTAGCACCGATTCTAGAGGTTGGGAAGTGGGAATGCCAAGAGTTCCAGGAATAGCAGGATCGATGGGAGCTCTCTGCCTTCCAGGCTTTGCCATGGGCTAACAAACAGGAAAGGTCTACGTTGAAGACAGGCAGTTACCTGTCGACCTATGGAAGGTCAGTGCTTTTTGTACTTTCCCAAAGCAAAGCATCATTAACCCTTTAGCTTCTATCAGTTGTACTTTTCAGATTAGCTCTGTGGTGATCCGTGTTCCTCCTCTCTCCACCTGCTATGCAGAAGTCCTGAGGTCAGCATCTCAGGTTTAAAGGACCACTAAGTTCAGGGCACCTGGGTGGCTCAGTAATTAAGCATCTGCCTTCAGCTCAGGTCATGATCCCGGGGTCCTGAGATCAAGCCCCGCATCAGGCTTCCTGCTCGGTGAGCCTGCTTCTCCCTCTCCCTCTGCCTCATGCTCCCCCTGCTTGTGCTTTCTCTCTCTTTGTCAAATAAATAAAATCTTAAAAAAAAAAAAAAGACCCCTAAGTTCATCCATGCCCACTCTCCATCTGATACGGTCATTGGCTAAATTATTGACCTGGTTCTCGATCACCAGGGTACAATGTCACCTACTGTCGTTGTCACTGTAGCTGGTTCCAGATTTGCTTGGCTTTGAAAGTTGAAAAGTCATTTTCTATTCATAGGTCTGCTTGCTTGTGGTTTCCTCCAGTCCATGGATTATTTGGCCCTGTGTTGCACCACCGCAGGGTGTGCTGACACCCCCAGAAGGCTGCCTGTCTGAAAGGAGGAGATTGTGGAAAAAGAAAGACTTGCAGATCCAAAAGGGTACAGACAAATCTCCAGAAAATCTCAATTTCTTTTTCAGAAGAGGTGTCTCCCAATTGAGCAAACATTGGTAGGGAAAGGTGAAACACTGGGGATTTTCAGGGGTAAGTTTCTCTCTTTTTTTTTTTTTAATTTTTTAATTTTTTAAAATTTTTTAAAATGTTTTTTATTGTATTATGTTAGTCACCATACAGTACATCCCCGGTTTCCGATGTAAAGTTCGATGATTCATTAGTTGGCGTATAACACCCAGTGCACAATGCAATACGTGCCCTCCTTACTACCCATCACTGGTCTATCCCATTCCCCCACCCCCTCCCCTCTGAAGCCCTCAGTTTGTTTCTCATAGTCCATAGTCTCTCATGCTTCATTCCCCCTTCTGATTACCCCCCCTTTCTTTATCTCTTTATTCCCCTACCGATCATCCTAGTTCAGGGGTAAGTTTCTCTTATACTAGGACGTGTGAGGACCTTGGAGGAAGCATCTATATTTAGATTCGGGCAAAGAAAGTGATATTAAAGATGGCCTTAGGAGCCAAGTAACCATTACTGGACAGCATCTGATGGGACAAGAGAATCACAGAGAGGGGAAGAACTTTACATAACCTCAAGGATTTTGACTTTCTGAACATTAAGACTGCTATACATTGCCCAAGAATGCTGCTGACCTCCCATGACAATAGTAGTGGCCTTTTTGGTGCTCCCACGGGAATATAAGTTCTGGGAGGGTGAGAACCCTACCATCTTGTTCTGATCATTCCTAGAGCCCAGCCCAGTGCCTGGCAGCTACTGGGTCCATCACAGATATCTGCTGGATAAGTGAGTGAATATTGATTGAGGAGATAATATAACACCAAGTGGTCATAAATCCACTTAAATTTTTAAAGGACCTGCAGTTTACTAAGTAAATGGCATGCGTATTTATCTGAAATATTATTGTGTATATATGTGCAAAATAGATCACAGATGGTACTCTACTTATAAAAGGTTGGGTTTCAAATGGCTGCTTATAGGTGTCTTTGTCCAAAATGAGATTATATAAGCAATGTTAATGCCGTCAGTGGTAGCAGTGGAGTTGATGTGTTTTTGCTGTAATTAAAGTATACTAAAGGCATACACTATGGCCTTAATATTGATAGGTAGCGGCTTTTGAGTGCTTACCATATACCAGGGTTCATGCTAGTGTTTTGTTTTTTTTTTAAGATTTTATTTATTTATTTGACAGAGATAGAGAGAGAGCACATGAACAGGGGAAAGGGCAGAGGGAGAAGCAGGCTCCCTGCAAGGAGCCTGATGCGGGGTTCGATCCCACGACCCCGAGATCATGACCTGAGTCGAAGGCAGACATTTCACTGACTAAGCTACCAGGCGCCCCCATGCTAATGTTTTGTATGCATTACTTCCCTTAACCCTATGGGCTTCTGAGGAAGTTATGTTAATGATTTCCATTTTATAGATGGGTGAACTGAAGCTCAGAGAAGTGACGGCCTAGTTGGTTTAGCTTCTGGTCACAGGGTCAGGATTTGAATGGCAGTAACTGGTTTGGAGACTAACCACCATGCTATACTTTTGTTGGACCTATAGAAGTTTCTAAATTGAAATGCAGTAAGTGGCATGGTTTCCATATTGATTTGGTTTGTTGACCATGTTTGGTGCTCATACAGTTAGCTCATTCCTGGCAAGAACTTTGGGGCCCTGCCTGTAGAGGCTTCTTCTAGCTTAACTCCCCAGTAAAGTCAGCAAGGTCAGTCTCGAGCTCCCTGAGGCTCTCTCAGTTTTCAACCCTGGGCTCTGCCCAGTGCCTGGGTCACTGCCAGCCAAGGAACCCCTATATCAGAGGGCTCAGCTCGGCCAGCAAGTGCAGTCTGCATTATGTTGCTGCTCAGTGAACATGGAGTGAATCATAATCACCAAAGAGTCCGTTGAACTGTAATTTCCCCCCAGCCAGACAGATTGTCTTGTCTGCATGACAGGATTTTGGGTCAGGTTTCCTGATCAGTGCTCCTCTTCCAAGTCCTCTGCTGGAATTAGAACTTAGAACTGAAGTGCTCACAACCAGGGCCCAACACTCTCTATCTTGTGCTTCTTAGCCTTTCCCTGTAAGCCCGTGGTAGGAAAGGCTAGACTCCTTTAACAAAGAGATTCCAAACGGATAATAAGTCAAGCATGTTAGAATGTTCTTTCTCCCTCACACGATTAGACCCAGTGGTTGTTTCTGGTTGTTAGGGAGTCCTGATCCATACAGTGATTCAGGGACTCTGGCTCCCTTTAGTGTGTGATCCCACCATCATCTCCGGCATTATTTTTGTCGACATCCAGCTCGAAGAAGAGGACAAAGAGGATGAAGGAGTCACTACCATGTCCTAAAATCCACTCATGTTCCCATGGCTTGAGTTCTGTCACCCATGGCCATCTCTAATTACAAGGGAGGTAGGAAGTGTAGTCTGGCCAATGTGCTCAGATACTCAAGCTAAACTTGGATTCTGGTGAACAGCTGGAATTCAGGGCCACTGGACTCTATTAGCTCAGAGGCCGGGCTGCTGGTGAAAGAAGACCCCAACTAACGGTAATTTGAACAAACTGAAGGCTTACTTTCCTCTCATATGAGAGGGGTCTGGAGGTCAAGTCTAGTAAGGTGGTTCCACACCCCCCAGAGACCTATATTCCCACCGTGTTGATCTACCCACCTAGGATGTGCCTTCGTGATCCAAAATGACTGCGTAGGCCTTGACACCACACTCCATTCCAGTCCGCAGGAAGGAGGAACAGAAGGGCACAGCCCCTGTCCTGTCTAAGGAGATTCCCCTGAAGTCCTGTACAACCTTTCTGCTCACACATCCTTTTTTTTTTTTTTAAATGATTTTTTATTATATTATGTTAGTCACCATACAGTACATCCCCGGTTTCCGATGTAAGGCTCGATGATTCATTAGTTGTGTATAACACCCAGTGCACCATGCAATACGTGCCCTCCTTACTACCCATCACCGGCCTATCCCATTCCCCCACCCCCCTCCCCTCTGAAGTCCTCAGTTTGTTTCTCATAGTCCATAGTCTCTCATGTTTCATTCCCCCTTCTGATTACCCCCCCTTTCTTTATCCCTTTCTTCCCCTACCGATCATCCTAGTTCTTATGTTCCATAGATGAGAGAAATCATATGATACTTGTCTTTCTCTGCTTGACTTATTTCACTTAGCATTACCTCCTCCAGTGCTGTCCATGCTGCTCACACATCCTTGGCCAGAATTTAAGTCATATGACACTGCCTCACCACAGGAAGCTGACAAACAAGATCTTTTATTCTGGGTCCACTGGGATTTTGTTCCCAAGAAGGAAAGGGACATTGGATCTTGGCGAGCTCACTGAACGCCCACGGGCTTCACCTTATTTGCAGTGTGCTCGGCTCCCCTGGAGGAGTGTGTTTCCTCAGACGCACCAGCACCTCCCCCAGGACTCTGAGCGCTGTTCAGTCTGCTCTGGAGGCTCGAGATGTTGCCTACAAACTAAAGAACAAATGTCTGTCCCAGTCAAACCACTATTGGTGGAGAAGGAACAGGAAACACATAAATCCGATGAATGTCAGAAAAGGTGAGAGTGGAAAACCCATGGCCGTTCTGGCAGTGACCCTGCACAGGTGTTGCCCGCCTCATTGGAATTTCTTTAGAATGACTGAAAAAGTTAGCACCCTTTTAGATTATCTTCTTTCAATTCATTTTGCATGGGAATCATCAGCCAAAGGTCTCTTATCTACATGTCGTGTTTCAGCCTGCAGACTACTGTCGTTTTCTGTTGGCTCTTCCCTCCGACTTGATGGCTCAGGCCATCGAAACAGAGCACTTGGCCGTGAGGCTAATCATCTTGCCTGCAGGTCACCTCTTCCCTGTGCAGATGGTCATCTCATTTCCTCGTAATGGCTGTTTTCCAGCTACCCCTTGTCATGCTTTGTCAGGGGTGCAAAAGCAGGGGCTGCGGGCAGATAGCTTTCCCTCCCCCGGGGCTGTTTTCTCTTCTCCTCCTGGGGCTGGATCACTCTGTGATAAGACTTTGTTAAAAGGGAAACAAGAAGGCTGCATCAGGGTCTAACCAGAGGGGCAGCACGGCCTATATACTATTCTGGATTCAGTGCAAAGTGAAAAGGCAGGGCCACCTCTTTAAAAATTAAGAATTTCAAGACGGTGACAGCAGGGCATTCCTCAAGAGCAGCAAACTTGTAAGTGAGAGCCATGCGTGGGCTGCATAGCTGTGAGCTGGAGGTCTATCTCTGGAGGAGGAGCTGGGGGAAGTGGAGCAGGTCCAGCTGCTGCTTCCTACCAAAGGGGTGAGTCAGCAGCTCAGCGATGGTGTGTGTGAGCCACAGAACGCTGCCGCTCCTGGCTCCTACAAGTCTTCTGGGAACCTCTCCTGTGGCCCACCCTGCTGGAAACCTAGGGCCAGGGCATTCTGGGAAGAGCGGTTGGGCCTGGGCAAGCTGACCCATTCCGAGGCCACTGCAGTCAACCTGCCAACTGAATTCTCTCCACCAATTCTTCTTCTTCTACTTCTTCTTTTTTTAAAGATTCTATTTATTTATTTATTTGAGAAAGAGAGAGAAAGAGAGCGCACAGGAAGAGGGGGTAGGGGCAAGGGAGAGGGAGAAGCAGATGCCTTGCTGTGCAGGGAGCCTGATGGGGGGCTCGATCCTCAGACATGACCCAAGCCAAAGGCAGAAGCTTCACCCTCGGAGCCGCCCAGGCGCCCCTCTGCCAATCCTACACACAGATCTCAGCTTGTGGTCTCTCATCCACGGATCCATAGGTGACCTTTTTACCAAACACTGTGCCCCTGCATAACAAGGCCCACCCACTTTTCAGCTGACGATCTGTGTTGTTGTCACCTGCCATCTGACCTCCTCCAATAACTGTGACGTTTTAGGTTCTCTTGTTACTACTGGATGCTACTTCAGGGCATTAATTATTTGCCAGATTGGGTCAAACTCAATGTGACCTCAAACTCAAAATAACAATGATTAAACAAGATTAAAGTTTATGTCCTTCACACAGAGGGAATCTAGAAGCGTAGTCCAGGCTGATATGGTGTCTCCGAGGTCATCGGGGACCGAGGCTCCCGCTCTCCTGTGGTTCTGTCATTTTAGCGCGAGTCTCTGAGGTATACGATGGCTGCTGAGCACCAGACACTGTCCCCTTGCTGAAAACCTTGCTCAGAAGTCCCAGACCACACTTTTGCTTGTATTTCATTGTCTGCACTGTAACCATTTGTTCACAAATGGCTGCAGGGGGGCTGGGAATTGTCTTTAATTCTGGGTGGCACTGGCTGACTTACATAATGGGATTCTGTTAGTGAAGAAGAAGAAGGAAGTAAATACAGAGAGACAGCAAGGGAGTTAGGCTCTGGAGGAAGACAGCCCCTATCCCACTTAGCAGCCCTTCCCCAGTTACAGGCTGGGCCCAACTCTTAGCCGAAGGGCCATGCGGGTCACAGGCTGCTGTGGGCCTGGATATGCGTGGCCCAGGCCCGCAATCCCTTCCCCAGCTCCCCAGCTCCTAGATCAGACCCCCCTGGATGTACATTCTGACTTGAGGTCATAAGGGTCTGCTAAGTGTTGCAGAAACTGTTGCTCTTCGAATATCAAGTGCGTTGCTGTAGACGAACAGAAGTTGCTGATGGGAAGTTAGAGATCAGCTGGACCCATGATTTTCAAGTGCTTTCAGCAATGGCAGCATTTCTTTCATTGCATGCTGAACATGTAGCCCAGTGTGAAGATGGGGTCAAAGTCGAGCTGCTTCTCTTAGAGATGGGGGTGCAGGTAGGGCTGGCACTCAGCCCTGCTCCCTCTTGTCTCTCATCTCCCATGCCGGCTTCCACGCTCCCCGCACAGAAATGCTCGAGCTTTCTGGTGTCTTGTTCGGATCAGCTCTTCTGGTCCAGGTCCATTGTTTTGCTGATGAGAACGCCAGGCCCAAGGAGGTTGTGACTGGACAGAGCTCACACCAGGCATGTTTTGTCCTTGCTGGTGTGTGTGTGGTGTCGGAGTTAGTGGGGCTCACTGGGGGTGCAGATCTGAGACAAGCAAAGTCCTAATGCTCTGTTGACATGGAAGTTGTCAGTACGTGGCCACAACTGGCCGAGACCTTTCTGTGTATTACAGAGGCCGTCATTCTGTCTGATGGAGCCAGTGGGAACTGGGATCGTGCGGTTGACCCTGGCTATTGATTTGGTAGGGTTTTGTTTTGTTTTGTTTTGTTTTTTGGTAGTTGGAACAGCAGATTTCTAATCCCTTTGATGGATTTAGAGGCCTAGGGTAGGCTGTACTTTAATTCGTAGTAGGGTAAGAAAGAGGCATGTTAACAGCAGGCAGGAGAGTTCCTCTTAGGGAGAGAACTGTCTTTGTTTAGGAAAACGGGATTATCAGCCTTTAAGATCAGCCGCTGGAGGAGGAAGGAGGGCGCAAGGCTCCGGGTTAATTGTTAGCTCCAGGCTCTTCCCTTGGCCCCTCCACCCCCCTCTGCCCATAGGCTCCACTCTCTCTGCTCTGAGTTTCATTTGCTGGTAACTTGGGCTTTCTCTTGGCTCTATTGTGGCTGCCCGCCATCTTTCGTCATCCTGACTTTTTGGGTTTGACTTCCTCTGCGAATTGCTACTTTTCCTATAAGCTTTTCTTAATTTGGATTCCTGAGAATGTGAGTGGATACAACCTGTTTCTCTTTTTCATCAAGGCCTGGGTCAAAGGCCAACCTAAGGATGGCTGTCTTTAGGTGGGTGCCCACGTGGACTTCTCAGCAATGGCCGACAGAGTGAGAGGTGCCGTGGCCGCAGAGCAGCTGCTCCTTCAGCCATGGTGACTGGAGGGGCCAGGATCCTTCATAAGGGGGAATAGTCCCCATGAACGCTATTCTTAGTGTATGGCTGAGATGAAGCTAGTATCCTATTGTACTCAATTCAATTGTTGTTGTTGTTTTTTAAAGGTTTATTTATTTGAGAGAGAGAGTGGAGGGGAGGGGCAGAGGGAGAGGCAGAGTCTTCGGCAAACTCCCTGCTGAGTGCAGAGCCCGATGTGGGGCTCGATCCCAGGACCCCAAGATCGTGACCCGAGCCGAAATCAAGACTTGCTCGCTCAGCCCCCTGCACCGCCCAGGTGCCTCTGGATTCAATTGTTTAGCACCCTGCTAGTCTGCTTATGTGCAGCCGTAAGTAAAATCCTCTACTGCATTTATTTTCTGATCACTGACTTCCTCAAAATGTCTTTCTAAGCATCTGGTTGCATGTGGTGCCAGGGTAGTGGTTTTGCAGAAAGCATTAGGGTCTTTTGCTGTGTGTGAGTGCCGACTGTTCTGAGGATGCTGGTCAGAGAGGACTCCTTCTCTTTGCCAGGCCCTACTTAATGTATTGGGTGTTGTATAAAACAGGGAGTTAGGGGGCTCCTGGCTGGCTCAGTGAGTTAAACGTCTGCCTTCAGCTCAGGTCATGACCCCAGGGTCCTGGGATCGAGTCCCACATCGGGTTCCCTGCTCAGCGGGGAGTCTGCTTCTCCCTCTCCCTCTCCCCTTACCCTCTTGCTTGTGCTCTCTCTCACTCTCAAATAAATAAATAAAATCTTAAAAAAAAATTAAGCAGGGAGCTAGGAACTCAGAAATATCTGACAAGTATTAGGCAAAAGAATTTTCCCAGGTCCCTTTTATTTTTCATTCAAGATAAGTTAGAGTAAGACCCTAGTCCCCTCTTATCCTCTTTCATTTTCTGTGGTTTCAGTTACCCACGGTCGACTATGATCTGGAAGATGACCCTCCTTCTGACATACTGTCGGGTCAGCAGAAGCCTAATGCCACAGCGCCTACGTCTTTCGCCTCCCTTCATCTCACCACGTAGGCATTTTATTACCTCACATCATCACAAGATGAGGAGTAGAGGACAATAAGATGTTTTGAGAGAGAGACACCACATTCACATAACTTTATCACAGTTTATTGTTGTAATTATTCTATTTTATTAATTCTTGTTGCTCATCTCTTATGGTGCCTCATTTATAAATTAAATTCTCCTATAGGATGAATGTATAGGAGAAAACAGAGTATGCATAGGGATCCGTGCCATCTGTGGTTTCAGGCGTCCACGAGGGGTCTTGGACGGTCCCCTCAGATAAGGGGGATTACTACTGTAATCAGATACTAACTGGAACACTTCCTCCGCCCTTTGCAAGCAAGCATTCTTTCTTTTGACTCAAACACCTGAGTGGTGGAGGCCCTCCCTGCCAGAAGTGGGTGTCCCTGGAAGCAGAAGCACCGTGGGCCACTTCAGGGCAGAAACTAGTAGAATTAGTTTGCGAGTCCTCATTGTCCTGCCTTGGTGACTGGGAGAGTATATGTTGACACAGCCTCTGTCAGCCTCCATCTGTGAGTCGCTCCCATGAACAAAGACTGTTTTGTTGGGTAAGCACTGACATTTTCATATGGTTTGTTAGCACAGCAGAACTCAGCCTGTCCACTAACACAATATCCAATTACAACTTCTCCTTTCTCATTGGGATGCTGAGAGGTGTCCAAATGGTTTTTCAGAGTAGCTGTACCATTTTACATTATCACCGGCAATGTGTGAGTGACAGTTTCTCCATATCCTCACTAGCATTTGGTGTTATCACTTTTTTTGGTCATTCTAATCGATGTGGAGTGATATCACAATATGGTTTTAATTTGTACTTCCCTAATTGCTAGTGATGTTGAATATCTTCTCTTGTGCTTATTTGCCATCTGTATCCTCTTTGGTGAAATGTGTCTTCATATTTTTTGACTATTTTCTAATTGACTTGTGTATTTTTTAATGTTAAGTTCTTCATATATTCTAGATACTAGGTTTTTTGGTCAGTTGTATGCTTTGCAAATATTTTCTCTCAGGCTAGAGCTTGTCTTTTCACCCTCTTAACAAGGTCTTTCACAGAGCGAAAGTTTTTAGTTTTGATGAAAAATGTTAAAAATGTATAATTTTTTTCTGTTTATGGATCATGCTTTTAGAGTCAAGTCTAAGAACTGTTTGCTTAGCTCTAGATCCTGACGATTTTCTCCTATCGTTATGTTTTACATTTTTTACATTTAAGTCTATGATCCATTTTGAGTTACTTTTTTTTATAAGGTATGACACTTCGATCATGGTTCTTTTTTTTTTTTCTGGGAGTCCAAATGCTGATGTGTCCAAATGTTCCAGCAGCATTTGTCGAAAAGGCCATCCTTCCCACTGAATTGGTTTTGCACCTTTGTCAAAAATCAGTTGGGCATATTTGTATGAGTTTATTTCTGAGTTCTCTATTTTGGTCTATTGATCTGTAAGTCTGTGCTTCTGCCAATACCACAGAATTTTGATTACTGTAGCTATATTATAAGTCTTCAAATTGGGTAGACTGATTCCTCCAACTTTATTCTTCTTTTTCAAATTTGTGTTGGTTCTTCAAGTTTGCCTTTCTGTATAAAGTTTAGAGTCACTTTATCTATACTTACAAAAACTCTTGCAGGGATTTTGACAGGTATTATGATAAATCTGTATATTAATTTGGGGAGAATTGACATCTCTACTGGGTTGATTCTTCTAACCCATAAACATGGTATATTTCTCTCTAGAGTTAGGTCTTTTAACAATTTCTTTCGTCAGTGTTGTGTTGTTTTCAACATATAATTCCTGTGTATGTTTCATTAGATTTCACCTAAATGTTTCATTAAAATTTTTTTCATTATGATAAAAGATACATAACATAAAATTTACCATTTTAAGTATATATTTTATTGGCATTAAGGGCACTCACAATGTTGTGTAACTTCAACCACTATCTATTTTGAGAACTTTTTAAAATCATCTCAAACTGAAACCCTTAGCCATTAAACAGTTATCCCCCATGTCCCCAATCCTCTAGCCCCTAACAACCCCACCCTTCTATTTTCTATTTCTATGAACTTGACTATCTAGGTACCTCATGTAAGTGGACTCAAACGATATTTTTCTTTTTGTGACTGGTTTATTTCACTTCACATAATGTCTTCAAGATTCATCCGTATGGTAGCAAATGTCAATATTTCCTTCCGCATTTAAGACCGAATGGTATTCCATTGCATGCGTATATGGCATTTTGTTTATCTGTGCATTGATAGACACTGGGTTGTTCCACAAATTGGCTATCGTGAATAATGCTGCTATGAATATGTGTGCAAAAAATATCTGTTCAAATTATTGCTTTCATTTCTTTTGGTTATATACCCAGAAGTGGAATTTCTGGAACACGTAGTAATTCTAGGTTTAACTTTTTGAGGAACCACCAGATTGTTTTCCACAGGGGCTGCACCATTTTATATTCTTACCAGCAGTGCATGTGGGCTCCAATTTCCCCACATCCTTGGTAACGCTTGTTATTTTCTTTCTTTCTTTCTCTTTCTTTTCTTTTCAATAATATTGCAGTTTTGATTTCCCTAGTGATTGGTGACCTTGAGTACCTTTTCATGTGTTTATTGACCATTCATTTATCTTTGGAGAAATCCTTCGCCCATTTTTAATCAGGTTATTTGGTTTTGTTATAGAGTTGCAGGAATTCTTTATATATTCTGAATATTAACCCCTTATCATATATACGATTTGCAAATATTTTCTACCATTGAGAGGGTTACCATTCCACTTGTTGACTCTGTCCTTCAATGCATAGAAGTTTTAAAATTTGACGTAGTCCAATTTATTATTTTCTTTTGTTGCCTGTGCTTTTGGTACTGTATTTGAGAAATCAAATCCAATGTCATGAGCTTTCCTCCCGTCTTTTTTCAAAGAGTTTTATGGTTTTTAGCTCTTATATTTATGATACATTTTCAGTCAATTTTTGTATATGCTGTAAGGTTTGGGTTCAGCTTTATTCATCTGCATATGGATATCCAGTTTTCCTAGCACCATTTGTTGTAGACTGCCCTTTCCTCATTGAGTGGTCTTGGCATTCTTGTTGAAAATCATTTGACCATATATGTGAGAGTTTATTTCTGGACCATTCCATTTGTCTATAAGTCTGTCTTTATTATTTTGATTACAGTAGCTTTATAGTAAGTTTTGGAGTTGAAACTTCCAATTACCTCCTCCTCCTCCTCCTCCTCCTCCTCCTCCTCCTCCTCCTCCTTCTTTTTTAAGAGAAAGAGGTTGGGGGAGGGGCAAAGGGAGAGGGAGAAAGAGAGTATTAAGCAGGCTCCATGCCCAGCACATTGCCCTACATGGGGCTTGATCTCATGACCCTGAGATCATGACTTGAGCTGAAATCAAGAGTTGGACGCTTGACCAACGGTCACCCTGGCACCCCCTTCTTCTTTTTTAAGACTGTTTTGTCCTTTGAGATTTCATGTGCATTTTAGTATGGATTTATCTATTTCTGTAGAAATCGTCTTTGGAATATCGATAGTGATTGCAGTGAACTGTAGACTACTTTGGTTAGTGCTGTCATGTTAACAATATTAAGTTTGCAATCTGTGAACACTGGATATGTTTCCATTAGTTTGTATCTCTTTAATTTCTTGTAGCAGCATTTTGTGGTTTTCAGCATACAGCTCTTTGGCCTCTTTGGTTAAGTTTATCCCTAAGCATTTTATTTTCTTTTATTTTTTGATACAACAGGAAATGGAATTATTTTTTGAATTTCCTTTTCTAATGGTTAATTGTTAATATATAAGAATGCAAGTGATTTTTGTGTGTTGGTTTTGTATCCTGCAACTTTGCTGAGTTCATTTATTCTAACAATTTGAGAGAGAGAGAGAGTGTGTGTGTGTGGTGTATAATCTTTAGGGTTTTCTGCCTATAAGATCGTGTCATGTGCTGAGGGAGGTCATTTTACTTCGTGTTTTCTAATTTGGATGCTTTTTATTTCTTTTTCTTATTTCTTCTTTAATTGCTCTAGAAGAAAACAATTTCCAGCTTAAATTATGTATGAAAAGTCTTTCACACTCTGAGGAGATTCCTGGTGCATGATGCAGCCTCCTGGGCTTTCACTGACTCCCTCCTTTATGTCCATGGTGTCTGCGCTCCGTGGACTCCTGCCAAATGGTGCCATCACTTCCAAAGTGACTCTCCCTCCTGGACTTGATTCCCCGAAACCTCCATTCTCAGCGAGATACTAGGACAAGAGCATGGGATTGAACTGTTTGGCCGTAAGCAGTAAACTGCAGATTGCCCACTTCTGCTCGCCAAAGGCTTTCGTGTTTTAAAGAAGGCATTCTGTTTGCCTGATAGGAGTTTCCCTAACAGATGGAGTCTCAGACATTGTGCTACATCTTGGGTGGTGTGGAAGTTTCCTGGTTGTCTTCCAGGGAAGGTTTGGTTTTGGTATCTCAGAAAAGCACTTTTGTTCAGCTTCTCACTTCTTCAGTCATTTCTCTCCAGGAATATTCCCCCAGGGGCATCTCTGGCAGATCCTCAAGCTTAGAACTTGCATTGTTCTTGGTTTGTTCTTTGACCTTTCCTTTGGATTGGTTTGAGAAAGTCTCCCAGGTGCCATCTTTCTCCACATTTCTCCCTATCCCTGAGGTCCAACCTGGGAAAGCCCTCTTCAGCTTTGGCTGCAGATCCACCATAGATGAGTTCCGTTGGAAATGGAATGGGGAAGAGTGGTGCCCTTAAATGAGAATTTGGAACCCCATGGGAGGGTGGAGCCTGCTAGTTACTCTCAACTGACCCTCTCTGCACATTTACCTGAACTCCATGCAAATGTTTGGTCTTCAGAATTTCTTGCCTAATTAACTTGGCCATTTGTTTGCAACTTAAAAAAACATGCAAAACCATTTATTATTACAGATAGATATAAATATTAATATCAACCACTATTAAACAGCCATTTGGTCCAAACACCATGCTGGACACCTGCTTTCTTTTTAATATTTAACTATATATGTAGTTGCGTTATTGTACCCATTCTACTAATGAGAAAAGAGGCTCATTTAAGATTAAGTTTCCTGCCTAAGGTCACAGTGGTAAGTGTAGAGAAGAGTCACGTTTGACTGAATCTACATTCACATGCGTTCCCTTAAATGCCTACCTTGTGTTTTTTGCTCTGATTTAAACTTGGGGAGCAGGAAGCAAGAGAAAGAGCGGGAGAACCCTGACTGAGTAATTTACTCTGCCTTGGAACTCTCGCTGAGTTCCTAATAATCCATATTTGAGTGTGATGCAAAATATGATTTTTTTATCCAATCTAACTGCATGGTTATGAAGTTAGCTACACAGCTATATTTTAAAACTTTTCCCTCTTAGGGACATCAATACGTCTTGTTTAACCTCATAACATTTTTGTAATGATAAATTAAATTGTGCATTGCTAAGAGCTTTGGATTTTTCAGTGGGAAAAGCACTTCACAAATGCAAATTATTATGAGTATCATTCCCTTTTCTGTTGCTGACTCTGCCCTTGGGCAAGTGATGCCACCTTTATTTGCTTCCAGTTCTCATCTGTAGAGCAGAGATAATAGAGACTGCCTCTGCAGGTGGGGACTGTAAAATGAAAGGTAGACGATAAATGAGGGTACGCACCTCAGAACACCTAATTTTGTTATTTGAGTCCATTGAGATTAATATCAGTTCTAAACAAATGTAAGTTTCCTGGACACAAATCATAACCATTATACCTTGGACAATTCTGGGTACACTGTTGGTACTTAGAAATATTGATAAGACTAAAATGTATATAGTTAGAACATTTAATACAGAAATCAAGAACAGCATATTTAAAGGGTTTAGGTTCATTGCATGAACTTTGTGCAAGCAAACATTAACAACAGACCTGCATATCTTTTATAATTATAGTCTCCTGGGAAGCACTGTTACCATGCCCATTTTAGAGAAGGAAGAACTGAGCCCCAGGGTACAGGGCTTCAAGAATCTTCCCAAGGCTATGCAACCCTTTTGGTAATATCTGCCATTAACATTGCACTGTGGCCACCTGTGTCAAGTGCTAGGGATATAAGGCAGAGCAGAAAAAAGAGAAGACACAATCTCTGTCCTCAAGGAGTCCACAGCCCGATGGGGGGATGGATATTAATTAAAAATACTCAAATAAAATGTAGAATTACTAATGTGATTGGTTACCGAAGGAAGTACAGGGAGATGGGAGTGGGTAACTGATGTACTCCTGGAGATGGGAGTGGGGGAGGCTTTCCTAAGGAGGGGGATGGAGGTGAGATGGAAAAGAAGAGTAACCAAGGCCGAGAGCAGGAGGGTGGGAGAACCTTTCGTAGGCAGGGGAAGCCACCTGGGAAGGGACCTGTCTGGTTAGAGGGGCTGAAAGAAGCCCAGTGTGTTCAGAGTACCTAAAATAAGGGATGTGGTGATAAGGTGAGGCCCGGTAGGCTGGGTCTGTTCCCCACAGGGACGGGACTCCCCAGGCCCTGTTAGAGATTTTGGTCTTTATCTTCCAGATAATAAGAAGAAACTGTTATTAGAATAAAGAGAAAAATGCTTATAAAATGAAATCTCGCCCTTTGTGACAACATGGAGGAACGTCGAGGGCGTTATGCCTCAGACAGAGAAAGACAAATACCATCTGATGTCACTGACGTGTGGAATAAAGACAGCAAGTCCGTAGATACAGAGAACTGATTAGGGGTTACCAAGGCAGGGGGAGGCGCGTTTGTGAAATGGGTGAAGGGAATGAAAAGGAACAAACTGCCAGTTATAAAATAAGTCCTGGGGATGTGATATACAGCACGGTGACTATGGTTAATCACACCGTATTGCACATTTGAAAGTTGCTAAGAGAATAGATTTTATTTTAAAGATTTATTTATTTATTTGAGGGGAGGGAGGGGCAGAGAGTCTTAAGCAGACTCTGCATGGAGCACAGAGCCCGATGTGGGGCTTAATATCACAGTGCTGAGATCATGACCTGAGCTGAAACCAAGTCAGCTGCCCCGAGGGTAGACTTTAAAAGTTCTTATCACAAGGAACAAAAAAGTGTTTTGTAACTATGTACGGTGATGGATATTAACTAGACTTATCATGGAGATCATACCAAGACTGACTCATCACATTGTACACCTGAAACTGACATAATGTCCTATGTCTGTGTGTGTGTGTGTGTGTGTGTGTGTGTGAGTAAAATGTGCTCATACAGATCTATGTTCTGAAAAGATGACTATGGTTCTGTTATCCACAGTGGAATGGAGGGAATCGGTGCAGAAAGGCACATGAAGGAGGTGTTTATAACAGGCGAGACATGATTGCAACTTGGACCAGGGTGGAATATGTGTAAGTGGCAAGAAGCGAACTATTTCAAAAGCTGTTTAGGTAACAAACTCAACTGGACTTGGTTACAGGTCGAACACGCTTCCCATGGAAAGGAAGGGAGGGGTCCAAAACCACTTTCAGATTTCTGGTGTGTCCAGGAGGATGAATTGAGAATGGAAACCCATGAGGAGATTGAGTTTGGGGTGAAAGAGCAAAGTGTTACCTTAGATGTATCATTTTGAGATTGTCAGGGTGTCAGGTGTCCGCTGGTGGGCAGGTGTGAGCTCAGAGGAGAGGCTGGAGAGGAAAACATGAATCACTTGTACATTGGTGGTAACTGCAGGCCATGGCCTCAGATAATGGCTTTTACCTAATTCTAGTCTTATGTCCTGGCTTCAGTGGATACATTTTAAAAGCCCCAGCTTCCTTTGTTTTATCTCTTCTGTTACTTTGTTTTCTTTTTCGTAAGGGCATCTCTCCTGAGCTTCCGTTCAGATTTGTAGATGGCTTCCAGTGAATCCAATTAATCTTGCCATTGCTTAGCCTTTAGAAGGGAAAGAGGGAGATGGGTCAAAGAAAGGGAGGGGACTGGGGTGGGAAGAGAAAGACTGAAGGAGGACCAAGAAAAGGAAGTCTGGTTCTCTGGGGGAGGGGACCACAACACCTTCAATCCATCAGTCTGGGCTTGATAACTCCTTAGCTCTGGTCATGCCGGGGGTTGCTTCTCCACCTTGCAGCCTCCTTCCAAGCCAAAGGCTCTGCATCCCTCCATGTTGCTTCCTGGTAGTCCTAGGAAAGTTCTGTCCCTGATCAGTTGACAGGTGTTGTGAGGGTCTGGGATGGCCTTGCCCATGTTGGGGTCAGGATATGCCTGGTGGGGCAGGGTCCCAGGCTGAGTTAGCCAGGCAGGTGTCTGGATGGACAAGTTGACACCGAGAACCAACCTGATGGCTTGGCCTGGAAGGCAGGAGGAGGATGGAAAGCAGGGGGCCTTCCCTGGAGCAGGTCAGGTGGGGTAAGATGACAGACTAGGAAGAGAAATGGCCCACAGGGTGGGAGAAGAGGGCAGGAAGAAAATTATCAACAGAAGGGGAAGGCAGGGCCCAAATGGTAGGGTTTCAGCCAGGACCAGGACTCACTGGAAAAAGCAGATCTCCAAGGAGAGCTCCTATTGGGTGTGCCCATTGACCTGGACTTCCTGATCTTAGATGGGCAGGACTGAGGAAGGGGTGGAGCCTGGCTTCATGGGGACTGTGGTGCCATCTCCTTTGGTTCTTGATTAAAAGGAATTACATGAAAATGCTAATCTTAGTGATCTTTAAGAATGTAGTTTTTTTTTTTTATAAGCCTGTCACTGAGCAGACCTAAAAGAAAGTAGTAAAATCAGAAGCCCAGATAGTGTGAAAGATTAGGAAGCTGTCGGTAACTTCATTATATTTCAATGTTTTTAACACAAGCTTGTGCATTATCAACCTCTTTTACTAGCTGCGTTCCTCATGTGGGAGGTTTTAAAGAACTGGCTTCTGGTAATGTTCCCTATTCTAAAATATTTATGTTTAAAAGCAGAAAAAGCATCGAGATGATTATAGTCTTTAGCAGCACGATGGAGTCGCCGCGAGTGATTTGAAGTGATGTGAATGACTCCTGGTAGGCTGCTGAGTTTCAAACCTCATTCCAGCGTCCTCAGCTCAATCTGGTGAGCAACAACAGGGAAGAGGGGACAGGAAATCTGACCCCACTTACTATCGCCTGTGGGGGCACAGTAAATGTGCGCCCGTGGGATCGCAACTGCTTTTCACAAGCCCGTGAAGGACACGCCGTTACCCTCATCCCGTCGATGTGGAAATCGAGGCTCTGGGAGGAGCCAGGATCCCAGGCACATAAAGATTTAGCTGCCAGCATTCAAGTTGGAACCCAGATCTTTTGACCTGGTATCCCGAGTCCTTCCATGCCATCTTCCTTTTGTTCTTTGTGTTTATTACTTATTCACCCCTGACCTTTTCCCTTTAAGACAATTTGAAATGGCTCAGAGGTAAATGGCAGTCTTAAATTTCACGAAATAGTCCTTCTTATTTTCTTTCCCCCCAAATCAGGAAAAAGGAGAAAGGGTTCCTATGGGCAGCCACCCTGCTGGCCCCACCTCTCCTCTGTCTAGGCAGCCTCTTTACCTCCCAGTGGCTTCTTGTCGCCCCAGATTGCGACTCATGACGCAGCGGTGCGGACCCCACTGCCAGGCACTGTGTGGGCGCCTCTGCGGCGTCCTTCATCCAGTCTGATTAGATCGGATTATGTGGGAGAAATCTTTGCTGACATAACAAGAGCAGCATCTGATATTATCTTCAGCTCCTTCTTGGTTTTTGTTTTTTAAAAAGGCATTAAGACCCGCCCATATTTAACGGGCTGTGGCAGAGAAGGGAGGAGCGGGCAAGCCAGCGTGTACACCGCTGACATTCCCAGTGTGTCTGGGAGACTAAAGTCTTTGAGAAGCCCCCGCCCCAGTCCTCCCTTCCTTTCCTCTTCCACTCAGTTACTTCTCTCTTCAATCCATTCCCTTCCTGTTCCTTTTTCTTCTCTTTCCTTTTTTTGCTGCTGATCACAAGCTTCATTTTCAGAGTCACGTAATTTAAAATCAAGTCTCTGTAAATTGTAACATGCTCCATTGCGGTCCAAATCCAAGCCAGAGCACAGTTAAGGGAGGTAAGACCTGTCCGTACCAAGATGCCACTTGTCCTTTGGAGACATGATCAGCATTTCCTTCTTAGAACACTTCACAAGCAACTTCCACAATGTTTTTATACAGTAAGGATTGCCATCCTTGCTTTGCAGATGCGATGAAGTAAGAGATAGCTGACCCAAGGCTCTACAGAGCAGAACATCAGCTGAGAATAAAGGATACGACCTGTGACTTCTCCTTGCAGATCTCAGACAGTAGAGGTTTCATGGGAGCTCGCACAACGTGTGTGACTATGGACCAGTGTCCCCTGAAGACCAGCCGGATGGAGCGGTGTCTCCTAAGGCTCTCTGCCATGAAACACAGTCCTCCTGTGGTTAACAGGTGAGCAACGAAAAAGAGTTCCACATTCATACGAGCTTAGGAAATTCTGGGCTTCCTGAAGTTAAACAGGTCTCCTTTCTACAGAATTCCCTAGCATCTTTAACATGAAGATGTGCACTGAGAATCCGCCCGAGGAGTTCCACAGACTGCTGCGTCTCTCCACAGGGCGCCCTCCGCCCACCCCACTGTCCTCTTAGCATCCCGCGGATGGTCTCTGCGGCACAACTTAGAGGACTATGTATTGACACTTCTCAAAGTCAATGGTTTCTTATCATCACTAGTACGTAAAATGGGTATTTAAAAAATGCTTAACCTTGGGGAGAGAGGACTAAGTTTTGATATAGCGGGAGGGGCACATTCCCCTCCCTCCTGCCCTGAGACCCCTCTGTAGCTCTTCCTCCTGGGTGTGCGGATGGGAAGGACGGAACTAAGGAGGGCGGGCCAAGTAAGTAGAAGCTGCTGCTTCGGGTTTGCCTCTCTGACCCTGGTCTTGAGGACACCCGAGCAGGTCTGTTTCTCAGGTATTGCTCGTGGAGCTTGGGAAAGAAGCAACAGGCCCTCCTACCTCATCCGGTGAATAGGGCCATCACTATTTGCAAGGGTAAGTCAAGAAGTCTCCGACAAATAGAGCATGAGCCAAAGCGAAGAGTGTTTACGAGGCAGAGATCCAAGTTCCAGGACGTGGAGGACAGCTGCATGCATTGGCGCGCATCCACAGGGACCAACTGGTGTCTTTTCTAAAAGGAAGCTCTAGTTCAGGCCTCAGCAGGACCAGCCAACTGCTCTCCCCGGTTTCACACTGCTCTCCAAATGCCTGGCTCGCAAGTCCTTCCACGGTGGAGCCTGGAAAATCCCGTTCTACTTCGTGCTGAATGCAAGAGTTGCTCAAACTTGGGGGCATGTGCCCCGAGGCCGTGGTGCGTGCAGTCACAGGACAAACCGCTAACGACTTTACTTGTAGATTAAAAACACATTTTTATATTTTGTAATTATATTAACATATGTCCTAGAGTGAAAAAACTCATGAGTTTTCAAGATGAAATATGAGGCCTCAGTGGAGTTTCGTGGTCCTTTGTGGGCTTTCTCTCTGAAATGGGAACAGGTAAGGCGTTGGCTATCATCTACTATTAGAAGCTCTTGGATGAAAAATGTTGGAATTTTCATATCTAGTCCAATATGCATTTGATAACTGAAGAAACTGAGGCCCAGAAAGATTGAATATCTTGTCCTAATGCCATGCCTGGTAGACGATGTCACCCAATGTTCATTCCCATTCCTCCATCATCCCCCCTTTTTAACTACATAAACCCTAGTTATGTTCAGGGAGGTAGCTAAAAATACTTGCTTTCTCAAAATTCCTTGTACAGAATTCAGTACAGTTTTGTCCAATGGCCCCGCCTAGGGTCCCTCGCTTCTCGGGGCTTGTGGGGTTTTTATACCTAGAGAAACACTGGGAAGCTCTCACTCTCCCCATTGGGCCACCGTTTTATTTCCTCCTATTACTCTGAGCTGTGAGTGTTTTTAACCCTGTAAATATGGCCCCTCTTCTCACATAGAAGCAGTGTCAGAGTTGTCATTTGTCCCCATCCTTGTAGGATGATTCTCTGTAGGTGGTTTCCAGACTCAGGCTCTAATGGACCAAATACAAATGTTTTGTTTTGAAAAAAAAATTTTCGAGAGTTTCTAGAAAGATTTGCTTTCCTGATTCTGATGTCTCCCCTTCCTTTGTGGTTCTTCCTTCATATTTCTGACCAAAATGCAGGTGTGAGGTCTGGAGGTGCTGCAGCCATCTTGTACTAAGAGGTAACAAGCTTAAGGATGAATGCCAACATTCTGGGGATGATGAAAGAGGAAGTTAGAATGACACTTGGCTTCCAACAGATTTGTTGAGCAGCTGCTCCAACCCTGGACTGCCCAGACTCAGACTCTGTGATGTGTGAATACCATTAGCACTGGTTTTTGAAGTCCCTTTAATGAGGTTTCCATTAGACGCAAGTGAATTTCTGACCTATATGCCCAGCCAGCTTGTTTAGACGAGAATTTTGGTGTCTTATAAAAGGTATCTAAGTATGTAAATATACTTATACAGAAATTTGTTTATAACATTTCTAGTTTGTAAAATAGTCAAAGGATTAATAGCATTGATCAATAATAGTATTGATTCCTAATTGACATATCTTTTAATTCATAAGTATTATAATTGTGATTCAATATTTCTTCAAAGAAAATTATTAACAAGTTTGAAATGCTTTGTGTCGTATACGTGGCTTCCTTCACTGGACTCATTCTACCACCTAGACTAAGCCACAAGAGATTCCAGAGAGAATAAAGGGGTTGACACCAGTGAGGTCCCTAAGGTAGGAAAGAAGGCAGCTGGGATGGGGAGTAAATCCCTACCCCCGGCAGGAAGGGCAAGTGGAAATCCTCTGGTTTGGAGCAAAAGGGTAATAACCATCCAGTGTGAGGGTCCTGACTCTTACCTCTTAGACAAATAGCCAGGGGAGATTGTGGTGAATGGTAGACATCTCAGAGAGTCCAAAGGAGAGCAAAGAGAAGAGCCCCCCCCCCCCCGTTCTTTCTAGGGGACTCTGCAACATCACCAAACCCTACTGCAATGTGGGGAGGTCACGGCAATCAAGAAATGATGGGATGATGTGTTAGGGCAGGGGGAGCTGCTCATTTGTGGTTGGAAGGAAACTGCGTGCGGAGAGCTGGGGGAGCTGCGGTGGCAAGGTGCGATGTAACCCCGTAGCAGAGGCTGTGGGGGATGGCCTAAGCCGGGGCTAGCTAGGGTACATGGCTGATGTTGAGAGGTGGCAGAAATGGGGTAGGTCGGTGAGTGGGGCCCTCCAGGTGCAAATTGTGTGAGCAACTGGCCACAGCCTCTCCCCTGCAGACCTGATAGCAAGTGCAATGGGATGCCTAGTGATGGAGCCCAAGGAATGTTCCTAGGGAGGCCTCGGGTCCTGGGAACACACAGGTCACACCTGTGGGCCCAAGGCCTGTCCTCACCAACCTTCAGATCACTGGAATGGTCAGCTTCCCTAACACACTCCCATGGGGGCTAGGGAGAGGGTGGGGGACAAACCCTAAAGATGGGGCATTTACCTCAAAGGAACAGTGACGCTGAGGGAGACAGTTTGAAGCTAACCAGACTGAACTTCCTTTATCTGTTGGACTTGAGTCCTCTTCCCTGGGGCCCTGCCTTTCCTGACTCCCACCGTGAACAGGCGTGGGGGGCCCTGGAGCCAATTCAGAGCAGTTCCAGGAAACAGAGCACCATATTTTTGGGTGTGTGAAGTTTTCACTCCTGTCACGAAGCCTTCCATAACGAGGGACTCTGGCACCAAATAAAATGGAAAGACAAGGAGGAAGGCCGGAAGAGTGAGAGTCCTTTCCCCAGCATCACAGCAGGGCTGGTGGGGGGGCGGAAGCCTGATTCCACATGGTGGACTCAGAAGAGAGCAGTCCCGGAGGTGAGCATGACAGGAGAGCATCGCTGGACCTCTGGGCCTGGCTGCCTCTTCCAAACAAACAGAAGACCACGCTGTACTTGCTGAAAGGCCTGGAGGGAAAAGGTCAAGGCGTCCTGTGCCCTGCTGGGCTTCGAGGGCCTTCATCTGTCTTGGGATGGCAGAGGTGGGAGAGAGGGGAACCGGGGTCCCCACGGCTTGCTCTTCGCATTTCATTTCCACCAAGTGTTCTCGGCCAGCGCTTCTGCTGTCCCAGCCCCAAGCCCTGCATCGCCATGGTAACAATCTTTACCTCCTGGCATTTGCAGTGCGGGTTTTTTTTTTTTTTTTTTTTGGTATTGTTTTGTTTTTTGCAAGGGCCTCTGTTCTTTATTTATCTGTTTCATCTATTGTGTTAGGCCCCCTCACTGTGTGCCTGAGCTTTGTGCCTCTCCCACCTTGGTTCCAGCTCTGACTCTGGCGCCTTCCTGTTGCCTGGACAAGGGGGCCCACAGAGCTTCCCTCGTGCCTCCTGGTGAACACGAAAAACACCACACACAGGCCAGGCGCTGATCTAGCAGGTGTCTGCTGACCTGGGAAGGAGGGGAAGGAGGGGAAGGAGGGGGCAGTGGGGCGGCACAGAGCCGGATGTGGCCTGTTCAGTAGGGCCCTGGAGTGGAGCACGTGGGCCCAAGCGGCTGGGTCAGCGGGGGCCCTTCGATCGCCACCCAAACCTGCTCCAGCCCGCAGCACGGGTGGCCCGGCTCACGTCCCCTGCGTGGGGTGGTTGCCTGGGGTGGCCCAGCAGTGAGGATCGCATTTGGGGATATTTAAGAGAGGACTCAAATGAATTCTGAATCTTCTCAAGTCGGAGTTGGTTTCCCTCCCACAGAAGCTAGGCGCAGGAGGAGGCCGGCTGCCGTGGGTCACTGATGCTGGGGCCGCAGCGCGTTCCACCTCCAGCACCCCCAGGCGAGCATCTATTCTTCAGGGCACCTGTGGTCCCTGTGCGCTGCCGGACTGCCCGCCTTCCATTCACATTCCAGGGAGAAGGGGACCGAGGGAAAGCAAAGTGGTTTTGCTCGCTGGTCTGTCTTTCTTTCAAGGAACCGCCCCAGACATCCTTGTTGGCACACTTCCATTGAAGTCTCTTCTCCGAGAGCTTCGTCCCACGGCCCCAGCACACGTGGTCCTGTGGTCTGCGGGAGGCCTGGGGGTGTCCTCCTCTAGCTGGGCTCCCTGGTAGCCCTGACAACGTGGGGGTTTGGAGGGGACCATGGGTTTCATGCAGTCATCACCCCCCTTTGCCGCCGATGGGGAAGGGGTGAGGGGGCTTCCCCAGACCTTCTCCTTGGTGTGTTCACATGTCTCCTGAGGCTCATTCTCCCAGAGATGGGCCATTTGACGTCTCCACCTGGAATTGGGGAGGTGTTGGAAGCTGCAAGTCTGCTCATGCAGAGCTCTAGGTGTGACTGTCCCCGGGGGGGTGGGGGGGACCGGGCGTTGCAGACGGTCTCCCTGTAAAGAACCGGGATGCCGTTCGTCTCCGGCAGCTGACTGTCCACACCTGGCCGCAGGGGCTGCTCTGCAGGGACCTGGATGAAGAAGCAGCGAAATTTCGCCCACAGGACCGGTATCCAGAAGCCCCTGGCTCACTTCTGTTTGTCGCCGGCCGGACGGCAAAGTAAAGGGTATAGACCGCCTTTCTGTTCCTAGAATTCTACAGCCCCCTCTCGAGGGGCCGGGTCACGGGCACTCAGAGCCCGCGCAGGAAGTGGCGACCTCGCTGTTGAGCTCGGTCAGCGAGGCAGGAATGGAAAACAGTCCCCTGGAGAGGATGGACTCTGTTTGAATCTTCCATTCTTCGGCCTCGAGAAGCGGCCACGACGCAGGCCGTTTGACCTGAAAGGGAATGAAGGATCCTGTGGCCCACTGCTTTCATCTTCTTTTTTTTTTTTTTAATGTTTTTTTATTATATTATGTTAGTCACCATACAGTACATCCCCGGTTTCCGATGTAAGGCTCGATGATTCATTAGTTGCGTATAACACCCAGTGCACCATGCAATACGTGCCCTCCTTACTACCCATCACCGGTCTATCCCATTCCCCCACCCCCCTCCCCCCTCCCCTCTGAAGCCCTCAGTTTGTTTCTCAGAGTCCATAGTCTCTCATGCTCCACTGCTTTCATCTTCGGATAAGAAACAGGCTGGATTAGAGGCAGCGGGACCAGAAGTGCCTGCCTCCCGCCCCTGCCGTGTCGGTTGACGGTTGTGGTGCTGGTGCGTCTTCGGGGCTGAACTCTGGCTGGTTTTTGTTCCCAGCCCCCGACAGGAGGGTGACTCCTGCCTTGCCAGTTCTCTTTAGCACCGGCTTCATTATTAGCGGCTCAACGATAAATCTCTCTGGGAAGCAACCCCTGGAAGAAATAGAAAATTCAAGTACTACCAATTTGGCCAACCTGACAGTGGTCCCTAAATGCTAAGTGTGCATTATTAATTTTATGCCCTCAGTGGCAGGCCGTGCGCTCCGTGAGGTGCCAGAGTCATCGCTTCAAAAGGAGCTTTTGAGCCGAGCTTGCAGCTGTGAGGAGTCCGCCAGGCTCCATCTGCCAGCCCCCAGGCCGCAGCTCGGCTGCCAGGCGGGGATTTGCACGGCTGCACGTTGCCTTGGCTCCCCTCCTTCCAGTAGGAAGATTGGCATGTGGTTTGCACAGCCAGACAAGCTGCCAGGTGACTCCTGAGGTCCCTCCTGGGTGGTCACAGGCCACTAGGTGGCTGCGCACACTAGGACGTGGACTGGGCTCCTGGTGGGAGGCGGGAGCGGTTAATTGCTGGTTGTCCCAGGTTTTCTTTGTCTCACCACATGGATTTTTATTCGTTAATGGAAGAACTCCTGGTTTGCCCCCATCTATAATGACCCAGTGCTACAGAAAAAGACAGCTGAAACTTCTGGGTCCTTTATTCATTTTATGATGAATTACATGAACATAGCCTTTCTTGCTCTTAATTTCCTTCACAGAATGTAGATTTGGGGCTGATATAGTTGATGTGTGCTCTGGGAAGATACATTTTTTTTTATAATGATTTTTTATTATGTTATGTTAGTCACCATACAGTACATCCCCGGTTTCCGATGTAAGGCTCGATGATTCATTAGTTGTGTATAACACCCAGTGCACCATGTGGGAAGATACATTTTGAATCGGCTCTTGCTGGGAAAATTCTCTGATTATCTTACGTATTTACTGGGTGCCTAACTCCGGGCGGAGAATCTCTGCCTTCATGGGGCTGATGCGGCATTAAAGTCAGGAGCCAGAAATTGGTAACTTTCAGACAGGAGAGCATGACTGCAGCTCCGCTCAGAGAGGGGCTGGTCACACATTGTCACAGCAATTGGGAGGTGCCCCACAGAAAAGCTCTTGAAGCGTGGATCAGAGTTTGACCGACAGGAACAGTAGAAGAGGGTACTGGAGAAAGAAGGAGCCAGGAGTGTGTTAGTCTGGGTTCTCCAGAGAAACAGAACCAGCAGGACATGTGCATGGATGTGAAGGGAGAGATAGAGAAGAGAGACACAGTTTGGGTCTCTCTTCAGTAAGAGGGGGGACCTCCATCTTTCTCTTAAGACCTTCAGCTGATTAGATGAGGCCCACCCACACTATGAAGAGCAATTTGCTTTAGTAAAAGTGCACTGATTTAAATGTAAATCTTACCCAGAAAATACTTTAATAGGAATATCCATAACAATGTTTGACCAACTATCTGGGTACCATGGCCCAGCCAAGATCACACAAGATCAACCATTACAGAGAATGAATTTGTTAAGTCAGAAAGTATGGGCATTTGGGGAGAAATGAATGATCATGCAGCAGGACTGGAGGCTGGAGCAGGGTGGGGGTGGGGTGGGGACCGGGCTTGTGAAGGGGTGAGGTGGAGGGTGTGCCTCATGGGGCCAGGTTTGTGAAGGAGTGGGGACAGGTCGTGAGTCGTGGATTAGGGGGTTATGGGTGCTGGTGCAGGATAGTCTCAGGGGAGGCTGTGGGGGTGGTTTAAGGAAGAAACTCATGAAAAGTGAAGGTGGAGGCAAGTGACAGTTTAGAGAAAGAATCTAGAATAGAATAAACTCTTACCAAACAGAGCTCTGGTCTTATGCTGTGCACCTCCCCTGAGGGACGTGAGAAGTAACCTTACGACCTTCCATTCTTTCCCCCATCAGCCCCGCTCTCAGTCTGAGACTTGCCGTGCACCTATTTTCTGAAGTCTTGGTACCAGGCACCGCTGTGCTTCTCTCGAGCAATTCTTTGTTTTCATCTTTGGGTCAGCATGATTAGTGACACTGCGCGTGGCTGCTTCTGTGGGGTAGGCGCAAGTTCTCCAAACCAGACTCGCAGATTGGCTTCAGGGAGGGACACCATAGCGCACATGTTTTGTGTCATATGTCTGCCTTTATCTTATTTTTCTCTTCCTCATTTTCTCCCCCCCTTCCTAACTTACTATTTTTTTTAAAGATTTTATTTATTTATTTGAGAGGGAGAGAGAGAGAGCAAGAGAGAGAGCATGAGCAAGGGGAAGGGGCGGAAGGAGAGAGAGGGAATCCTCAAGCAGATTCCCTGTTGAGCATGGAGCCTGACATTGGGCTTGATCCCAGGACCCTGAGATCACAAGGTGAGCCGAAGTCAGAGGCTTATCTGAATGAGCCACACAGATGCCCCTCCCTTACTTGTTTTTAAGTCTTATTACAACGTATGTAGCTTTGCAAGTTACTTCAATTCCTCTCTGGAACGAAGTGGAGTATTAACAACTAATTGGACTTGACAGCTGATGGAGTGAAGGGTATGACTTTGGAGTCAAAAGTGATTCCAGGCCCTCATTAGAGAAAGGAAAATCTGGAGGTGGGCTGGTGTGGGGGTGACTCTGGAAATGAGTTTCATTTTAGAAGGGTGGTTCCACCAGACCTTGCTAATCCCAGCTGTCAAATGATGTCTGCTCCCCACAGGCTTAGCCCTCCCTGGGCTCTGGAACAATGAGAGTCCGTAATGAGTTGGTGTCCATTTGAAGCTGCTCCTTCCTAGTAAGTGGGGTCCAGAATTGATCTGCCGCCCTCCCAGTGTCTGGGTGCCAGGTTCTTATGCAGATAGGGACCTTCAGTCTCTTCAAACTCACCCACCATGTATGTAATACCTATGGATCTCTGCCCTGGCACTCCGTGGTGTCCCGGTGTCCCTGAGGAGCTTCTGTCAGTCCCTTTACCTACTGAACTGGACGTTGCTTTCGGCATCCTTCACTTCATCCAGAATGATTCTCTCTGGTTTAGGACCTGGATGGACCAATCGTTGATCTGCTACATCAGAGCTTTCTAGGCTGTGAATGCAGGTCTGGGTCAGACCTGAATTTTCTATGCTGGCTTGATTTGGTTTAGGATTGCCCGCTTCTCCTGAGGAGGGGCACCTGCCCAAGCTGGTCTTGCCAGTGTTCCCAACCTCACTCCATGGTCCTGCAGAAGGGCGCCCTCTTGCTGTCTTCTTCCAAAGGTGAGCTCTCGGTATATCTGGCAGCCAGGACCAAGCTGAATGTCATGAGTTTGGGGTTCCAAAGACAATGCAGGTAGAGATCTATGCCAGACAGGAGCTGTGAAGCTGGCCAGATTAGAGAGAGTGAATGGTATTGATTTAGGAGATATCCTCATGGAAGGAATTAACTGTAGCGTGGGCAAGAATTACATCACCCAAAGACTGATACTGGGGTAAGAAGAGAAGAAGGACAAGGAGCTAACCTTGAGGGCAATATCTTTACTACAGCAACAGGAGAGGGAAGGAGGTCAGTAAAGCAGCCTTAGATGGTAGGATCGAGAAGATCCGGAGAACCAAAGGGAGCTGAGGGTACGGGAAGCTCAGAGAGGAGGGAGCTTCATGAAGAAGGCAGTGAAGAGTGACAAATCTGCAGATCTGCGGAGAGATCAGGAAGGAGGTGGAGGAGAGGGGAAAGGGGGAGGGAAACAACACATCGACATGGTGACCACAGGTCACTAGTGAGTTTTGTGGGAGTACACTCAATTGAATCATGACCAAAGTCTGACTGGACAGAATGAAGATACAAGGAAGTGGTGAGAAAATAGGGGATTTAGGAAAAGCCTGCATTTTAAGAAATGTTTTGAAGGTAAGAAGAAAGAACTTTAGGGAGGAAGATGCTACGGAGGCACAGGGCCACAAAGCCTTTTGTTAGTGGCCCGTTGAGTGGCAAGCGGAACCTGCACCAATCAAGAGGCCTCAATTTCCACGTTCCTCTTGGGGGACAAAGAAGTAAAGCAGCGTTTCTTCCCTTGGTAGGCCTGCGCGGACATCTCTCACACCTCTCCCACAAGACTGCACGCCCTTCCGAAGTGTCCTGATGGAAGGTGCAAATGACAGTATCCTTGAATAGTCTACAGGGGGACCTAAGACAGATTTTTGACTTATCATAAACAAAAGATAGCTTTGAGCTCTTAACAATGCCAGCTAATCAGGCAAGAGACGTGGCCCTGTTTCCTAGGGATTTGTCATCCAAGACCAGGATAGAATATCATTTAAATATTTTCCATATTCTCGTGTTGAGTAGACTTATTGGACAATAGACCAGGACGTTGAGGGAAATCCGTGGCATATGGTCATTAAAGTAAAGACCACATCTTGGAAGTAGAAATGAGCAGTTTTTGAGTGACTATACAAGAAGAGAATTTGACAATTTAAATTCCTGTCCCAAAACATATGTAGTTTTATCCACTTGACAGCAAATTACTTTTAGAGTGACAGAAGATTAGCTGTGGAAGTCTCATCTGAATATAAAGTCCTGTCTATCTCTACTACTTAAAGACGTAAGTCACAGGGAAATGGCGTTTTGACGCCAATAAATGGTCTCTCTCATGTTCACGGATCAAATTGCAAAACAAACTTAATTCTGAAAGTATTAGAATGTTTTCACATGTAGGGGTTACTTTGTCAAAAATATAGGTCCAGGATGAATTGTTAGAAGCTGAAAAACCAAAAACACCGTTCTCTCCACTGGCTTCCTCTCTTCTACTTGGCGTTTTGAATCCAAGCTCCTCCTCCGGCCTGGCCTTCAACTCTAAGTCTCCCATGCTCTGCGGGCCTGCACTGGGCTCAGTGAGGCCATTCTGTGTCCTGCCAGATCCGGTTTTGCTTCCATGTCTCTGTCTCTGTCAGGTGCACTCCAGCTGTCTACAAGTCCAAGACAGACAGACAACACCCACTGACCCAGCATGGTCAGCATCTGCCCCTTCAGCTCTATTTGAAGAGTTTCGGTATAGAATCTGCTGCGCATGACCTCACCTCTGCTTCTTTCTGGTTTTCTTTGGTTCCATTTTGGCTTATATCCGGTTTCTGTCTCCCTTCTTGTTTTGTACACATTGGGTAAGAAGGTGCTTATTAACTAATCTGCATTTTCCAGTTCAGTCCTGGACATTCTCCAGGCAGCGTCAGCTGGACACTAGCTCTCTAGCTCTAATTCTCTTCAACAGGACACCGATTCTAACCCAATGCCCCTGCGCTCCAAACTATGCCTTGACCTGCTAGGCTAGTGCCCTTGATCCCCGAGGTGTGTGTGTGTGTGTGCGCGTACGCACACCTGTCTGTGTGTGAAGACGCAGTGCTCAGAACTTTGCCCATTAGGAATGACCACCTTCTCTCTGATCTAACCAAGACATATCTTAGGTAAGTTGGGTAACCTCTAATTTTTAAAATGAGGATAATATTAGTTATTTCCAAATGCTGTTGTGAGGATTTAAATTTAAAAAATTACATCACATCTAGCAGAGTCTTTGGCACATGGAAAGTGCTCAATAAATGTATGCTCATCTCAAGTCTTAGCACTATTATGATGGTCAGATTTCCCCAGCCAGATTTCTGGTGATCTCTTCCTTCTCTAATATTTGGTAGCACTTAAATCTGAACGCTGAAATTGATTATTCAGTCATCTGTTAACTTCTATTATCTTCTTGATTCCCAAACCAGATTGTAAGGAGATCAAGAACGAGGATGATACCTTACATTTTCCTGGTGTCTCCTACAAAATTAAGCACATAATAATTTTTGACAGTGGAGAAGTAAAGAAGGTAAGAAAACCAAGAGAGGTCTAGGAGAACGCAATTTTGAATGGTGCCTAAAAAAGGGGTCTTCCACCAAGACATAAGCAAACACTGGTGCGTCTCTGAGCTTACCAGACAGATATCCAACCTGGATTCCACTCATGCTCATTCCCACCCTTAAACTCATAAAGAGAGCAACAAATCTCTCCTTCCAAAGATGTCATGGTCATCCTTCTACACTAAGCATGTCACATTTCTCCTCCCCTTTCAGCCGTAGACACTGATCTCAAGGAGTCATAAAGCAGAATGCAGTACTTTCTCACTAATAGATTGGGGGCCCCAGACTCAAAACTGTTAATGCCTCACATATTGCTGTTTGTAGTCACAGGGCGAAGGGGAATGCGGACCCTCATCTAGTCTCCATGTTAACAGGATTCCAGCAAGCCCTCTCTATCGTCACAAGTCCAGCCCTGCCACTTTACTTGACTTAGACAGTGGGTTTCTGCTCCATGACTGGAACTTCTGGGAGGGTGAAATGAGGAGCTGGAGGGCCTCTCTTGGGGTTGAAAATCTATGCAGGAGCCCCCACTACATATGCCCATTTGGAGAAGTCCACTTTCCCTCCTTCCCACCCCATTTGTCACCGTAAATATTTTGCAAGCCATTCCCTGGGGAAATGACAGTAGGAAGCCATTTGTAGGAAGCTCATGGGCTCTTCTGAGTTGGGGCTCATGTTGTCCCAGAAGGGATTTCCCATTAGTGGGGTTATATGGCCTTTGAAAAGCATTTAAGTGGGCGCTTGATTAGCTTTCAAAGTAAGCCAAGTGATCTCTAACCACCAACTGGTCCTAATTCTACTCATGTGTTTAAGTCTTCTTTCAGCCAATCTGATAATCAGCCGTAGCAGATTAGTGAGTACAGCTATTCTGACTGTTTCTAGGATGGCTGCCATTTTCTTGCATGGAAAGGAATTGGGCTGGCAGCATTTGCTGCCATGTCCCCTCTGCTGGAGCAGTGATTAGTTGCGCCATTGAATTCTAAGCCTCTCTTTCGGCAATTACAGCACCTTCTATTATGAGCTTGTTGAGAGTTGGTTTGGGTAAAATTTTGCTTATTTTCTTGCTCCACAGGAAAATCACATTCCATTCCCTGGCCCAAAGCAACTGTGCCTCTAAACCTTTCAGGGCATCTGGCTTTTGAGATCAATGGCAACGCAGACACAATTGGACCATGTTTTTCTCGTGAGCCAATCTCTCACAGATCTCAGCAGTGTCAGATTAAGTGAGTAACAACTGGGCTGAGCCATCCATCAAAACAAACCAGTCAACCCATAAATAAACTGCTGGGATACCTCAAGGGATTGAGAAGGATTTTTCATCGTCTCATTCTTTTGCTTAAATACATAATTTCCACAAGGGACATGGTGGCATATACTGTCCTGGCAGACCCCACTGTAAGTGTGGTGACCGGAAGGGGCACACACAGTGCCCTTCTGAGGGCCTGCAGTACAGACAGCTGGGAGAGAAGTGATATTTCATAGAGAGGCAATCTCTCAGCGTGTTCAGTGTATGACAGAAATAGGAACGATGTTTTCGGTCCCAGTGATAAGAAAATGCTCTCTTACAAAACTCGAAGAGCACTTACGGGGACCTTACTTGGACACATGGTTGCTGCAGAAATATACAGACAAGCTAGTGTCTGGCGCAAATCCCAGCTACATGTCGTACCTTGTCTCTGATGCTTTGCCCTTTGGAGTTTGTAAGTCTGTGGAAATTCTTTTGGGAAGATATCACTTTTTCCTGATTATTGATTATTCATCTGTCAACACTTAAAGAAACAGAAAGAATCATCTTCATATTTCTACATTGTATTGATTCATTGATGGTTGTCTTCCTTACATGGAGTGTATCTTACCCACCTTTGCATGCCTGGGGGCTGGCATTATGACTTCCAGGGTCTGAAGAAAACAACAGAAGGGACTCAGAGATCGAAGGCTTCGTTCAGCTGATGCACGTCAGGGAGCACCTGAAAACCAGGTCACTTCCCAGTCAAAGCAGGGTTGGAGTTCTGCAGGGTGAAGGAAAGACAGGTGGCATGTTCCGGTGGTTTGGGTCAGGAAAAGGTTTTGGTCTTTTATTGGTGTGAAATGTGTCCCAGTTTTCATGTGTCTTTGCTTGAAAGGATTATGGATGTGGCCTCATCCTGGTCCCTGTTAAGAACAGCACTTTCAAGAACTGTTTTTACAAACTTTGCGGTTTATTGGTTAGTTGGGGCCCATAGGGAGGGGAAGGTAGAGGAACAACAGGGATAGGAGGTTAGGGTCGAAGGCAGTGCTGAAACGGAGAGCTCTCCGTCATGCCACTTGAAGTCTCTTTACAGAGTAAATGCCAGTCAGTGTTTGTTGAATGTATGAAGATATGGCTGAAAGGGTCTAGGGTTCATGTCTGAAATGCCTAATATTCTCCTCATTGGACAAGTGTAAAATATGGTCCAACTGCAAGAGCTCAAAGACTTCCTATGGATCTGGGCGGAATCAAAAGAATGCGCAGAAGCTTACCCAAATGGGACGTGTCTTTAGCTAAGGAAGCAGGCATCCCATTCAGGGCATGTCGTGAGCTCCCAGAAGAGAGAGAGTTGAGTCCTGGTCCTCCAGGAGCAACCTCCCCGCTCTGCCACTCCCATGCCCTCAGGCTTCAGAAAAGGGGGGTAGAAAGCAATACTCACATCACAAACTGTACCTCTGGGGGAAGAAGGAACAAACTGGGTTAATATAAGGAGCAAAGCATACCACGGAAAAGTCACTCTTCATGTATAAAAAAATGGAATGTTTAGTTAGAACTATGTTAAGTATGAACAAGATGGAAGGAAAATGGCCTGGTAACTCTGCAAACTTGCCCCTCCCCCCAAGCTCCCCCCTCCCCACCCACACAAGTGAGAAAGAGGAACATTATGCCGCATTCAAAATACAGAAGAAGAATCCAGTCTGGAAAAAATTATAATCCTTAAATCAGCATATTCCCCATGAGTGTTTCAAACTGCAGGTGAGCTTACTAAGAATATACACCCATTTTTAATTAATTAATTAATTAACTAATTAACTTATTATTTTGTAAATGTTAGTTTCAGGGATAGAATTTAGTGATTCATCAGTTGCATACAACACCCAGTGCTCATTACATCGAGTGCCCTCCTTAATGCCCATCACCCAATTACCCCACCTCCCTCACCTCTCTTCCAGCAACCCTCAGTTTGTTCCCTGTAGTTAAGAGTCTCTTACGGTTTGTCTACCTCTCTGTTTTCATCTTATTTTATTTTTCCTTCCCTTCCCCTATGTTTATCTGTTCTGTTTCTTAAATTCCACATATCAGTGAGATCGTATGATAATTGTCTTTCTCTGATTGACTTATTTCACTTAGCATAATACCCTCTTGCTCCATCCACATCATAGCAAATGGCAGGATTTCATTCTTTTTGGTGGCTATGTAATATTCCATTGTGTATCTATATCACATCTTCTTTATCCATTCATAAGTCAATGGACATCTGGGCTCTTTCCATATTTGGCTATTGTGGACACTGCTGCTATAAACATTGGGGTGCATGTGCCCCTTCAAATCACTGTTTGTATCCTTTGGATAAATTTTAAAAAATATACACCCATTTTTAAAAGAAGAACACAGTGAGGAAATGAAGCAGTATCCATAGAATTCTGAAGGAAAAATCTCCCGAAGAATATTGGCCCCAGTGGTCATTTAAATATGAAGACAACAGGTGGACATTCACAAGTGCAAAATTTCAAGTCTGTGACTCTCATGAGCTTCTTGATAAAAACTGCCCGATGATAAAATGTAACTGCTTGAGAGGTGAAGCAAAACGAACAATTTAGAAATAAGAAAACTGCAGACACCAAACAAACACTAATGCTGAATTTAACTGTAGAACTAAGATCAAGCCACTGGGAGAGTCACAATTGCACAGCAGAGCCCTCTGAAAGTAATAATAATGCCCAGAACAAATGTTGGGAGGCAGGGACAAGAGGACACTGGAGGATGGCTTAAGAATACTAGCTACCGTGTCTCTCATAGCAAGTAATCAATATTGTCTGAAGCTGAAACCTGTACTTTAAAGAGATGAGTCCAGCTTTTTAAATGATTTTTGTAGCCTTTTTTCTTAAATAGGATGAGATATTTAAGGAACTAACGTCTTGGGAGCAGCATTTTCTAACCATCTACCCACAGATCTGTTTATCCATTCATCAAACTGTCTTTTTATATGCAGTGGACCCTTGAACAGCGTGGGTGTGAATTACATGGGTCCACTTAGACGCAGAGGTTTTTCAACAAATATAATACAGAACTGTGAATGTGTTTTCTCTTCCTTATGATTTTCTTTATACCATTTCCTTTTCTGTGGATTACTTTCTTGTAAGAATACAGTATATAGTACAGGTTTTTGCCTGCACAGAGGGTTGGGACCCCTAACCCCTGCATGGTTCAAGGGTCAACTGTATAGGCAAAGAGAGATGTTTGGGGGGAATGTCACCAAATGTTAACACTGACTCTTACTGGGGATTAATTTATTCTCTTCTTTCTGTTTTTCTTTATTGCTTCAATTTTTAATAATGGGCCAATGTTTATTTTATAAAAACAACAAAAGCATTACTGTGGCCAAAAATTAGAGGGCCACATCATCCAGTCAGTTTTTCTTGTTGGTCAAATTTAAACCTCGGGTAGTGTTTCTTCTAACTCCATCTTCAATTTGGAGATAGAAGGTCATCAGCAAGACTAGCCAAGGGATTCTAAACTCCCTTCTAAGCTTATGAACTTTAAAGGTATTACCATTCAAGACAGAATTTAAGGAGAGAGAGCTGAATGGAACAAAGGAGATAAGAAGGAAACTCCATTGCGACCATGAAGCGTCCGACATGATTATAGGACTGCAGAGATGCCCAAGGTGTCAGCTCAGGATGAGGCACCAGGAGAACAAGAGGGAAGGCACACCTGGAAATTTCATGGTGACAGTGAGACTTCCAACACATGAGCACATGGGACTACGACTGAGGATCCAGGGAATGCGAGGTGGAAGATGGAGCATTAATGATGGAGGAAGGAAAGAGACAGACATGGGCCAGGATGGTGCTGGGTGGAGAGCACCAGGAGGTCAGGTACATAAAGGACACCGTGCAGACTCCCGCCTGCCCTGTGTGTTGCCAGAGGAAGATGGGGCTTGGGGGGCACACTGCAAGACAGTAAGCAAAATGTCAATCCCAGGGGCGCCTGGGTGGCTCAGTCAGCTAAGCATCTGTCTTCAGCCCAGGTCATGATCCCAGGGTCCTGGGATTGAGCCCCCACATCCGGCTCCCTGCTCAGTGGGGAGCCTGCTTCTCCCTCTCCCTGCCCCCGCTCATGCTCTCTCTTGCTATCTCTCTCTCAAATAAATAAAATCTTTAAAAAAATGTCAGTCCCTCCCAGCCCCATGCATCTGGCCATCCTAGATACAACAGTTGACAGTATATATGCTACTCAACCTGGCAAGTCTGGGGAAACTAGACCCTTGCATTTAGCCAGAATGAAATCACCGGAAACCAAACTGCAACCTCTCATGACCCCAAATGTATTCTGAGAGACAATGTGTCTGGGTGAGGGTTTTATTTTAATCACCTTGGTTGGTGTTCCAAGGAACGTGTATAAAGTTCCGTTTCTGGTCTCTTCGCCTGGGGGAGAACCACGCGAGTGCCAACAACAACACAACAGCAGCACTACAATGAAAGGGACCCAGAGGCTAAGCTTAGATTTGCGGGGATACAAAGGACCCAGGTGCGGATAAAGGCGAGGAGAGACCTTCATCAGTTGGAGTTTAACCTTTCATTCAATACACTGTGTCTTGTGGTCAGAAATCCGAGGGCTGAGGCCGCTTTATTTTAAATGTTGTGTTGATGACTTATCAAAAACATTTCCATCTGGGAGATCGTTCGGGTGAGAGAATACTTCAGAGTAATTTCTGTGCTACTTAGCATTTAGATAGCACCAGAGAGCTGTACAGGATTATTAATACACATCTTGTACTTTCAAAGCACTTTACAATCTCTCTGGACATAAGGGCTGAGTGGGGGTGGCCGGGGAGTCAGATGGCTTGGGCCTCCCCCTTTAGAAACATCTATTTGCTCTTCCTGCGAGGACGGGCCCTTGTCTCAGAAATCAGCTTCCTCAGCCACACTGTCCTCATCCGTGAAGGACAGCTCTCTCTTTGTCGGAGAAGCCTCTTCTTGTACAAGAACACAAAGAGAAGGGGGGACACCCGAAGATTCTCATTATGTGGCTCTAGACGACATAGAGGGTTGAATTTTACTCCCCTCTGGCACCTACCTTCTTTCTGTTGAGACCACTTCTCACGCTCGCACTGACCAGCACACTCAGGGACTTCACGCTCCCCCATGTTTTCCCAGAATCCTTCCCTGGGCTTCCCCCAGGCAGCAACACTTCCTGCTCCTGGAGACTGCTGACTGGGCCCTTTTCTCTTGTCCTGGAATTGGGGCCAAATCTCTAGAGCTAAAGGCAAGTGGGGCTTGGTTCCCCAAATCCCAAGAGAGCTGCCAGGGACTGCCGGCAACCTGGGCCTGCAGGAGGTCTGGCTTTCCCTCACCCCGACCCTCTCTCTCCAGTCTGTAGGCGAGGCTGAGGCAGGAAAGACAGGGAAGGGATCCCAGCGGTTGTGCCCCTGTACGAAGTATGGTGTTCAGTTGAAGAGGGGAGTCCCTTCGTTCCCCTGAGACAATGGAGCGGGCCTCTGAAAGAATTGCTTCTCAAGGGGAGAGCTTCCTGTCAGAAGGGGAGATGGCAAGGTGGTTTCTAAAAGTGTGCAAACCCGGGGCAACTCAGTCTATGGGGGCACGCTAATAAAGAAACTATAACATGTCCTAAGGTGCAGTGCTTTACAGTGTCCCCTGCCCCCAAACACAGGGCTGAAAGCAACCTCCCCAGGAAGAGATTCCTGGCTGGGGAGAAAGATGGCCAGGCGGCAGCAGCAGGCTAGCTCAGGGTTTGGTGCGGCCAGGATGTGTCTCCCCCGGATGGAGTGGAAATCATAGAACACAGCAAGGCTTGAACTGTCCTGCTATACTCTAAACCTGGGAGCTCTTGGCTGGGTCGGGATCCCCCTCCAAGACACTAGGAGATGGACAATCGAGAGTGGGCTCTTGAGGGGGTAGAAAAAGTCAAGGGAGGCCAAACGGTATTCTTCGAGAAGGTCACAGCAGTGAACACTGCCGCTCAGAGGCTCCAGGGCCAGGCAGGGTCAGCCCGGGCAGCAGGGCTGCCCCACAACGGTGGTTAAATAAGAGGCATGTACCTTTCCTTCAGCCTTCACCGTGCAGCCGGTGGACTGTTGGGAAATGGAGGAAAAAGGCATGTGAATCATATAACCTTTTAATTTCTTTAACCCCGCTGCTTCCTGATCTGAAGTTCGGTCGCAGGAGTATACATTTTGTTCGGCTTGTTTCGATTGTAATGTGACATTAAGTCTCATTTAACACCTGTGAGTTTTAATGTCTGTAACATGTACATATCAAAATCATCTGATTTTGAGATTTTAAAAGTAATTTTATATTATTTTATATCTCATTGAGAAACAATATATTTCTTCCATAGAAAATTTAGAAAACAAGGACAGTTTTTTTTTTTTTTATGTTACCGTGGTAAAAATGCTTCACAGATCTATCCCCTTCAACAGGCAAGTTTTTGTTTGTTTGTTAACAGAGTAAAAGAGCAACCATTTATTTAGCTCACAATTCTGTGGGTTGGTGATTTGGGGCTGGGCTTCACTAGAGCAGCCCTCTTTTTTTAAATTTTTTTTTTTGAGAAAATGTTAGCATATAACATTGTGTAAGTTTCAAGTATACAATATTATAATTTGACATCTAGAAAGTGATCACCCATCAAAATTCTAGTTACCATCCATCACCAGACGATTGACCCCCCTCCGCCCAACCCCATCCTCCTTCCCCTCTGGTAACCATTAATCTGTTCTCTGCATCAATGAGTTTGTTGTTGTATTGTTTTTTTGTTCATTTGTTTTGGTTTTTTTAGATTCCACATATGAGTGAGACCATATGGTATTTGTCTTTGTCTGTCTTATTTCACTTAGCATAATGCCCTCAAGGTCCATCTATGTTGTCACAAATGGCAAGATCTCATTCTTTTTTTATGGCTGAATAATATTCCATTGTGTGAGTGTGTGAGTGTGTGAGTGTGTGTGTGTGTGTGTGTGTGTACCATATCTTTATCCATTCATCTATTTAATGGCCACTTTGGTTGCTTCCATATACTGGCTATTGTGATTAATGCTGCAACAAGCACAGGGATGCATATATCTTTTTGGTTTAGTGTTTTTGTTTTCTTCAGATAAATAGCCAGAAGCGGAATAGTTAGATTATGTGGTAGTTCTAGTCTTATTGTTTGAGGTATCTCCACGGTGTTTCCCACGGTGGCTGCACCAATTTACACTCCCACCAAGAGTGCGTGAGGGTCCCTTTTTCTGCACATCCTCACCAACACTTGCTATTTCCTGACTTTTTGATAATAGCCATTCTAACAGGTGTAAAGTGACAGTTCATTATGGCTTTGATTTGCATTTCTCTAATAATTAGTGATCTCGAGCATCTTTTCTTAAAGATGCTTAGACCTTTTCTGGTCTGTTGGCCATCTGTATGTCTTCTTTGGAAAAAATATCTATCCAGATCTTTGGCGCATTTTTTTAAATGGGGTTATTTTAAAACAGGTACGTTTTTTAAAAGCTAAATATGAACTGAAAGCAATAAACAGTTCTATTTTTGTGTTGGACATTGCACAGATGGAGATGGTCTCATTGCTTTCTGAGCAGAGTGATTGTGGCTTGCAGTTAGTTTGTGAAAGGAAATTTCCTTCGAGGCTTGAAATCATGGCATCTATGGACCTGAAATCATTTCTCCTGGCTCTTAGTGAGCCTAGGACAGGTAGAGATAGAGGGCATTGGGTCAGGGCAGCAGGAAGGTGGGACAGGGACACCAAAAGCAAGGCAAACACGGGATAGAAGGTGGAAGGCAGATCTGGGGCTATGGGCTGGGCATGGGCCTCTGATGGGGCTGTTTAGAATTCTCCAGGAAGGCTGAGTGGGAGGCCAGGTGACATGAAAGGCTATGGGTCAAACTAGGCATGGGGTCTACAATCATACTTCCTCTCTCTCTGAGCTCCTCCTTTGTGCCAGCCGCTGGGCTACACTCTGGTGGCAGAGATGACCAAAGCTCCAGTCCCCACAAAACCAACAGTCCAGTGGCAAGGACGGTGTGACTGAAGGGTTCATTAAAATGTCATCGATTCCATCAGAGAAGTTTGAACCAGGTGCTGCAGGAGGATGGGGGAGCCAAGAGTGTGGAAGGCCTCGCACAGAGGGTGATAACCTGAGTTGAATCGGGAGTGGCAGACGGAGGGGACAGCGTGCATGGGTGGAAAGGCACTGCCAAGCATCGGTTGATGGGCAGGGGGAGCCGCTCAGGGTGGAGGGTGTCAGTATTTGGGGAAGAGAGGGAGGAAGTTCCAAAAGTCAGATTTGATACAGGCCTTTCAGGTATCGCTCTGATTAGCTGTCATAGGACGGACAGACGTGGGCTTTGTAGTCAGGCCAGGTAAAACTGAAGTGTTTAGCCCTGGTCTGTGTTCTCCTTGCTGACTTCCTTGCCCAGCCATAAAAAAGGGGGTCAGGCCTGAGTCTTCAGGCTGTGCTAAGGATCGAGGGAGGAAACCGGCGTGAGAGCATCTAATATGCCAGGGGCCCGGGAAGCAGTGGCTTCCTCCTACCCTGCCTGACAACCTGAGTCTCCCAGGAGACACACTCCGCTGCGGGCCCAGCTAGGAGGCTCCACACTCCACCTTCTGGGGGCAACACTGCGTCACTTCTCTGCCACCAGCCTGGAGCCTGTGAAAGCGGAGTCCAGATGAGTGTGTCGGGCCCGGGGGACGTCTGGAGTTTAGAACACCACCAACCCTGTGTTTGCATCCGGGGAGAGGCCCTTCCTGCCAAGCGGCCTCACACAATCCCGTGAGCTCAGGACACCCGTGGCAGGAAGCCGGGCAGGAAACGCTGAACAGACCAGCTCTAGCCCTTGGCGTCCCCCTCAAGAGTGACCACCACGTGCCCTCGTCAGCCGCTAACAGAACCCATCTGTCCGCTGGCAGAGTATGATGGCTGAACTGTGTCCCCCCACCTAATTCATATGCTGCAGACTTAACCCCCAGCACCTCAGAACATCACTGTATGGAGAGCTAGGGTGTTTAAGCAGGTGTTTAGGTTAAAATGAGGTCATGAGGGTGGCCCCTAATTTCATAGGACTGGTGTTCTCACAAGAAGAGTAGTTTAGGACCCAGAGGCGCACAGAGGGACGACCACAGAGGACCAGGGAGAAGACGGCCACCTGCACGCCCAGGAGAGATGCCTCAGAAGGCGCCAACCCCGCCGACACCTGGATCTCAGCCTTCCAGCCTCCAGAACTGGAGACAGCAAACGTTTGTTGTTGAAGCCCCCTCCCCACGCGTGGTGCTTTGTTAGGCGCCCCAGGCAGCAAATACGCAGTCTGATGATCTTCACTCCTCCTTTCCGTTATTCCCGTCAACAAAGACCAAACCCCACACGTTCTGCCCGGGCTGTTGCAACCGTGCTGCGTCAGTGGGCCCTGCAGCTGCCAGCTGCGGGTGGCCAGGGTTCCTCTGTGGGAAAGGCATTCCTCCCTGCGCATTCCCACGCTCACAAATGACACCTTCGACGACCACTTCGACCCCACAGCTCTCCCTTCCCTGATCCCCTGTCATCTGGGAGCCTGACTGTTTTCTCATTGCTTCCTGCATGGTGAGCTTGTGGCCTCAATGACAGGAGAGCCCTTTCGCGGCCCGAGGAGGCGGCAGCCTGGTTCGGTGTTGCAGTCCCATGTCAACCAACCAAAGCCCAGAGCGCAAGCCGCAACATAAAAGATGTGCGTTTCCTTGGGTCTTAGGGATTGCAAGCTGAGAGACACTGATTCAAAAGCATGCTCTGGAGAGACAAAGGAGGTTGGAGATTCTAAAGAGGAAAGCGGGAATTTACATAAGCTGTTTTGAACGAAATGTGATTGGTGCTGGTGTAGCTACAGTTACACTAATCTATATGTGATTGGTTGCTAGGGCTAGTGTTAGGCAGAAAGTCCATTTATGTTCATTTTATCATATAGTAGATGCTTGAGCTTTTAGCCTAGTTCAGCAAAAATTCCAAGAATTTGAGACAGAAGACGCGCCCCACCTTCTCAATGTCCTGCCAGCTTCATTTCAAATAACCCTCTTAGCAATGCTTACTCTCTTTTATTCTGTCGTCACACACAAAGCTGGTTTGAATCTCAGCTCCAACGCCCTGCTCTATCACCGTGAGCTTTGGTTTCCTTCTCTGCATCGATACGGGGAAGGTATCCTTACTCAGCTGGCCAGTGTGACGTTACCTGGCTTCTGTCCAGCCACCAGCTCCCCGAGAGGACAGGGACAATGAGGCCTTTGTCGCACTTGTGCATACCCGAAGGTACTGTCCTTGTACTGCCACAGGTAGCAGCCTCCCTACAGCTGAGGACTCTGACTTCCGTTTTTTCACAAACACCATTTTTGGAGGGTGAAAGCAGAACCACTCTGCCTCTAGGACTCTCAAGAAGCCCTGGCAGCCAAGATCTGGCTTCAAACTGCGAAACTGGGGGCAAAAACCTTGTCTGTAGAACACTGTTGAGCACTGAACGGGAGTATGGGCTGAAATGGGGGGGAGGGTACAATTATGTCAGAGGTAACTAAAGCAAACAGACTAAAAATATGGGCAAAGCATATTGGTTAAAAAATAATAAAAGCTCTGAGTTTTCAAAGGGGTCGATTATAATTCCTTTTATTTGAATTCAGAAATTTTTCCCAAGCACAGCTAAATCTTTTCTCGAACAATCTATGACAGCCCCCTGCGACAGGAAGTTAAAAGGGCAACTTTTTCACGGCCAATTAAGGCGCATCATTGAGATGGCTGGTTTCTAGACAGAACAGGCCTCTAGGGCTGGCCACCTGGTTGACTTTACCTGTGAACATCAGCCAACCAAGAGCCGGAAGTTTTGGTGATGGGACGTTTAAAAAGTATTTCTTCTCGGCCTTTTTCTCTGGCATAATTTACTATTGAATTCAGGAGCAGGAACCTCATTCCCTTTGGGAAATGTGATGTGACGGCAGTTCGGGCTCTTTTCAGAGGCGTGTGCGGCCTGTCCTTGCATCCGGGTGTGACTGGCAATGAGAATCTATAAAAGCCAAACCTGAATCTTAGCCCCTTCGTCGAGGTCCCCAGAATAATAAAGCTCAGACTGTGAAGTGGATAAGCAGGTTTGAACACGATGCCTCCCCGAAAGGACCTCTCCTGCAGCCCCCTACCTCCCCTGGCCTTCATGGCCCTGCTCACTGTTGGGTAAAAAATTTCGACCCCAGCAACTCTATGAAGTTTGTGGGGCTTGAAGCAGAAAACAGCCATGGGGACTCTCTTTGGGAAAAAGCAAAAATTCTCTTATTTTGACAAATTTGCCCAAAACATATGAATGTGTGAACACGTTGTGGGGGCTCACTCTAGAATGTTGGAAGGGAGCTGAGGCTCCTGTCTCTCAGGAGTGCTGGTGGCCAAGTGTTCCCAGGCGGATCTCAGGGCCACCTTTACCCCTTGGGTCTCAAGTCTTCTTCCTTGCCCAGCTGCCTGAGCGTCCTACACCTTCTCCAAGCTTTAGTGTCAGATACAAAGATAAGCTCCATTCTGTACTCTGGGCCTCAGTTTACTCTTCTATTAAGGGAGGGCTTAGGATGTTTTCTTCAAAAAGTGTCTGGAACATACTCTGCTCTCAATAAATGTTAGTTATTCTGCGTCTATTTCTCGGACCTCTTGCCCAAATTCCTGGCCACTCATAGCTCCGGCTTCTATGTCTGATTCCAGCACAGAAGGTTATCAGAGCTAAGACTTATAAGAAGAATGGTACCCTTCTTCCTAAGGGGAAAGAACAGCTACCAGAGGAGACCAGGGACCATGAGGAGCATGAATATTGGGATACTCCATGGATGACATTCACTGCAGACTTGTCTATCATAGTAAACGACCAAACCTAACTTAAATTTTAAATATCCAACCAGAGGGGTTTGGTGAAATGAGAGCATCATGATTCAGTGGAATACACCAAACTCATTTTAAATGATATTAATAGATTCCCATATCACATCACTGAGTGACTAACACAGGCGATGGAACTGTATTTAAGATGGGACTTCATTTTGCCAAACAAAGTAACACACTTTTCACACACACATATGAAAACCCGTAAGCATGTATTACCAATGTTACCCGTGGTTATCTCTGGATGGTGAAGAGAGGGCCATTTTCTCGTATTGCTTTCCTGCATTTCCTACAAGATGGCTGCCCCGCGGGTGCCCCAGGCACGCCTCGGCCTGCTCCTTTCCCGAGCCCCCTATGACTCTGAGCCGACAATCAAATTTTCATCATCAGGTAGGTGTGCTATTGCAGGATGTTTCCGGCTCACACGAGTGAATTTAGAAACCGCACGCGCCTCCAGCCAGTTACCGCTGTGACTCTAGAAGAATGATTACTCTCTCCATTTTGTGGCTCTGATGATTCTTCAGGAAATTGAGCTGAAAGGTTAATATCAAGTGTCTTTGTGAGATAGCATTTTTCTAGGAACTCGAGCCTTCGATTTCCGAGATGTGAAGCACACTGTTCCACTCAGTAGGGAGTTTTCTTGGACCATTAAAGACGTCAGATTTAGCTCCAACAGGACCACCCACACAGGTGATCCCGAACGTCGGTTGTCCCCAGTCACAGGTCCCCGTGTCGAGGCGGCTCCGCAGTGCATGAGGCAGCGAGCTTCTAAGGAACAGTTGGTTTCATCGGCGAAATTATATTTCTGAACAGCAACCTATAGAGTAGCTGAGAAATGATTGTCAAAAAAGACTTAAGAAGAGTGATTGAAATGATTTCTAATGTTTATATTCTGTTACTCTGGTTCACCAATGATAATCTTAGGTGAAAGCTTAGCTTTCGTATTTAATTTCGTAGTTTTACAAACTACTTTGTAAAAACTGTAAACACAGTTCTGTTGATATATAATTCATACAACCACACAACTCACCCTTTTGAAGTGTCCGGTTCAGTAGTTTTCATATATTCTCACGGTGTGCAACTGTGACCACAATCTAATTTTAGAACATTTTTTTCACCCCCCAAAGAAACTCCATACCTGTTAGCAGTCACTTCCTGTTACCCACCCCTAACCTTCATCCCCAGACTTAGGTCACCACGAGTCTACTTTCTGTCTCTGTAGATTTGCCTGTTAGGGACATTGCGTATAAATGGTATCATACAGCCTAGGGTCTTTTGGGACTGGCTTCTTTCCCATAAGCGCATGTTTTCAAGGTTCTCCACGTTATAACGTGTAGCAGCTCTTCACTCCCTTTCATTGCTGAATAATATTCCATTGAATGAACATACCACATTTGACTTGTCCATTCTACTTTTTTGGATATTACAAATAATGCATCCATGTACATTCATGAACGTGTACATACATGAACATTCATGTACAAGTTTTTTGTGGATGGATGTTTTCATTTCTCTTGGATGTGTCCGCAAGAGTGGAATTGTAGGATCATACAGTAACCGTACATTTCGAGGAACTGCCACAGTGTTTTTCAAAATGGCTGCTCCATTTTACATTCTCATCGGCAACGTACAAGGGTTCCAATTTCTCTACATCCTCACCAACACTTATTATTGCCTTTAAAAAAAATCATAGCCATTGTTTGGTTTTCCAAATAACAACCAATGCTCCATTTTTCTGACTTCAACTGGTTGTCCTATAATTCAACTCAGTTCTGACACTATCTACCTGGAGTTAGTGTAGACCCACAGATTTAAGGGCTCAGTCCCACAAGACTGCCCCTGGTTCAGACACCAGATGCAAATAGGGTCCCCAGGCTACCTGAACTTCTGCCCAACTGAATACACATTTGGGGTTTCCCATGACCTCACCTTAGGTTCAATAATGGACTAGAATGATTCACAAAACTCAGAAAAGCTCTGTACTTATAATCACATTTTTATTTTATTTTTTATTTTTTTAGTTTTTCTTTATTTTTATTTTATTTTATTGTGTTATGTTAGTCACCATACAGTACATCATTAGTTTTTGATGTAGTGTTCCATGATTCATTATTTGCATAAAAAATACATCTTAAGGGCAGCCAAATGGAAGAGATGCATAGACAAAGTATGGGAACAGGGGCACAGTGCCTTCGTGCTCTCTCCAGGCATGCCGTACCCCCAAGCACATCAATGTTCACCAACCCAGGAGTTCCCTGAGCTTTGTTTCAGTGTTTTTAATCAAAGTTCCATTGAATACCCATAACTGATCAAATCATTGGGCATTGGTGATTGAATTCAATCTCCCTCTCTCCTCCCTAGAGGACCAGGGTGGGCGTCAATAGTTCTAACCCTCTAATCATGTGGTTGGTCCCTCTGGGAACCAGCCCCTATCCTGAGGCTATCTGGGGGTCCACAAAGTGTCACCACAACAAAAACTCAAGTGTAGTCATAAGGAGCTCATTATGAATAACAAAAGAAACTCCTGGGGTGCCTGGGTGGTGCAGTCCTCAAGTGGCTGCCTTTGTCTCAGGGCGTGATCCCGGCGTTCTGGGATCGAGCCCCACATCAGGCTCCTCCACTGGGAGCCTGCTTCTTCCTCTCCTACTCCCCCTGCTTGTGTTCCCTCTCCCACTGGCTGTCTCTGTCAGATAAATAAATAAAATCTTTAAAAAAAAAAAGAAAGAAACTCCTATCACTTGGGAAATTACAAAGATTTTAGGAACCCTGTGCCAAGAACTGGGGAGAAAGACCAAATATATATTTTTAATTTTACCACAACCATTCTGCTAGGTATAAAGTGGTATCTACCGTGCTTTTGATTTGTATTTCTCTAATGACTAATGATGTTGAGTATCTTTTCATATGCTTATCAGTCATTTGCATATCTCTTTTTAGAGAACCGTCTATCCAGAATCTTTGCCCATTTTTTATTGGGTTATTTGTCTTTTTATTATTGAGTTGTAATAGTTCTTTATATATTCTGGATATATGTGCCTTATAGACTCACAAATAAATTCTCCCAGACTCTGTGTCGTCTTTTCATTTTCTTGATGATTGTTCTCTGCAATACGGCATTTTTAATCTTCACAACGTCCAATTTATCTATTGTTTCCTTTTTTGGCTTGTGCTTATGGTGTCATATCTAAGAAACTATTGCCTAACCCAAAGTTACAAAGATTTACTCCTTCGTTTTCATCCAAGAGTTTTATGGTTTTAGCTCTTACATTTAGGTCGATAATCCATTCTGAGTTAGTTGATGTGTATTGTGTGAGAAAGAGGTACAAATTCATTCTTTTGCATGTGGATATATAGCTGTCCCTGTATAGTTGAAAAGTTTATTCTTTCGCATTGAATGGTCTTGACACCCTTGCCAAAAATCAATTGACCATAAATATAAAGGTCTATTTTTTAGACTCTCACTTCGATTTCATTGATGTATATGATTATGTTAGTACCACAGTCTTGGTTGTTGTAGCTTTATAGTAAAATTTGAAATCAGGAAGCATGAGTCCTTCTACTTTGTTCTTTTTCTCTATTGTTTTTGGCTATTCTGAATCCCTTGCATTTCCATACACATTTTAGGATCAACTTGTCATTTTCCACAAAAATCCAGTTGGGATTTTGATAGAGACTGTTTTGAATCTGTAGATGAACCATTCCAATCTATGACCATTTGTTTTTTTAAAATAATATTTATTTTGTTATATTAGTCACCATACAGTACATCCCCAGTTCTTGATGCAATGTTCCATGATTCATTACTTGCATATAACACCCAGTGCACCATGCAATATGTGCCCTCCTTACTACCCATCACTGACCTAGATAATTTCTTCCACTGGTTTGTAGTTTTCAGTGTACGAGTTTTGCTCTTCTTATTTTAAATTTATCCCTAAATTTTTCTTTTTCATGCAATTATAAATGATATTTTGTTTTCTTAATTTTATTTTTGAGTTGTTTGTTACTAGTATATAGAAATACAATAGATTTTTGTATATTAGTTTGTATTCGACAACTTTGCTGAACTTGTTTATTAGTTCTAATAGGTTTTTTTTAGTGGATTCTCTAGTATTGCAAGTACTTTTATATACATTATTTCATTTAATCACCGGAAGAAGACTGTGATCTGTGTAGGACAGACATTAGTCCCACAATTTTACAAGTGAGGGACCTGAGGCTGGGAGTGGCAAATAATTTGCTCTAGGTCCCATTGTTAATAAATGGAAGAACCTTGACTGATTCTGAGGACAGCATCTGAAGACAGGGCAGACGGACCGCAGAGTCAATTTTCTCACCATCCCAAAACTCTAAAAGAAAAAAACCCCTGTCACCTGCAAGAAAAAAGAGGTTGGGGAAATTGACAACAGCTGATAAGTGTCAACAACGTTTTTCTGGATGGAAAGTATGGCAGTTACTGACTAACTGGAATAGAAGGATCCTTAGCTTGAGGGTCTAAGGCAGAGTCTAAGAAATGAGGGTGTTTATAAGATCACTTATACGTATAAGGAATGAAATGATTTGCCGAAGTCCTGAAAAAGCCTCAGGACTTGGGAAGTGCAAAGTCCCATAGAAAACAGGGAGGAGGTACGGCATGGGGACTCTGGTATCCCCCCCTGCGTAGTTAAATCCCCACACCTGCTCTTGCATCTGTTGTCTGGTGTCTCTCCCTCCACCTGAGAACAGATAGTTGGCTTATACTCTGGAAAAGCTGACTGGGGACACCAGAGAGAGTGGGGAGTGGCAGGGTGATATGGAGGAAGGAGGTAATGGTGGAACCTCACTCAGGTCATTCTGGAATGCTGGCAGCAGGACTTGCATTCTTCTCACCCTGCAATCTCTAGGTAGGAGAATAAAAGAAAAGACCTCTCTAGGGGCGCCTGGGTGGCACAGCGATTAAGCATCTGCCTTCGGCTCAGGGCGTGATCCCGGCGTTCTGGGATCGAGCCCCACATCAGGCTCCTCCGCTGGGAGCCTGCTTCTTCCTCTCCCATTCCCCCTGCTTGTGTTCCCTCTCTCGCTGGCTGTCTCTATCTCTGTCAAATAAATAAATAAAATCTTTAAAATAAAAAAAGAAAAGACCTCTCTCAAGATAGGTGGTTGCTGACACTTGGGGTTCCCTCTGTTGAAAACATGGACCGTCACCAGCCATCTTTTAGAGAGTGTCCAAGTCCTTCCACACATAATACAACTTGTGGTCAGCTTTTTGTTGTCTGAATTTTTAATATAAAACAGTATTTGAGGGACGTCTTCAATGTCAAAGAGAGAGATAAAAGAAAATAAATAGGAAAAAGGAACCCAGAGGAAACAGAGGAGGCAGAAAAACAAAAAAAACAAAAACAAAAAACAAAACCTCTTAATACCTTCAGGGGATATGAAAGACCTCTTGGAAAGTAAAATCGGGATATGAAGAATAGAGAACAAATGCAAAAGTTTCATTAGCAGGATTGGAGGATAGAGTTGAAAAAAGATCCCAAGGAATTGGAATTGGACAACAAACAAAACCGTGGCAAATAGAAAAAGAGAGATTAGAAATGAACAATCTAAGAGTTTCAATGTCTGCGGAAGAGAAGCTATGTACAGAGATCTGCACAGAGAAGTGGGGGAAGAGGCAATAATCAAAGCCATGATATTTGGGACTGAGGGAGAGAAGCTTTAAATTGAAAGGGGACACAGACTGCGCATAGTAATGCATCTCTAAAAAAGTGGGTGGCGTCAGTCTCTTGGTTTCAGCTCAGGTCGTGATCTCAAGGTCGTGGGATCCAGGCCGGCATTGGGCTCCGTGCTCAGTGGGGAGTCCGCTTGAGATTCTCCCTCTCCCACTACCCCTGGCTCACCAAATAAATGAATAAATCTTTTTTAAAAAAGTGTCACATCATTATTTAGAATTACCAGGAGTAAGGAGGAAACTTCTAAAAGATTCCAGGTATGATGTGTGCGTGGGGAGGGGTTGTGAGTGTGCATGTGTGTTGATATACAAAGGGTTTTAAATCAGAACAGCATGGAACTTCTTAATAGCAAAACTGAAAGATAGAAGATAATGATACAATGCCTTTAATATTCTGAGGGACAAAGACTTTGAGCCACAATTCTATCCTCAGGCAAACTATTAATCAAGAGCAAGGGTAAGAGAAAGACATTTTCAGAAAACCAAAAACTCAAATATTTTACCTCCAATGTACTTTCCTTAGGAAGATGTGCTTCAGCAAAAGAAGGAAATTAATCAAGAAGGAGGAAGATGGCACCTAGATAACAGATGATTCAACACAGGGAATGGCCAAAGGACATCTCGGCGTAATATTCAGCCTCCAGACTGGTGCAGGGGGTTGGAGTTCTCTGAGAGGAATTCTCTAGCAGGAGCCCAAAATGGAATCTCTGTATTTGAGTATACATAAATAATGTTAGTGATTTGAATTCTTTTGGGGCAGGGGGAAGTAACCATTTGAACGTTGGAAATTTGACAAATGAAAAAACAAAGCAATGATTAACTCCAGGAAGAAAGAAAGGAGGGGGGGTCACAGTGGACTTTTGGGCTTAATAAGGAATCGTATTCGTAGTCATAGTATTGTAAACACTGCTTATTGACTTAGAATCACAGCACGACTGTTGCGAGATGTGTCGCAGTTGGGGTGGGAGGTGGGGCAGGAGTACTAAATCCTTCGCTCCCTCAGCAGGAAGTCAGCTGCGTGTAAAATGGGCGAATTAGGATTTAGCACTATATGCATATTATTTAGAAATGAAGAAGTTAAAAGCAAGGGGAAAGAAAAGCTGGGTGATTTGAGAGGGCTTGCCTCTGAGGAGGGTCCGGGGAGATGATGAAGGGCAAGGCACTGATGCCTTTTATAGTCTTTTGGTACCATTTGACTTTTAAAGCTATGTGCATATGTTCTGGAGGAGATAATGCTAAGTGAAATAAGTCAAGTAGAGAAAAACAACTATCATATGATTTCTCTCATCTATGGAACATAAGAACTAGGATGGTCGGTAGGGGAAGAAAGGGATAAAGAAAGGGGGGTAATCAGAAGGGGGAATGAAACATGAGAGACTATGGACTATGAGAACAAACTGAGGGCTTCAGAGGGGAGGGGGGTGGGGGAATGGGACAGACCGGTGATGGGTAGTAAGGAGGGCACGTATTGCATGGTGCACTGGGTGTTATACGCAACTAATGAATCATCGAGCTTTACATGGGAAACCGGGGATGTACTGTATGGTGACTAACATAATAAAAAATCATTAAATAACAACAACAACAACAAAAAAAGACTGCATGTGGGTCCAGCTTGAGTTAGCATGACAGACCGAGCAGAGCACCGTTCTCTTCGGACACAAGTTTGCCTGGGGACACTTCTCCTGGGGAATTCTTTGGGCTTCTTGGAAAACCGCCAAAAGACCAGCTAGCTTGTTCCACCATCTACAAGAATATAGGCTCCATGATGGCAGGATCATGTGTATTCTGTCTGTTTTATTAACTAGGGAGTCTCTAGCACCTGGCACTCAAAATTTGTCAAATAAGCAAATGTGTCTTCCACTGATCGGACCCCCTGTGCGCTCCTAGGCAAGTCTTATCTCAGGAAAAGAAGAGGCCACTTGACTCGAAGCAGACTCAGGAGCTTACCCAGGCTCTGATGCTGTCTGACGTGCGATGTGTCCTTGGCTTGTCCCTTGTACTTCCTGGCTTCTCGTCGCTCAGCTGATGGAAACGACACCTGCTTGGACTGACCTGGTGCGAGCATCGAGGGGCTCATGTAAATAAAAATGTTGTACAAATGAAAAAAAAAAAAAAAGCGATGTGCGTACGTTTACACTGAGGAGAGGGACAGGGGGTGGGGCTCGATTTCAGGTGCCACGTCTTTCTACCGGATCACAAGATCGAGCCAGTTTGATGCGCAACTTTCTAAGCTTTCTCGGGGTTTCTAGAGAACTGTGCCCTCTCCTTCATCTGCCACCCCGGCTGCAGGCCACATAGGACCTTGAAATCTCTATTTCCTTCTCTCAGATCCCCGCAGGGAGCCCCGTTCTGGGTTTCGCGGTTCCTATGGGCAGACTCCCTTGTAGCATCAACCACGATCTGGCCTCCTGCTCTCCCTAGAAGGCATCTGGTTCCCTGATAAGGAGGTTTTTCTGGCTCTCCCTTTGGCTACGCTTGGAGAATAGAGTTGTGGCTGAGAAGTCTAAAATCAATGACTGACACTCTCGCTCAGTGAGCCTTTGTGTTTCTGCTTAAGCAGCTGTGGAGAGGAGACCCGCTGCGGGAAGTCGCTCTGCTGAAGAACCAGAAGCCGAGGACCCCGGACCTCTGTGCTCGTGAGCTGGCCTCACCCTGGAGGCCTCCTGCAGAGCCAGCAAGTGATGCTTCCTGGGTGGAGGGACTAGACGAGGTCTTAGTGGCCTACGAAATGTCTGGGCTGTCGGGCTTGGAGAAAGCCGGGCTGGACTCAGAATCAGCCTGGTGGGTTTGCCTGGGTTGCTCCTCTCCATGGCAAGAGGACTGAGCTGACCCCAGTGGTCACAGAGCAACGCTGATCTGTATCAGGGCAAACCAACCTGTCCCCCCAGCCCCTCCCATGCCCGCCAGCCCAGCCACCCTGTTAGTACTCACATTTGAGGACTGACATCTGGGCAGAGCCAGAGTTGTTTTTACTTCCTTTCTTGGTGGTGGCTTCCTCTACATGGACGGACCTCTTTAGATGGTCACCCATGGTGTCTGGGGTTCTCTCCATTGAATGGGACTAATTGAGGTCCTCACTCTTGGAGATTCCGAATAAGGCCTACACTGCCCCTCAGAGGTAGCTTTAGCAATGTATTTTCTTTTAAAATGAAGCACAACTGGACATTTTTTCGAGATCTAAGAAACAAAATGGAACCTCCCTATGACTTCCAAGAGCCTGTACCTTGCATCCATCCCCAGTCTTCCCTCAAAATGTATCAACCCACATAGTAAGAAAAGAAACTCTTCCAAGTCCAGCAAAGACCAACTACATAATCATAAACGGACATTGAGTAAGAAATGCTCTTATGATATAATCAGGAAGCGTCTTCATATTTGTACTCGGCTGTCCTTTTAGAGCTTAGTCAGCGAATTTTCTGCTAATACTTGAATAACAAAAAGTCCTGTCATCACCTTAAGTCATAAACACAGTTTCAATTCAGAAATTAGAATACTCAGTCCTATGTAAGAAAAAGAATCTCTAACTTCAGTCAAATTGTTAGCTACTCCCTCATTCCTCCAACAAGGTCCTGCAGTAGTCTGACAGTTTAGAGCGAGGAGGAGGTTGTGGCAGCACTTACGGACGTCAGACACACCCTCCCCACCCCACCCCCGGCCCCTCCCGGGCCCCTGGAATAAACAGGTCTTTGCACAGCAAGTCCACACAGAGCTGGTAGGTAGGAGAAGCATCTTTTCTTCTCTGCCCCATCCTCCACCCCCACCATCAGCTCTGTTGGCTCCTCCCCCACCCCTTTTCTCTCCTGACTGATTCCATTTGTCGCTGCTGGTCCCAGGTCCTCATAGCTGAGGACACCAGAGGTAGGGACCAATCCCCACAGACAGAACATAACATACGTCCTCTGAACCATTTCCCATCCTCCCCCGTCACCAGGAGGGCTCAGCCTCCAGTACTTCTCTAGACCAGGCATCGGACACATCCTGCCCCAGGCCTAAGTGTTTGTGGCCAGCCACACTCGGGACCAGACGCACAGACGCAGGGCAAAGCCTCCTGGTTCTCTGGCACTGAGGCGGCCGCTCTACACAGCCCTGCCCGGCTGCTCTGTTTGCAGGTGCCAGGGGCTCAGCCAGCCCCCTGAGGGCTCCTGGCAGCTGGGAAATAGGCACAGGAAAGCAGCTTCATGGGCACTCTCCAGTGAAGCCGGCTCTGAGGGCTCAGCCCGGGCCCAAGGCCAGCGAGGGGTTTCCAGCTATCTCTGGCCTCCTGTGCAGAAAGCGAAGTGGACGCTTGCCCGGACAGTTGCTAAACTAATCAAGACTGCTCCCGAAATAGCGGAGCAGAGAGCATGCTGGGAGTGTGGTGGGCTCTGTCTGCCTACATGGACATCTGACTTCTACCTTTCACCAGACAAACCACTCTCCACCATGGGAAGGAGCCCATAAGAGAAAGGCACTGAGAGGGATGGAAATGTTAGTCTCCAGAGGCTCCCTTCTCAGCCGCTCCCTGGGAAGGTACTGGTTCCCCTCCCTCTGGGACAAGGCTGCACTTGGTCTTACATCCAGGGCTCCCTTTCCCCAGCACCCTGCACCTGGAGTTCTCCCCGAACTCCAGCCTGCGTGATGGGATCCAGGCCCTCCTCTGGGGCTTCACCTTCTGGACTGAGCTCTGGCAACCGTGATACCCGCCCTCTGGTTCTCAAGTGTCTTTTCACTGCCTGGACCCCCGCTGGGGCTCGTTGCCCTGAAGGGTTGCTTTGGCCACTTCTGATTTGGACAGACTGCGGTGTCTCTCAGCCTCTGCAGCACCTGAGCTGCCTGGGCATCTGTTCTGGGGCCCACATCTATGTGGGTCCCAGGCTCCTGTGAGATCCCTTGTCCTGGCTCTTTCGGGTGCTGGTTGCCCATAATTGCCCTGTTTCTGTCCAGCTAAGCCTGCCATGAAGGAGTCCGGCCAAGCTATGACAGTTCTCTCCCTCTTTTACCCCCTTTTCCTACTTCTTTGTCTTCTTTGCTTTCTTTTTAATCCCATAGGTCTTCTGGGATCACCCATAGTCAGGGATGGTAGCCCTCTGGGCCGAAAGAGAGGGAGGAAAGGGGGGTAGGTCTGTGGAAGAGGAAGCTGATCTGAATCCAGAAGGTATTTCTGAGCACCCGTTCTGGGTGAGACACTCCACAAGCTTTCGTGGGAGATGCAAGGAGATCTTGCTTTTAAGATCATATTCTTCCTTTCTTTTTCTTCTTCTTTTTTAAGATTGTATTTATTTATTGGACAGAGAGAGACACAGTGAGAGAGTGAACACCAGCATGGGGGAGAGGGAGAGGGAGAAGCAGGCTTCCCGTGGAGCAGGGAGCCCAATGTGGGGCTCGATCCCAGGACCCTGGGATCAGGACCTGAGCTGAAGGCAGACGGTTAATGACTGTGCCACCCAGGCGCCTCTAAGATCATATTCTAAAAGCATGTGGGACGCACAGGATCCCATAAAGAGCACTCCCTCTGACATCTGGCTCCAGGTCTTGGTGTCTGTACCTTCACTACATGCTGAAGTGCTCCTATTGACTGGGGTCCTCTCAGAGTCGGGGACTCCAGAGCCTGGGTCTGCACCCGGCCGCTGCCCATCCCAGCCGCAGCAGCTGTGGGGTTCACCCCCAACCCCACTGCATGCTGAACCTCCAATTCACTTTTGAAGTCGATCTGTTGCCTCTGTTTTCTAATATAGGAAGTTGGGGGCTCAGGTTGTCTTTGACACTCACTGTCCTTGTTCCCACTTGGCTTTACCTATAGCCCGACATTTCCCTCCCAAAGTCCTGCAAAGCTGGGAGCACTTGTCTTCTGGGCAGCAGCCATGGGGCATCTTCCCTGTTGCGGTATAGAGTTGGAGGGACCAGCAGAGCATTATCTCTCCTGTGACTAAGGAAAAGAGAGGTGATTCCCACCCTTGAAATTCCTTGCTGACTCAGCTGCGATGTCATTGACTTCAAGAATGGAATGGTCATTGCTAGGTATTGGGTATGAGTAATAATAAAGGTGGTAATGAGGGTATGTATCTACCCTTGGCAGCCAGAGGGAGCCCGGGAAAACAGACAGAATGAGATAACAGGAGTAGAGGTGCTTCGTAAGCTGTGAATCAGTATATACATCAAGGGTTATTGTAGCAAAGGGTATTCCACACCTTTTTTTTTTTGTTTACCTTTTCTCTCTTGGCTTGGGAAAATGAATTTTTATTGTACGAATGATCTAAAAGTTTTTCAGATGCAGCACCAGGTTGTTGGCAGAGTAGGAAGTGAAGGTAAGATGTGGCTCATAGCAGGCACTCAATAATATTGCTTGTGGATGAATAAATGGAGAGAAACAAGTGCTTCTTGAGAGGCACGGGCTCAAAGCCTTCCACGCCCAGCCCTTGCCAGGCCAGTAACCCCCTCCCCCCCAGCCAATCAGAAGATACCATGGAAGCAGCTCCCTGTTCACTGGCCTGGACGCCAGACATCTTCACGGTGCCGGAACCGAGCTGCGGAGAGTGGACCGCGGCTGATTCGGCAAAAAGCAAACTCCAAGTACATTAATCAGTGCAGAAATTTGTTTGAAATTCTCATTTAAATTTAAAAATAGAACAAAAGTGAAAGTCCCCAGTTCCTGGTGCTTGTGCGTTTGAACCAGTATCCGTATCGGGTAATTCTGGTGCTTCCAATGCCCTCTGCCCCCGGCCCCCCGCCGCCCCCTCTTCCCTGAGCTTATGGGCAAGAACTAAGTTTTTCAGTTAAAGGATTTCAATTTAGCTCTCCAAAAATCTCATAAAGATAATTGGTTTTAGAAACAATTCCTAAAAGGAGAGTTAAAACCTTCGGGTAGCTTGTACCATTACCATCATCAGTTGGCGTTTACGGAGCTCACGGCTGTGACCAGCACTCGCGTGAAGTACATGGACTGTGATAAATCTTCCCAACACCTCCAACGACGTGGGTGCTATTTCCTGCTTTTTCATGACTTTTTGCTACTTAGAACAAGTTGAAAGATGGGAACACTAAAGCCGAAGTCTCATAGTTCATGAGTGAGGGAGCCCACCATGGACTTGGGCCCGGCCTCAGAGCCCAAGGGACTGACCTGCCGCCATCGATGTGGCAGAGGGCTGTGCTCAGCACACGTCTCGGTGTCCCCGGGGCGCGGCACTGAGCTCTAGGCTCGGTGAATCAGAGTGAATTCATAGGAATGGTGAGGGGAACTAAAGTCAGGGGTACCTGGAGAGTCCTCGGGATGCCTCACTCGGGGCAGGTCTCCATAGTGGCATTTTTGACTCTTGGGGCTGGACTCGTCTTTATTATGCGGCCTGTCTTGGGCTTCGTAGGGTGTTTAGCAGTACCTTTGGACTCTACCCGCCACACGGGAGCCATACTCTCCCCCGGTTGTGAGGACAAAAAAAGATCTCCAGATACACCAAGTGACCTCTGGGGGGCGCTGAGAACCCCTGACTTCAAGAAATGAAGGCTTGGGAGAACCTACTGTCACTGAACATTGGAAAGCTCTCTTCGGTAGGTGATCTTGACAAGGACCCCAAGAAGTCACTTGGGCTCAGAAGAGCTGAGTCTTCCGAACTTTGGTGCATGGAGCTAGCCGGAAGAAAGAGGGAGGCCTGGACGGACTGCCCAGAAGGGAAGTAGGGAAGGCCAGAGGGGTCATCACTGTGGCGGCAAGGTCGGCGAGATTTAATTAGTTGAACAGTTGTGTAAGTTTAGGTTATCAGATAACGAGGACATTCAATTTTTAGTCTTTCTTTTGTCTCTGGCTGTTTGGGTAGATTTAGGCAAGCCTATTTTCTCATCTGCTGTTTTTATTCATCACATATTCACTGAGTACGTCCTGTGTCTGTCATTATATTGAATGGGATTATTTCTTTTTATCCCCAGGGCCTGGTACACAATAGATGCTCAATAAGTGCTTGTTGAACATAATCTTGACTTGATTAAGGGGGAAAATTGCCTGTGAAAATAAGGTCTTCTTGAAAATGGGTTCCTTATGGTCTTCAGACCTGTGGAGACACTGCTTATCCGCGTGGACTAGTCTCTGGTGACACGAGATGATCTACTCACATACGTACTGATGGATCCATAATGAAACACAATGGATTTTTGTAGACTAACTTATTTACCTCCCTACATGTCTAATTTCCTCCTGACAGTACTTCCTCGTGTGCCAGAAGTTAGTGGAAACAGATTCTGAGGAAGGTTTGCCAAATTGTTGCGGGGATGGGGGCGGGGATGGGAGCAAGTACAATACAAAGCCAGGCTTTCTCTGAGGGCTGGAGGGAATGACGGGGGCAGAGCGTGACCTCAGGGATGGGCACTCACAAGAGACCACACTGAAAGAGGCTCCAGAAGGAAGCCAGGAGCCCAAAGAGCAGAGGTAAAATCATGTTAGCAGGGTTAGACAAGGGACAAGTCAGAACACATCGTTGTATGGCCTATATTGCCTAATATATTAATATATTTTTTCCTGGTTATAAAAATTATGCATGATCATTGTAGGAAAAAAATAGAAGAGGAAGGAAAGCATAGAGAAGAAAATGAGAAACAACTCTCATTTCATCACCCTAGTGATAACAGCTGTTAACATACAAATGCATTTCTTTGCAGACTTTTTTGGAAGCATGTGACTTCACATAATATTGTGAACACTCTCCTATGTCATTAAAAGTTAAACATCACTTCCTGTGGCTGCAGGATGTTGTATTTGGTATTTCCTCATAACTTATTTAACTTGGTACTTATTTTCCAATTTTTCTCAATTAAAAAATAATATCACAATTTGAAAAACTGTCTTGAGAAAGATCACTGTGAAGTCAGGGCGACACTGGCTCTAAGTAGGATGTTCTCCTAGGATTGGAGGACAAGAGAGAAATGAATGACATCATCCAGCTGCAGAAAATCCCTCCACCTCAGAGATGTCCTAAGAGCATCACTGCTGAGGCTGAGGTGTCTCCTAGGGAGAGCCTTTGCTTCCAAGCTGCCATGATGGAGATGTGCCAAATCTTATCAACGTTAGGATGTGCAATATGGTAACTGAGTCAGAGAAGCGTCAAAGTGTGACAAATGTTGAATGCTCTTCCAGCGCTGTGTTGGAGGAGGACGCCCTCATCGGCTGACAAGAGTGCTCTTGTCCCCTCAGCAGGTCTCTTTGTATGGTTATGGGGGTGTGGTACAGTAAAAAGCATATTTGGTCTTTGTCCTTGGTTCCTGACACAGAGCTCCTAAAACCCTTGGAATTTTCTGACTGTTAGGATTGTCTTTTGTTACTTACAACAAGCCCCTTTCAGTCACACTGGAGTTTATGCTAATGAGGTGAGTCTTGGCCCAGGGTGTGGAGACTCTCCCGAGCTTCTGGATGGGGGCTGGTCCCAGAAGAATCAACTGCATGATTAGAGGGTTAGAACTATCAGCCCCAGCCCAGTTCCTGGGAGAGGGGCTGGAGACTGAGTTCAGTCACTCAGCCAATGATTTAACCAATCATACACAATGAAACTTTAATAGATACACTGAAACAGAGCTTCCTGGTTGGCGAATACGTGGATGTGCTGGGAGGGGGGCACCCTGGATTCCACGAGAGACCATGGAACCCCTGTGTCTGCCATCCTCCATGCCTCACCCCATGTATCTCTTCCATTTGGCTGTTTCTGAGTTGTAGCTTTTATAATAAAGCTTTCCTGAGTTCTGTGAGTCATTCTAGTGAATTATCAGAACTGAAGGGGGTTTGTGGGAACTTCCTAATTTAAAGCCTATTGGTCAGATGTGTGGGTGGTCCCTGAGAATTGTAACTGAAATCTGAAGTGGTCTTTTCCCTCGAAACATTGAGTTGACTGATCACACATTTGGCAATTATATTTCTCAGTGTAGAATAAATTGGGACGGGTTTCTCAGTCTATGGTGGAATTTGCTAGAGTGTGGTAGTATCGCCATGTAGGGTGACCAACACCAATTTGCCTGGGACTTTGCTGGTTTTAAAACTGAAAGTCCTCTGCCTTGGGAACCCCCTCAGCCCTGGGAAAACTGGAACTACTGGTCACCCTACCACCAGGACAAGAATCTCTTGACAGTCAGAGTTGAGCACCAGAGTCTGGCTCCTGGAGACAACTGTCCAGTCCCACTCACACATGTTTATTCCTTCTGCATGAGAAGCCACAGCCTGCTGGGCACGTGGGTGAGAGGCTCATCATCTTAAGCAAAGCATATTTGATCTATAAATATCTAGAAAGCAGATCCAAGGCCCAAAGCTTGTTGTTACAACTTCGAATACAAAGAAGACGTTGCTAAAAGCAGAGGAGTCGAGTAATGAAACTGGTCCAGATCTAATTATTGAGTTTCCTGACAGTGTCCCAAGCACTGGCATTGCCACAGGTCTCAAAGATTCCCCTGAAGCAGCAGGTGTCAATGTTGAGTGAGCATATCAGTGGTTAAAAATGCAGATTCCTGGATGGTATTTCCCTGAGTACTGATTTAGTACTTCCAGGGGTAAAGTTAAGGATTCTGCATTCTTAATAAGATCCACCACTAATGGTGTTGGTCTATGGACCACTGAGAACCACAACCTTTAAGCAAGTAAGAAAATTAGATGTTTCCAGACACTTGCCGTCTCCATATGCATGCAGTCACCATCTTTATGATCATCTATAATCTAATCAATTTTATTTAATTTAAAAAAAGATGCAGCCATTGAACTTTTGAGTATGACTTCATGGCTCCGCCTTTGCAATTTTTTCATATAAAGAAATTTATAAAGCAGATAACATTTTTTGTCAGACTGTTTGTCCCCCATCCCCCATTACCCACCCCCACCCCCACCTTTCTTTTTTTCTTTTTCCTTTTTTTTTTTTTTTTTGAGAAAATGACTTCCGAACTCATAGGAGAAGGCTATGTTGCCAAAGGTGTTTCCTGCCCAATACCCGAAATCTCAAGGATTGGAGTATCATATTACTGGGACCACCCTCATAGGCCTCTCCCTCCCTGCTCAGGGCATCTAAACGAGGGGTCAGGAGAGTAGCTGTTAAACAAAATGCAGAGTACTTTTGGAGGCGGTTATCTCTTGTAAATGGTATAAAGCCTTCTGTCTGTCGGTTTTGCATTTAGAATGACTTCACAGGGCATCAGCTGTCGCTGATTCCTCTTTTCCCCTAGGAAGGAGATCATTGGAAGCAGGTGAAGGCAGAATTGTAACAAGCCCAAGTCAGATTGCTGCTGGGATTTAATGCATGAGAAGCTTTTGTTTTCCTCTTCAAATCTTCTTGAATTCCTCCCAGATACTTCAAGCTTCTGCCTCTGATCCACCAGCTCCCTGAAGCAGGCGCCAAATGGTTTGCTGGGGTAGCCTATTATCAGAGCAAAACAAACACCTTCTGCTTCTAGCCTGGTTGTTTCAGTGCATATCAGGAGCTTATGAGATTGATCGGGCTTCAGAGAGACACATTTGGCTCCACTCCTCACCTACTTAGCCTATACTCTATAAATCAAATGACTTGTTTTCTCCCAAGAGCCTTTAAGATTGCTAACTGCCTACCCTTCTGGGGGGTCAGTTGGGGGTAATTTTCTTTATTGTATAAAGGATGACCGCACAGCATGCCTGCCCTGAAGAAATGAGAATAACCCAGGCTTCTATCACTGGGTGCGGTCAAACCAGGAGTCCTTTCTCTGTGGAACCAACACTGGAGGAATGTCCCCTCTGTACAAAGGCCTAGGTGCTCAGAATAACTACAAAATGAGATTATGGCACAAAGAGAAGGTTTGTCCTCAAGAACTTCCTCACTCCCTAGAGAGGAATTAAGAATTTGCATTTGCTGTCTCCATTTCCTGCTATGTAGTACATTTTCTAAAACCCCTCAAGTCCTCTGTGTCTCTCCTCTACCATTTTTGTACTCACTCCTTGGCAGAATGACGAACGGCACCTTTTCAGTGTGTTCTTCTGCAAATAGAAACACAGTGACGATACCTGGAAGGAGTCCATTGACACTCAGTGGTGTCTAGCTCCTGGTTTTCTGGATTGGACACTATTTTGTGCTTTTAATTTAGGGAGCTAGCCTCCCGTGTTTCATCCTTCAGGGAACAAGTCCAGTGTGTTCAGCCCATGAGGAGTGTAGGGTTCCACCCGCCGGTCCACTCACTCCCTGGAACTTGATTTCTCAGGTGTCCAAAACAAAGGCAAGAACACAAGAAACGTAAGGAAGGGAGAAAGCGTGGGGAGGAGAGACAAGATGACCCCAAATGAGAGGAAAGACAAAATTGGGGAGGGAAAAAATAGAAACTAGACTCAAGAGGAGACTCCCAAGTGAGAAATGAACAAAGAATTCTAAATTAAGTTTTCCTTCTTTACCCTAAGCATAGGCAATACATTGCACAGACAGTCCTTGCTTTGCACGGTTCTGATATGCACGGCTTTCATTCATGCAGTTTAGCAAAATAAGGCGAGCCCCTCAAGAACACGGCTCATCTTCCAGTTACCACTTGTATCACTACGAGTAATTGTATAAAGTAGCTCTTCACAGCTAGTTACTAAGTAAGTGACAGAAGCCCATCATGACCAGTGACCAGCCATGCCATGTCTTTCAAAGTCCGTGGGCAGCTGGTCACCATGGATCTGTTACTCAGCAAGTCCATTTACACACAGAGAGCAGAGGTACTGCCGTGCTGCCTTCTCGTCGCCCAGCGACGAACCCATGCGCCATTTTACCAAAATGGGTGGTTGAAAGAGGGAATTGGCCAACAAAGATGAAAGCACAGCAAAGAAGCAGAAATGAAATGGAAGACTGAAATGAAATGGGAGATTGCAATTGAAGATGAGATCTATAAATGCCGACAGCTAGGTGACGTTGGAAGAGCAGGCCTCCGTCTGTGGTACCCAGCCTACAGGACAAGTCCAGTGGATGTCAGCAAGGAAGCGACACCCGCAGAAATGTCACGTTAAAGGAACTCTCAGACATATAGCAAGACCTTGAAAGCACCACAGACAAACTGTTGGGACTTGATCCAAACTTGGATGGGAATATGACATGTGGCCAAAGCATCAAAAAAGATAGGCTCAGTCCGGTAAATTATATGACTCACAGTGTCACACAGAAGTAGCATAAGTGGCTGTTCAACTTCCTCTTCCTAAGTTTGTTACAAAGAAATAAAACACCCTGTCAGTGTTTCTAATGTTATAAGTTACCGTGTGCTAAATAAATACAAGTTTTTACCAGGTTTTCATTTCCCTATACATTTATAGCCAACAGCAAGAGAGCTTTCAGTGTTTTCGTAAAGTTTTTGAAAAGTCACTAAGTAATCACCGTTTTCTCCTTGGTTACGAAGATCATTTGCACAGTTTCGGCTGCATTGTTGTTTTTCCAGCCCAGCGTTGCTGCTGGCAGAGGGGGACGCCCCGTAGAGACTTGGATCACAGCATATGTATGCAGAGGGGAAGCAAAGCTAATCATCACAATTGTAATCATTTGTAAATTATAAGTAATATGATCCTGGTTTTTGCAGGAAAAAAATGTGTGTGTGTGTGTGTGTGTGTGCGCACGTGCGTGCACACGCGTGAGCACATGGGAAGATGGCAAGTGGCTTCCCCATCTGTTGAGTGCTGGATGAAGTTACCATGAGCCCCTTAATCCTCCCTCCGAGGAGGCTGCCCATTCCTGGGGTGCAGACTGGGGCAGGGTCTTAGCATCCTTCAGATCTTTGCTTCTGGGGCTCCATCTTTCTCAAGGGCTGCCTCAGCCACTGTTCACTGATGTGGACCTGGGCCCTTCTTTCATTTCCACAACCCAGAAGTTACTCACACCAGGCTTTTTGGAATTCAACAGACTCTCTAGGGGATTTGGAGGGGTCATGGAGAAGTCACACAGAGTGCAGCCTTGGGCCATTCTGCTTTCCTTCTCTTTGTTTCTCCCTCCCCACTCTGGGAGCAGTGCACTCCCTGCTCTGGGACATTCACAGCAGCTGACTCCCAGGGGTGGGGTGGTGGGATGGGATCCTCCCAACTTCTATCTACTTCAAGTATATATCTGAGTTTCTTTCTTAGCAAAGTCAGTTAAGGGCAATCCAGGCACCAGATGATCAATTAAGTTTCATACGTATACACATGTATAGTGCACCCAGAAATGAGAGAATTATATACGTGAAAGTGTTAACCTACGTTAGATATCTCTGGGTGGTGACGATTACAAATGATTACTTATTTTCTTCCTTTTACTTTTCTACAGTGAATGTATGTTACAAAATGTGTACAATGTACATATATTAAATTTTAATAAGAATAAAATTATTAAAACAGGCTGTGAGCAAGCCTTGACAAAAGTAGGACATGAGGGGCTCAGAGAGGGAAGGTATGTGTTTGGCAGGGGGACAGAGAAATCCCTGGGCAAGCTCGGGAGATGGAGAGGAGAGAGAGGAGGGGGAACACAGAACAGGAGCTTGGGAAGGGAGACAATGGCACAAAGAAAAGGGAAAAGAATCCGATCACCACTTTAAGGTAACATAATTTGGCTCCATTGTGTTCCTGCATTAAGGGGTTGACTAACAATTACAGTGGTAATTATAACAATTTTGGGCTCTTCTTCTGCACACTGTATTTTCATTATCCTCCAACATAATATTCCTAACATCCTGCCACTACAAAAGAGGAAATTGAATAGATGCAGCCTTAATTTTAGCTGTGTGTTATACTTGGCTCTGACACAATGCCATTTTCAAATTGTCTGCACACGTTAACACGAGCATTTTCTTGCCCCTTCCCCACTGCAATCCATTCAATATTGTAGTAGTTTTAAAAAGGACCAATCAGTGGGGACCAAAAAGAGCAGTGTGTGTTCCCAAGGACACGACGGAGCCACTGTCCTTCTGCACAGTGTCCCACCTCACCCCATCTCACTCTGGAGCTTTCCTTTCCCTTGCAGCAGAGCCCAGTGGCACCTGAGACATGGGGGTTGTCGTCATGAGTGTCAGGCATGACTCCAAGAGCTGGGACCTAGAAATGGCAGAGGCTTGTTGAAGGGCAGGGGCTGGCAATGGAACATGGTGACGGTGGAGGACAAATGAGTGGGTTTGGCTACATCCCTCCAGCCCCACAGCCACTCACAGGTTTAAGGGTAGAGTAGACCATAAGCAGCAGGAATGGCAGGAAAGCATTGGAGGTGATCCCGGACCCCCTTGAGGGCTATGCTCACAGCCATTTTCCTTTTGTCTTCCCATTTGTCCTTCCCATTCAAAACTATAGACAAAACCAGACAATAAATCCTTCTTTCCTTGGTATCCTCTTTTCTTTCCTTATTACGTTTTTTTTTTTTTAAAGATTTTATTTATTTATTCGACACAGAGAGAGAGACAGCCAGCGAGAGAGGGAACACAAGCAGGGGGAGTGGGAGAGGAAGAAGCAGGCTCATAGCGGAGGAGTCTGATGTGGGGCTCGATCCCATAACGCCGGGATCACGCCCTGAGCCAAAGGCAGACGCTTAACCGCTGTGCCACCCAGGCGCCCCCCTTATTACGTTTTTTTAGAAGAGAGATCCACACTTACTGACTTGCTTGTTCTCTCATTCATTCCTCAAACGGGTCCAGCCTCGATTCAGCCCCCGCCACTCCGTTCACTAATGAAATTGCTCTCACCGAAGTCAATGCTAATGTTCTGTTTTCGAAACTTCATCCCGCCTCGTGTCCTTGCAGTCGCGGGCATCACTTTACCCTTCAGCTCTCCCTAGCTCTTGATAAATGGCTGTGCCACCCTCGGGTTGCCTGAGCTACAAGCTTGGGTGATGGCTTCAACTCCTTTGCTGATATTAGAAACATCTGTAGAATCTATCCTTCTTCCTCATGCCCGGAGCTACTTCCTGGGGTTCATCTCACACATCCTTCCTCCGAGCTGTTGTCCTCAGATCAAGGCACTGTTTTTAGCTGTGAGCTATTATCGATCTCTAAGGTAATTGCATTGTGGCCAGGAACTGTGGTGTGGATGATGATTCTTTGAGCTTCGTTCAGTGATGTTTTATGGTCTACTATGTGATTAATTTTTATGAATGTTCCACGCACACATGGAAGAACACATGTGTTCTTGAACTGTTGGATAGGGTGTTCCATATGTGTACCACAGATCAAACTTGTTCAAATACTCTACATCCTTATTGACTTTCTGCCTACTAAGAGAGGTATGTTAAAGTGTCCTGCTCTGACAGTGTATTTGTCAACCTTTCTTTGTAGTTCCGGCAGTTTTTACTCTGTGTATTTTAAAATGATGCTATGAAGGCCATACAAGTCTGAAACTATTAAAGCTTCTAGTGAATTGTATTTTTATCTCTTTATCTTCAATAATACTTTTTTCCTGAAAGTCTAATATACTGTCATTATGCCAACTGTCTTTTGGTTAATATTTACCTGATATATCTTTCTCTGTTATTTCCCTTTCCTCCTTTCTGGGGCCTTCTGTAAGAGGGGATAAATACAGAGGTAAAAAGTACAGACTCTAGGAAGTGTTTGCCTGGGTTCAAGTCACCACTTTGCCGCTCAAGTTATATGACCAAGTTATTTAACTTCACTGAAACGTGGTTTTCTTATCAAAATAGTGTCTGTCCCATTGGGCTTCTGCAAGGAGTAAATGAGTTAACGTCTCTAGTGCACTCAGAACCGTGCTTGGCACCTAGGCCATGGATATGTTCACTGTTACGATCTCTCTCACAGATAAGAAATTGCTGGATCTAAGTAGCTAGGATCTGATCATCTTTGTCTACTAGTCTGAGTTTGGTCATTTACATTTGTTTTGGTTACTGATATATTTTTATCATTTATACTATTGCATTTTTTACTAGCTGTTTCATATTTCCTGTCTGCCCATCCCCCCATCTCCATCCTTTCTTGCCTTCTGTTGGATTGAGTGTATCTCCACCCCCAACAGTTTGGAAGTTACGCATGTTATTTTATGTTTAAATTTTTTTTAAAAAATTTTACTTTGAAATAATCTCACACCCAATGTGGGGCTCAGACTCACAACCCTGAGATCAAGAGTCCTATGCTCCATGCCCTGGAAGTTAGGCATTTTAGTTCCGTTATTTTAGTAGTTATCCTAGATATTTTAGTGTCTTTATTCAACTTGACAGACTCCTCTAGAACACTAAAAGGAAACTATAAAACACATAAAATGCTGTAACGTGTCAATCACACCCCTCCAGGATTATGCTATGTGTGTCCAGGATTTGGGTTCCAGCTTGAGTTTTTTTTAACCTCACAGATTAAGCACCATTGCTATTGTTTTATATACAGTTAATAATTATTTGGATTTTTTCCCCACATCTGCTATTCATCTGTCTACTGTTCCTTTTTGTACCTGAGAACTTTTGAGGGGATTATTTCCCCTATTCCTTAATTACATCCTTTTTAGGAAGTTCCTTTAATGAAAATCTGTTAGTAATAGATTCCACCAACTTTGGTTTATCTGAAAATGTTTTTACTTTGCTTTTGTTCTTGAAAGTGGCAGGAGGTAATGCTCTCTGAATATTTGTTTCTTCTCCCACCACACACACCCTGTATCCTCTTTTGCAATTGGGGGGGGGGGGGGCTATATGACTAGTTCTGGCCAATGGATTATGAACAGAAGTCACATGTCATTTCTGGGCTGAGGCAGCAAGAATACCCAGCATGACTCTGGTTCTCTCCTCCCCTTCTTTGTTGGTTCTGCAGGCCATGTGCTGAGATGATGGAGACACAAGATGTAGGAAGCCTGGATTCGTGAGTCTCTGGATAGTGGGAAGTTGTCTTGGAGGGTTACTTGATTCGTGGGATATTTGAGGTAAGCATGAAATAAACCTTTGTGTAGTAAGACACTGATATTTGGCTTCATTTGTTCTTAGCCTATTCAGTCCTGTATAACAGATGTTTTCTCTTAGAACATTGAAAGCATTGTTCTGTTGTTTCCTGGATACTATTATTGGTGATTCCATTGAATTGTTACTCCCTTGTCAGTAATACATCTTCCTGTCCAGGACCTTTCAAAGCTTTGGAGCAGAGGGAGAGCATGTTTTAGGGTTTTGCAATCCGTCTGGGTGTGCATTTCTTTTTATTACTCTGCTTGAGATTCCTTGGTATTGCTGAATCTGAGGAATCTGAAGATCGGTGTCTTTCATCAGTTCTGGAAAATTCTTGGTCATTATTTCCACAAATAGAGGTTTTTCTCCACTGTTTCTGTGATGTCCTTCTGGTATTCTAAAAAGATGTATTTTGGATCTTCTTTCTTCAACCGTTATTTCTCTTGATACTTCCTTTTCATATTTTCCATCTCGCTCTCTCTCGCTCTCTCTCTCTCTCGTTTAGTGTGCTATTTCTTACATCTACTTTCCACTTCACTAATTCTCTCCTTGGCTATATTTTATATGCTATCTAACTCATGCTTCGAGTTGGTAATATCAATTCTATTTTTCCTTTCTAAAAGTTCTATTTGGTATTTTCAGGATCTGCCTAGTGATTTCATAGCTTCTTATTCTGTGGTTCTGTATTTTTCTGATATTCCCTTTTATTTCTTTAAACATAATATCCTTAGTTTGTTTTCTGTGCTTGATGATTGTCCTACTTGTTGTTTTTGCAGTGCTTATTTTGTAGTTTGTAGCTTCTACTGATTCTTTCGCAGTGGCTGGTTTGCTCATATATTTAGTGACTTATACATTTTTTTCTTCCCAATTTTGTTTAAATTCTAAATTTAAATGATTGCTTAAAAATCAGCACTGTTTTATGAGATAAACGAGATAATGTATGTGAAAATTCTCTGTAAGGTGTAAAAATCACTATAAAAATGCAAGGTATACTTAAATCAGATTTCCTGAACCTTAAAAGTATTATTTTAAAAAATGTGGTCATGTAGATTAGTGGAACAGAATAGAGAGTCCAGAAATGGACCCTCAGCTCTATGGTCAACTAATCTATGACAAAGTGGGGAAAAAATATCCAATGATAAAAAGACAGTCTCTTCAATAAATGGTGCAGGGAAAATTGGGAAGCTACATACAGAAGAATGAAACTGGACCATTCTGATACACCATACACAAAGATAAACTCTAAATGGATGAAAGACCTTGATGTGAGACAGGAATCCATCAAAAGCCTAGAGGAGAACACAGGCAGTAGCCTCTTTGACGTCAGCCACAGCAACTTCTTTCAAGACACGTCTCCAAAGTCAAGGGAAATAACAGCAAAAATGAACTTTTGGGACTTCATCAAGATAAAAAGCTTCTGCACAGCAAAGCAAACAGTCAACAAAACTAAGTGTCAACCCACGGAATGGGAGAAGATATTTGCAAATGACATTACAGATGTAGGGCTGGTATCCAAGATCTATAATGAACTTCTCAAACTCAACACCCAAAAAGCAAATAATCAAGTCAAAAAATGGGCAGAAGACATGAACAGACACTTCTCCAAAGAAGACATACAAATGGCTAACAGACACATGAAAAAATGTTCAACATCATCAGCCATCAGGGAAATTCAAATCAAAACCACATTGGGATACCACCTTACACCAGTTAGAATGGCAAAAACTAGCAAGGCAGGAAACAACAAATGTTGAGGAGGATGTGGAGAAAGGGGAACCCTCTTACACTGTTGGTGGGAAAGCAAGCTGGTACAGCCACTTTGGAAAACAGTGTGGAGTTTCCTCAAAAAGTTAAAAATAGAGCTACCCTATGACCCAGCAATTGCACTACTGGGTAATTACCCCAAAGATACAGTTGTAGTGAAAAGAAGGGGCACATGCACCAATGTTCATAGCAGCAATGTCCACAATAGCTAAATCATGGAAGGAAACTAGATGCCCTTCAACAGATGACTGGATTAAGAAATTGTGGTCCATATATACAATGGAATATTATTCAGACATCAGAAAGGATGAATACCCACCATTTTCATCCACATGGTTGGAACCGGAGGGGATTATGCTAAGTGAAATAAGTCAAGCCAGAGAAAGACAATTATCATATGGTATCACTCACATGTGGAACATAAGGAATAGCAAGGAGGACATTAGGGGAAGGAACGGAAAATGGAAGAGGGGGAAGTCAGAGGGGGATATGAACCATGAGAGTCTATGGACTCCAGGAAAAATCTGAGGGTTTCAGAAGGGAGGGGGAGGATGGGGTAGCCGGGTGATGGGTATTAAGGAGGGCACGTGTAATGAGCACTGGGTGTTAAACACAAATAATGAATCATGGAACACTATGTCAAAAACTAATGATGTACTGTATGGTGACTAACATACAAAAATTTTTAAAAAAATATGTGGTCATACCCATCTTGCCTTAATCCAATCCAATTAAGTTTTTATTAGAAATGGTGTAGGGTGGGGTAGCTGGGTGGCTTAGTCAGTTAAATGCCTGCCTTCCACTCAGGTCATGATCCTGGGGTCCTGGGATCCAGCCCCACATTGTGCTCCTTACTCAGTGGGGAGCCTGCTTGTCCTCCCTCTGCCCCTCCCCCTGCTTATTCTCTCTCTCTCTCAAATAAATAAATAAAATCTTTAAAAAAAAACCTTAAAAAAAAGAAATGGAGCAGGGTAGAACCTTAACTGCAGATTTTCATGCAACTCACTGAATTAAAAACTATTCATCTCCTTCAGTCTCTAGGTCTTTGGTTTTATTTATTTTTCTTTTTTTCTTTTTATCATGAGTATAATTTTTTTCTATTTTGTTTTTTGATTAGTTACTCATAGTAAATAGAACTCTATTGAATTCCTTTGTTATTGAAGTAAAATTAACATATAGTGTTATATTCTAAGCTAAAAGGCAACCTACTAAATGGGAGAAGATATTTGCAAACGACATATCCAATGAAGGGTTAGTATCAAAAATATATAAAGAACTGATACAACTCAACACCCAGAAAACAAATAACCCAATTAAAAAATGGGCAGAAGACATGAACAGACATTTCTCCAAAGACATGCAGATGGCCAACACAAGAAAAGATGTTCGACTCATCATCAGGGAAGTGCAAATCGAAACCATAATGAGATATCACCTCACACCTGTCAGAATGGCTAAAATAAAAAAAAATATATAAGAAACAACAAGTGTTGGTGAAGATGTGAAGAAAAAGCAACCCTCATGCACTGTTAGTGAGAATGCAACTGGTACAGTCACTCTGGAAAACAGTGTGAAGTTTCCTCACAAAGGTAAAAATAGAACTAACTGATAAAATAGCACTATTGGGTATTTACTCAAAAAAACCTTGCCATCTGCAACAACATGGATGGATTTAGGGAGTATAATACTAAGTGAAATAAGTCAGCCAGAAGTTTCCTCACAAAGGTAAAAATAGAACTAACCGATAAAATAGCACTATTGGGTATTTACTCAAAAAAATAGAAAGACACTAATAGCCAAATTATGGAAGCAGACCAACTGTCCACTGATAGATGAATGGAAATATATATATATATGTATAATATATAATATATAATATGACTACATAATATTCATATATATGTAATTATTTCACATGTATGAATATTATGTAGCCGTAAAAAAGAATGAAACCTTGCCATCTGCAACAACATGGATGGATTTAGGGAGTATAATACTAAGTGAAATACGTCAGCCAGAGATTCACTCATGATTTCACTCATATGTGGAATTTAAGAAACAAAATAAATGAACAAAGGAAAAAAGAGAGAGAGAGACAAACCAAGAATCAGACCCTTAACCGTAGGGAACCATAGAGAACAAACTGATGGTTCCCAGAGGGAGGTGGGTGGGGGGAGGGGTGAAACGGGTGAAGGGGATTAAGAGCACACTTATCCTGATGAACATTGATTAATACATGGAATTGTTAAATCACTATATTGTACACCCAAAACTAATATAACACTCTATGTTAACTCTACTGGAATTAAAATTTAAAAGTTAATAAAAACATACAGTGTTATATAGTTTCAGGCACACAATATAATGATTCAACAATTTTATACGTTACTTAGTGCTCATCACAATAAATACACGCTTATTCTCCATTTCTCATTTCACCCTTCCCCCACCTCCCCTCTGGCAACCACCAGTTTGTTCTCTGTATTTAAGAGTCTGTTTTTTGTTTGTTTCTTTATTTATTTTCATGTAGTGACTTTTGACTGAGCTCAAGTCCCTTGGACTTCTTAGAGGTGTTTTCTCCAGGAAGAATGTATACTTCCTTCTGCCAGGATCTGGGGAAGGACCAATTTGGATCACTTTAAATATTTGTTGGCAGTTTTAAGGCCATTCGTACAATGGGAACTTGGACTCCAAATCTGTGAATGCTGGCCAGTAGCTAGGAATTTTCAGGAGGCATATATTTTATTTTTTTCTGCTAATCTCCAAACCGAGACAAAGGCAGACAATGATCTCCTCCACATTTCTCTGCAGGATGGGCTTTTTCGAGTTCACCTATGAGAGCTGTCACCCTTCAGAAAGGAGGGTTCCTGACTTGACCTCCCACCCTGAACAGACATCTGGCTGTGTCTCCTTCGCTGTACACATACTCTACCGACCCTGCTCTCAGCCACCAGAGATCAAAAATACAGATTTCGAGGCTCCCAGATTTGTGCTTGTTGCTGTAATCTCAGCCATGTATTCGAAAGGATGTTTTACATATTTCCCCCATCATCTTTAGCTGTTCTGTACAGGAAGGTACTTTAGAAAATGGAAGTTTCTAAATAGAGCCTATGTGGTGGGCTCTGTTCTAGGGAATCCAGCAAAGAAAACAAGTCGCCGTCCCTGGTTTCATGGAGCTTGCCTGCTAATGCAGAAAGGCAAAAAATTAAAACTATAAATAAGTAAATATATAGAAGTAAGCAGTGATTACTGCTCAAAAGAAAAATAAAAAACATAAAGGAGATGAAAGAATGTCAGGAATGGGGATTAAGGTGGTGGCTCAGTTGGTTAAGCATCTGCCTTTGGCTCAGGTCATGATCCCAGGGTCCTGGGATTGAGTCCCACATTGCAGGGGTGGGGGGAAAAGTCCCTGCTCAGTGGGGAGTCTCCTTCTCCCTCTGCCTATCCCCACTTGTGCTCATGCACAGGGAGGGAGACCTCCCTGTCTCAAATAAATAAATAAAATCTTAAAAAAAAAAAATGGGGATTGGCTTGCAGGAGGTCGGTTACAGGAGGCCTCGCTGAGGACGTCAGTGGTGCCTGCACCTGCAGAGGTGAGGGCCAGGCCTCGAGGGTGGTGAAGGTGGTTCCAGGCAGGGGGGAAGCACATGAGCTCCTCCGTAAAAACTCTGGTTGGTAACGTCAAACTCATTGGCATGTGCCTCTCCTTGAGGACAGAGGAAGACTCTTCCAGGAACGGATGTCCTAGATGTTGTGAAAATACAGAGCAGTCGTTGTAAGTGCTATGGCGTGTCTCCGCCCCGGGAGGTCCCCACAGAGAGGTTCTTAGTGTCCTTCGTCCCTGAGCTCTCCAGTCTCACCTCTTCCTTTTTCTGCCCTGCCATTTCCCTCCTCCTCATGTACGGATTTTCTTTCCTTACACACGTCCTTCCGCTGCGTTAGCCAGAACCTCCTGCTGTTTGTTTAAAGAAGCAAATCCAGCATGAGTACGACATGAAAGCCGACGTGGACCTTCACACTGATGCGTGATGAATGTGCAGGGTTTTTAAGGTGCTTAACTGAAAAACACAGCCTTGATCCCTTGCCCAGAACATGCCAGCTTTCCTTAAACATTTCTTCCAACTGAGCGAGCGAGTTCTTTCTCCCCTCTGTGCGAGGAGCTGCCTGCACCCCCAGGAGCTCTCAGTGAGGACGGAGGAAACCGTTTCCACTACGGGCCGGGGCTCAGTGAGGACGGAGGAAACCGTTTCCACTAGGCCCAGGCCGAGCGTGGCCAGGCCCAGGTGGGCTAAGCCCAGCGGCTGCCGCTCTGTGCCTTCTGTGCAGCCCCTTTGTCAAGAGCAGCCTTTGATCAGTTAGGATCTGTGCCCCTAGAGGAAAGACACAGCATCTCGGCTTCATAGATGCTTTGGGGAGGGGTCAGGAAGACTTTGGTACCCACCTTTCTCAAGTCTTCTCGAACTAGCGGAAGCATGGGCTGAACGACGCATGCCCTTTCATTCCAACCCAAAGGTAGAGTGCAGCCCTTTTCCGCCTTCGCCACCTCGTCCCCGTAGCCAAGTTTCTCCACCCCAACGTGGCTGGGCCTGGGCTCCAGCCGATACTGGCCTACCACGGAGCCCAAGTTGATGTGTAGAACTTCGTGTTAACTTGAAAGTTCATGCGAGGTTTTCGTTCTATTCAATAGATTCCTGTGTGTTTTGCTTTAATAGCCACATTTTCCCTAAAACACATCAGGTAGAAGGGATGCTCCAGATGGTGTGGGTGGTGTGGGTGGCCTGGGCTCTGCACGACCCTGGGGTCACCACCTCCTGACTCCCGGGGGACGTGTGTCCCATCCGAGAAGCACAGGTGGCAGAAGAACCCAGGTCCGGAAGTCAGGAGGCCTGGAGTCGAGCCCAGGCTCTGCACACTTACCAGAAGCCCCTGGCCTCAGGTGTGGGCTTCAGTGTGCCCATCTATCAGATGGGAACCTGGGCAAGGTGGTCTCCCTGGTCCCCTCTAGCTTGAGCAGCCCAGACCCTACCACTCTATGTGCGAAACCCAGTTGCATCCTCGTTTGGGAAGAATCTTCCATTAGAACCAAACATTTTCTGTTTGTTTTTAGCTCAGTCATGACATTTTTAGTGAAGTCAGTGGAAAATAGGTTGAGTTATTTCTAAATGGTGACCAGGAAAAATAATATTTCTTTCCTATTTTTTAAAAAGTCTCAGGGTCTGGTGAGCCCAGTGTAAATACTGAGTAATACAACCCCAGGCTTCACATTAGGCTCGAGCTCTAGCTTTTTTGGGATCTAACATCATGAGGCCACAACCTGGGTCCGAATCCCCTTCTTCCAAAACGTAGCAAGTAAATGACTAGGCTTCACTAGCCTCTTGCCCCATGGGAGGCAGGAGTGAGAATCAAGGATTTGTTTCTGGAGGCACAGAGTGGAAAAGGGGCTGGTTTTGGAGCGGGCATGAGCGGGTCCCTTGACTCCCTGGCGGAGACCCTGTCACTTAGCCAGGAATGAAAGTCACATTATCGAAGCACTCTTGATATAGAGAGATCGCGCCTGTGGCAGCCCCAGCAAATCATTAAGTTCTGTAGCAACATGAAGAACCAATACCAGTGCTTTTATGTGGAAAATGAGGTGTCTCCATCACTGTCTTGATAAACGGGAAACTCCTTTGTTCCTTCTTGCAGCGTGTACTTAACGTTTGCTCGGTTTGCATTCGCATGCAAATTAGTCTTTCCTCTTTAAAGAAGCCAGTTTAACTAGAAGCATTAAATACCATGAAGTAGACATGCATTAATGTTATGCTGGCAGGAAAACAAAAAAGCAGGGCACCTGGTTGGACATGTGCCACAGAGATGTCTGCTTTCGTGGCTGAGTGGGGACCGAGGGGCTGGATGGACGGCCGCAAGGAGCCTCGACGGTCACCTGACTCCGGAGTATCCACTGAAAAGTGGCTTCCTGGGCCTGCAGCTTAGGCCTGTCTAAGGTATTTAGTTAAAATCCGTGTGTTACATCTTTGATCAGATTTATAAACAAGTGGGACGATTTGGCTTCGTCATGTAGCCGCCATCAGTATCCTGTAAATACACAACTGTTGCCAGGTGCCTCCTCGGCGCCACTGAGCCATTGGTTGTGGCAATGAAGGTGCAGGTAATTAAGTAGATGATTCCGAGCTGTGAAGTGAAATTCCATGTAAAGGATATCATGAAGCCGGATATTATGTAGAATTTGCTGGCAAAAAGAGACTGCGTGTGAATCCAGGCTTTCAGTGATGTTTGACTCCCATCCAATCCTTGTCTGCCAGTAGCTGAGTGTTCCGTGTGTATGTGAGCCTGGACCCACGTGGTCTTCACAGGTACGGAGTTTTGATTGGGTCAGCTGGGGTATGCGCCCTCTTGCTTATAAAAGGAGTCAGGTCCTCGTGATAAAGGAGCAGTAGGACTCAGCAGCAGGGCGGGAGGCAGAGGTCAAGGAGCTGAGGAACAGCTGGACCACATGGGTGCCCTTGGCCAGGGCAGTGGACCAGAGCCAGGCTGGGTATCAGAGGGTAAGGCCAACCCATCAACAGTGGTCTGGGGAAGCGTGGTGCCAGGGTGCCCTGCAGTGGGGGGCAAAGAGCGACCACTGTCCTCCTTCTCTCCAGGCTGTCTCAGGCTTCAGTGGGCTGGGGCTCAGGGAAGGGCCAGCAGGGAAGGGTACTGGGCATGGGACCAAATATATCCCAAGGGCAGTGTCCAGCAGCAGCACTGGAAGATGGGCCAATAGAAGGGTCAACAGAGGGAAATGTCTGGGGTTAGTGGCAAGGGCCAGGGCTGAAGCAACAGAAGAGGAGTGATGGAACCCAGGGGGGCGGAACAGATGTTAGGGTTGTGGAAAGACTCCCTGTGGTCTGGAGTGAAGCCACTGGACTGAAGCTTCCATGAGAGTTGCAGGCTCGGGTCTGGGTGGAGAGGAAGCCATTGGGGACGTTGAGCTATTTTTGATACTTCCAGGGGGAGGCAGATCATGAGCCGCTGCAGAGTGAATCCAGAGCCCTGGGCTTCCCAGAAAGCCTCACTCTTGAGCCTGGGAACCTGGGATGCAGGAGCTGGCCTCCTGTAGGAGGGGTTGAAGAACTGGGCTGGGCACCTGGCCGCAGCCCAGCCATGAACGGTGATTGAGGAGAACGTGTGGCCACAGTCACAGAGAGGTTGGGCTTCCGGACAGAGCAACTGGGAAATCCAGGACAGGAGGTGAAGGAGCTTTATGGACTGAGTATTTATGTGCCATCCTCCCTGCCTCTGCCACAAATTTATATATTGAAACCCAAATCCCCAAGGTCATGGTATTAGGAGGCGGGACTTTGGGAGATGATTAGGTCATGAGGGTAGAGCCTCCATGATGGGATTAATGTCTTTATAAGAAGACAGAGAGCTTCCTTTCTTTTTCTGCTCTTTGCTATGTGAGGATACAGGGAGAAGGCAGCCATCTGCAAAGCAGGAAGCAGGCCCTCACCGGACACCAGATCAGCCTACACCTTGATCTTGGACTTCCCAACTTCTGGAACTGTGAGAAATGAATGCCTGTTGTTTAACCCCCACTGTCTGTGATATTTGCTGTGGCCACCTGAGCTGAGCAGAATGGGGAGGACGCCCAGCTTCTAGGGGAACCCAGGGAACTGCTGCCAGCCAGGCCTCCTCCAGGCATCGGGGTCCCCCCAACACCTGCCTATGAGATCCTGAACCTCAGTACATTCTACGTGCTCAATGGTCCACAAATCCCTCCACCTTTGCCTTCGTGTCCTGACTCTAATTTACACCATCGCTGGCTCTGCCCTGTGTTACGGCAAGAGCACCTCACTGGTGGGTCTCCCGTGGCTGCTACTGCCCCTGAGGTCTGCGTATCTAATCATACCAGTCCTCTGCTTAAAACCTTTCTGTCACTTGAATAATGCCAAACACTCTGCCAAGCCAGGCACTGTTCAGCCCTACTCACCCAGCCGCTTCCTTCCCTCTGCTAGAACTTGCACCAGGCTCGCCCATCCACCCAGGTACTGCCCTGACATCTTTGTCTAGGGGACACCTCCTCCATATCTTGGCTCAAATGTTCCTCCCGCAAACCTACCTCTTTGGTCCTCAAAGAGCCCCGTATCTCAAGGGGCCCCTTGTAGTCCTTAGGATGGCGGTCATCAGATAACAAGCTGGGTGTTTGAAGCCTGACTTCCCATGAGGGTGTGGGTCAGCCCGACGAAGGCAGATGGCACCTGCCATTCATTACCCTGTCCCTTACCTGCTGAGCGCTCATTGGTCCAAATCAATGAGCAAGTGAGCAGCGTCCACACGCTGCAACAGGGTTACTCAGTAAGGAAAAGGAACGTACTGCGGACACACTCCACACCCTGGATGGATCTCAAAACGGTTAGCCAGAAGGACAGAAGCCAGACCCAAGAGTACACATGGTACGATTTCATGTATATAATATTCTAGAAACCTCAAAGGAAGCTCTGGTGACCCAAGTAGATTAGTGGCTGCCTGAGGTAGGGGGTAGAGAGAGTGGACAGTGACAGGGCCGGAGGGAACATTCTGGAATGATGCTGTTCAGTCTGTATCTTTGCTCATTAAAGTGAGCAAAGTGTTGGCAAAGCTCATCAAATCATGTACTTCAAATGAAAGCAGCTTATCGAGCATACATTATACCTAAAAAGTTTACTGGTTTGTAGATCGAAGAACGTTACCAATCTCCTAATTAATGCCAACGATACACTCACTGTTGCCGCCGTGATTACAGCCTGAGCTCTACCTGGACCAGCTACACTGGTCTGACAAGAACACACGATACTGAATCTCGACTTGGTGCGATGTCTTGCGCCTGGCACCGCACGTGACATCGATGCATCTGTGTGACGGTCCTCGTCCCCCCAACCCTCTGCCCTGGCCGCCCTGTGTGCAGGTCATGTCCAGCCCTGTGGCCAGAGCCCATCGCACCAGGGTGGACCCAGGCAGGGCCAGCCAGTTCCTCTTCCGCGTGAATTCGCCGCATGAGCTGTAGAGCCCAGGTCCTGCTGTGTGCCCCAGAGCAGGCTGGCAAGGCCGGGGTCTGCAGGGTAAACTGAGGCCTGCGGAAGCTGGAACACAGAGAAGGGCATGAGGAGATGGGGAGAGAAGCTCCAAGCCCCAGAGCTCCATGAGGAGGGGGCGGGGGTTCCTGACCTTCCTTCCCTGAACCAGCAGTGGCCTCTACAGGATGGTCTAGAAGCCTGTAAAAACTGGTGGAGGGGCAACCGTGGCCGGTGTGCATTCCCGCAGGAGTTCCCGTCATGGGATGCTCTCGGGCCCAGTTTACGTGAAATAATGTATGTCAAGGGCCTGGTCTCCCCTAGGCGCCTATTAAATCCTTATGCAGAAAAAATGGGGAGAGCAGATGAAGACTCACGCAGCTGCGGTTTCGATGCGGGGCTCAGGAGGACGGAAGCTGCTTCTCCAAGAGGCCGGGGCCAGCAGCAAGCGAGCTGATGGAGTAGGAAGAGTGGCTGGCTGTCTTCACCTGCAAGCAGAAAGCTTCTAACTGTCTGATTCAAGGATTGCCCTGTGTGTTCCAAGAAAGAAACGTTTTCCTGCCATCACCTCTTCTAGGGGCGTGTTGCCGAAGTTCCTTTTAAGTGGCGAGATCACGCAACAGATGGTGTCTTGACAGCGGTGTCACAAAGGATTCAGGCACGGTCCTGTGTCCCCTTCTTGTAGCAAATCTTGATAAAAGGTTAAGCTCCACAGGGAGATCTTAGAAGGACGTAAGTACAAATTAAAAGATGACCGTGCAGGAGTATTTGAGGTAGACCGTGGACTCCACGCACCACCACCCCCAGCACTGGGGTTCTCCGCCTGGGCCTGCAGGGGGCTAATAGGCCTGGCTGCAGTTTTCTCCTGAAACCAGATTTTCCTTAGGCAGCAATGCCAAGTCCTATCTCTCGGAGGCTGACTCCTAGCAAGAGTCGTTGCCCAGCCTGCCACTCATCCTTCCCTAGGAGGGGGATTTCCTCGTCAGCCCGAGCAAGGTCTGCCGGCTCCGGCTCCTCCGTGCTGGCCTGCAGAAAGGTCCTTTTATCGGGCTGGTTAGTTCAGAGCCCCGGGAGCAGAGCAGAGCCGTCAAGTCCCGACAACCCCCCGGGCACAGCGGCTCTTCCCAGTCAGAGTCAGGAGCAGCCTGGACTTCCTTGTCAGCCCCGCAACGGTCTGTCAGTATCCTGAGGAGCTGAAATACACACGTGATGTCAGGACCTCATTCAGAGCGGTTTGGATTTAATCGGCCTGAGGAGGAGACCGGTACCAGGAAATTTCGATGTGCAGCCACGGTCGAGAACCATGCAAACGATGACAGCAGCACCACCTCCTCGATCCCCCTAGAGGCTGCCTGTCCTTAACACAAATATTCAAGAGCATGATAGTGGGGAAGAAATTTTGTAAAGTTAGAATTAATTTTGTCTTCTTTTTCCAGAAAAGAGAGTAACTGTATTTTTGGTTGCAAGTTCTTTCCTCCTTTAGATTTAAACATTATATTTACTATCTATCCATTCATTCACTCACCTACCCACCCACCCATCCACCCACCTGCCCACCCCTCCATGCACCTGTTCACCCACCTGTTTACCCATCCACCCCCCCATCCACCTACCCACTCACCCATCCACCCACCCCAACATCTTCCTTCTCTCCTCCCCACCCCATTCCTCCCTTCCTTCCTTCCTTCCTTCCTTCCTTCCTTCCTTCCTTCCTCCCTCCCTCTTTCCTTCCTTCCTTCCTTCCTTCCTTCCTTCCTTCCTTCCTCCCTCCCTCCCTCCCTCCCTCTTTCCTTCCTTCCTTCCTTCCTTCCTTCCTTCCTTCCTTCCTTCCTTCCATCTCACCCATATATACCTCATTCAAGTTGTGCCTGGACTGGAGGAAGAAGCCTGGGCAGAACCTGGGGCAGGGGTCTAGCGGTCTTGTGCTTCTCCTGGTTCTGCACCTTCTAGCCAGTTGGGTTTAGGCAAGTCCTTTAATAAAGCTGGAGTAGCGACTCTCTAATAAATGAGAGCGTTGGACTAAAAATCTCAAAGGATCTGTACTTCTAAAAGTCTAGGGATTTATAAGTCATGTACTCTGCCATCCAAAAGCTTGTGATGTGCTTGGAGATATAAGACACAGAAATATATGAAAAACTAGAAAGCTAAGGCCCACACACACCTCATGTAAGATGAAGACTCCAGACAGAGTTCCTGCTGGCATAGTGACGACTGTCCTACAAGGTCTAGTGGTGCTTTCATGCAGCAAGGTCCCTGGTCCCCCGAGCTGGCATGGTAGAGTGCATGATTTGAGTTGGTTTTGCAGGGGTGGTGGTAAGCTTGCAAGGTTCATAAAAACTCTCCCAAATCTGGAAATAAGGCCAAGAGGATGATTGGGTGTATTTCCAATGTCACCTGAAAGTTTTGTTTCAGAGGCTGATCCAAAGATTTCCCATATTTTTAGGAGGATGGGCTGTTGTCTGACTGTGACATTTACTATTAACTGAGGGCTCGGAGTCTGTGAAGTGCCAGGTTCCATTGCAGGTGTTTGTCCAGTGGAGATGCAAATGGTTCCCGTCCAGTGAGAGGAGAGAACCAGGATTTATTGCTCTGTAGGACATTAACTGGATTTGTCTTAAAAATTAAAAATCTATTTTAGTGTGTCTTTCCCAATGGACTATATCAATCCCAGTACTTCAAATGCCATTTGAATCAGCATTTCCGCTTTCTGCCTTAATTGATGAGCTGAATAAAATTGTGGGTGCCTGTTCATTCTCTTTTGCTTGAGAGCCATATTTTTAACCTCTTTCAAGGTTTCTCTTAGCACTGATCCAGCCCTTCTCCTCACCAGTCCCCTGCTGAGGCGAGCGTGCGGGAGAAGATTCCAGCTGAGGCGAGGGCAGGGACCCACAAGCTGCCCTGGTTTGTCCGGGCTGAGCCCACAGACAGCTCTGCAGGCAACGGTTTCACAGCTGAACCCCAGGACCCTCCGTGATTCTAGCTCCAGTGCTCCCAAGGGCCCCGTTTGTGCAGGAAACCCAGAGGGGGGAGGTCAAATTCAGCAGGCCTAGCCTCTCTCAGAAGTGTAGTTTAGCACCAAAAATCAAGCAGGGACAGGGGCCTGGAAGACCCAGGCTAATCTGGCTGTCTGGGACAAGCTAGGCTATTCCCTTGTTCCCCGACCTGAGCAACACACATCAGAAAACTCTCGGAGCTTGTCACCAGGAGGCAGGGGAAGCCCTTGGAATGTCCGTTCTTGCCCAACCTGGTTCCTGGGAGGTTGGAAGGTGCATCCTGAAAGGGACCAGGGTGGGCATCTTGAGTTCATTTAACTTAGCTCTCAATGGAGTCTTAACCAGAAGTCCAAAGCCCAGGATAATGCAATAAAAGTGTCCCACCCCCATTGACTGACTTATACATTGATTTCACCCCAAGGCAACAAAAGCAATAGCAGAGCTGTTGGGAGTCAAACCGGCTGAAGGCGAATTGGATAGCGCGGGGCAAAAGGCTTTCCTGGGTTCGGGTCACTGGTCCTGGTAATTCTACTCCTGAGAAGCTATGCTACCACTGCCAGGCGGAAGGCAAAGAGCTTTGTATCAGGATAGCCATTAGAATGTTAATTACCACAAAAACTGGGAAAAGCTTGAATGATCAACAATAGGGAACTAGTTAAATAAAGGGTAGAGAGCCATAACGTGGAACGACATGGACTATTAACATCTTTAAAAAATTAATAAAAAGAGAAATACTCTCATAAAAAAGCCCATCAGAAAAATCTATGCATATGCGATGACCCCGATCTCCTAAAATGAATTAAAATGTGCAGGAGAAAATAAATAGAAGAAGAGCTATCAAAGCTGTATCTGGAAGGCAAGGAGGCAGGTGATCTTTGCTTCGTCCTGTCCAGGTCTCTAACATGAGCACATACTCAGTTTAGAACAAAAACAAACAAAGTTCTTTGTTTTAAAGTCTCGAATATCACACGAATGCATGGTTTTGGAATTTCACCTGCAGCAGGCCCTCCCTCGGTGTCAGCTGGCCGCTCCGTCACAGTGCGGCTGGTGGAAGTGGGGCTGGTCTGTAGAATTCTTACTAAGCCAGCCTGGCCGTGTCCAGAGACCCTCTGTCAGGCTGCATTGGCCACTGATGGTGAATTAAACCCCCAGACTCTGAAACGTTGTGTGTTGTCAGCGGCAAGCAATGACGTCACACGTGTGTGGACGCCCAACTTCCAGAAGGAAAATGAGGCCCGAGTGCCCTCCTTTCAGCTTCCATCCGTCCCATGTCTCATTGGTGTCCCCAGGCAGTGCTTTCCCCGAGCTCCCTGTCCATTTGCCATCTCTGCCTCCACTAGGGGATAACTGTGTTTCCAGTTATTTCCTTCTGTTCCACTGATCTTTCCTGGGCTGCGCTCCCTCACCCCTCAGGCCCAAGGCAGAAATCTGCAGAGAAGGAGCTTTGACTTCCCTGGGCCCAACAGTATGTATCGCACAAGCAAACAGCTCACTGGAATCTGCAGTCTCTAGGTTGGGGTCGATGGTTCCTTTACAGCTTTCTCCAAGAATGATGGTTGGAGACTTCTTCATTCAGGTTGTTTTCTATAACAAAGGAACAATCAGCATCTAAAACTCAGGTTTCTGTCACAGAGGAGTCAAAGTAAAAAAAAAAAAAAAAAAAAAAGACCATAATAATACCTACTACTTAAGCAGTTACTGGGTCTCCGGCTAAACACTTCATAAAATCACTTGATTACATCAGGTAATGAAGGACGTCATCCTTTTCCAGGTGAACGGAGGTACAGTCATTTGCCCAAAGTTACAGATTAGCAATGGCAGAGCGTGATTTTACCCCTGGCTGCCCGCTCCTAACCCCTCCCTCACGCTCCTGCCTCCTCCCCATTGAACCAGAACCTTCCCCAAGTGCTGCTAGGTACATTCATTCCCAGGGACCTTCCCTTCCTCCCCTGGCCAGCTCTGGGACTCCCTCCAAGTGTCGGGAGACAGCTTACCTTCACCACCAGGAGCTTCCCAAGCACAATGGAGCCCTTCTGAGTTTAGCAACAGCCATGAAGATCCAAAAGAGAAAGAGCGTTCCCCTCACCCCACTCATCCCTGTGTCTCTGGCTGGGCTCCTGAAAAGCAGAGCCTAAGAGGTAGTGTTTTGGGATCCAAGGGAACGGGAAGAGGAATGCATGTGGACAGGAAACAGGGAATGCCACCTAGGGACGTGCTAGCCACCTGGCCACGGCTCTGAGTGACTAATGACATGAGACCCCAAGGGAAGCTCAGGAAATGCGTCAGGACTACCCGCTGGGGATTATGACGCCCGGTGTGTCTGCATGTGTTGGGGGGTTTCCGCTGGGCCATTTCACTCCTCAGCCTGAAGCAGGCCGTCAGGCTGCTACGATAGGCCATGGGGACCTGAGGACAGGTGGCTGCAGGAAATGGTGAGGCCCAGAAGATTCCAAGTGGCACATAGAGCTGGTGGACACAGCCTGGTGGTCTAGGTGCCGGGTCCTGCCGTGAGGTCTCTCTTTTCTGGGATGTGTTCTTGCTTTAGCGAGAGCCATCTTCCGACTCCCAGGGACAGGGTCTCACTCTCTGTCCTCGGCAGGCTGGTCACATCCTCCATCACCCAAAGCCAAGTTGGGATGTCGGGGGCAGTCTGGGATGGCCATGCCGCTGGGGTCGCTCCAGGCCCCAGGCCTTGGTTTCTGAGTTATGTGAGACCATATTCATCTCCACCCACACACAGAGATTAATTCCTTTCCACTAACAGCAGCAAAAGCTGTGGAGCGACAACCCTGCCCCCCCCCCCCCACCGTGGGCCCCTTTGCACCCACTTCACCAGACCCGGTGCTCAGCTTCTCCGTCTAAAATGTCTGTTTCCGGTTAATGGCCACTTCCTCACTCAGGTGGATTTTCCAGAACGAGGGCACCATCAACTCCTAAATAATGCTCGAGTCCCTACCCCTCAGCTGCCTGCAGCTTTGAGAAGCTTCTTCCGGCCACATCCATCACTCACACCCTTGGCGTCTTAGCCCGACCTTCCTATTCACACGTAGAACACTCTCTTCTGGATTTAGCGATGGAACCAGCTATGAGATAAATTGCTTCAATCTCGATTAACCTATTTGCGTGATGAGATCTGAGGCTCTTCCTGTGCCAATACCATCCACAGGGCCCGGATCAAGCTTGCTGCTTTGTGCTACTGTCCTGCTTGAGTTCAAGTCAGCCTCCATCAGGGTGGGCGAGGTGGGGCGGGAGGGGGGAGGAGAGGAGGTTGTCACACATCCGGGGAGCTCCTGGAGAGGAATGGGATGCGGAGAGCCAAGGATTGGTTCCCTGCCTTCCGCTCCCAGGAGAGGCGGTCTCCCTGCAGAAGTGTCCCTGGGGAGAGAGACAAGTGAGGTGAGCCAGACGACCCGCTCAGGGAAGGATCCTGCCGGTCACACACTGGTTCGCCGGGCTGACTTTGAAAAGGTGAACAGAACTCTCCCAGCAAGGCCCACCTCCTCTCCCTAGAAGCCGGAGCAAAGCCGCGGTTCCTTCTTTCGGTCTTTTCCAGTGTACGATCGTAATCACCAGCACTGAGAGCTCAGGTGTGCCAGCTCTGTTCGGAGATTTTCAGGCGTTAAACCCATCATCCCCTTTGGTTGAAAGGGGAGACACCTGAAGACTGCACAGGCTGGGGGCTTGGCTGCTGGCACCAGCAAAGAAGGGGCAGAGCAGGGGAATGGGGGCGCTGGAGCCCTGGGCGGAGCCCGGTCCCAAGGCCATTTCCCTCCCACCATCAGGAGCTGTCCTCAGAAAGCCTTCTTGTTGCCTAAGTCACTTGGTCTAAGACAGGACTGTGCTGTTGAGGGGATCAGCGTCTCGGGGCTAAGCTGGGCCTGGCTGAGAGAAGCAGCCAGAGGTGGAGAAGGGGGAGCCGAGAGGTGAAGAGGAGACAGGGAGAGACGCGAGCACCCGGAGGGCCGGGGCTTTTCATCATTTGCTTTTCAATTTTTATGTTTAATTGTGACAAAACACACACAACATAAAGGCTACCATCGAGCCCATTTTGGCGTTCAGGGGCATTAAGCACGTCCACAGTGTCGTGCAACCATCACCGCCATCCAGCTCCGGAACTCTCTGCATTGCCCACAACCGAAGCTCCGTCCCCATCGAGGGGCCCCTCCTTCGCCTCCCCCAGCCCCCCAGCCCCCATTAATCCTGCCGTCGGGCTCTGAGCGAGTACCTCGTGTATGCGGTTTCACGCAGTAGTCGACCTTTCGTGATGGGCTTATTTCAGTCAGCATCACGTCTTCAAGGTCCGACCGTGTTGTAGCCTGGGTCAGAATCTCTTTCCTTTTTAAGGCTGAATACTATCCCATTGTCGGGGTATCTGACGTTCTGTTTAGCCATACAGCCTTCGATGGACACGTGGGTGGCTTCTACCTCGTTGCCCTAGTGAATCGCGCCGCTAGGAACACAGGTACACACACATCTGAGTCCCTACTTGCAGTTCTTTTGCATGTAGGCCCAGACGCGGAATGCTGGGTCGTAGGGTAATCGTATATTTGAGTTTTCGAGGAACTCCGTACTGTTTGCACAGCAGCTGCAGCATTTTACATTCCCGCCAACAGCGCACACAGTTCCAATTTCTCCACGTCCTCACCAATGCTGGTTACTGACTCTGTCTTTTCCTTTTCCGTCCTAGCCATCCCAATGGGTATATGTTTGCATCTCAGAATTCTTAAGTCTCTTAAACACAGTGCATGGTTTGCATTTGTGTGGCCACTTATATTTTCAAACTCTAAATCTATTGCCTCCAGTGTTCGCTACTTTAGTTATGAAGTTCTGGGGAAGACGTGGCGTCGCACGTCACTGATGAGGAAGCCGGGCTCAGAGAGATGAAATAATCTGCCGGACATGGGAAACCTTGTAAGTGGCAGAGGTGGGAGGCGCACCCAGGACTCCGGCCTCCACTGGGCCGGGCAGGGCTCAGCCCCCGGCACTGGGAGTAGCGTCCTCCCCTTACCAGCGAGGAAGCAGGAAGGGTGCTTGAGAGGCGTTGGTTTGCAAACCTGTCCCTGCACATGAAAGCCAAGCAAAGATCAAAGAAAGAGACTCCAGATGGGTACGTGGCAGGCTTAATACATGAGGGAACTTAGGTACGAGGCCGCAGACAAGCAGGTCTCCACACCTGCCTGCCACAATCGTAAAGGTTTATATAGAGGTCTTCATGGGGTTCAGTCACGTACACTGTCCAGATGGTCTCAACACCACCTTGCTCTCCCAAGGCTGTGTCCTTGGAACAGCTCCCATTGTGGGAGCGGTAGGCGGGGTGGTGGGCATTCCAAGGATCAGGGAGGAGGTGAGGGGGCTCGACTGCCTAGGTCCAGCTCTGGGGTCAAGGGGCAGTCATGTCCTCTCAATGACCTCTCCAATAAGAGGGGTTCCACGTGTCCCCCTAGGCCATGCAGCCCAGGAGGGTGGAGCCCGCCTGCTCTTTCCCAGCCCCTGCCCCTGGAGCACACCCTGCTTCCTTCCCAAAGCAGATCAGTCTCTGGCTGACTGTTGAAAATGCAGGGGGATGAAGGAAACCAAGCGCACTAACCGGAAGCGATAACAAATGCTGGGAGCAAAGCAGGGCTGCGGGCCGGCATAGCTGGCTTCTGTGAGTCAGGGATCCTTAGTCTTGTCCTGGAGAGAGAAGAAATAGAACCTCTGAGCCTCGTTTCCCCCATGTTCAAGACAGGGATGGCAATTGCTAACCCCCCAGGTTGTTGAGAGAATTCACTGTATGTCGCCAGCACAGGGTGGCTTGCGGCGAGGGCCCAGCAAACATGACTTCCTTCCCCCTTGCCCCAGCGGGCCGAGCGGCCCTGGCCACATCTGCCCAGAGCCGAGGAGAGGAGCTGTCCTGTCTCCTGTGAACCAGGCCCGGAGAGGAGGAGAAGGAAAGCCGGCGCGTGGACTCCGGAGAGGGGTGATTTAGGAAGCGGGCAGCGGCGCTCTTGACTGTCACCGGGCACGCCATCATTAGTCAGCATCCAGGAGGTGTGAGGACCCTATAATAGCTGCAGGAGGGACCCCGCCGAGGGTTCTAGACCTTGCAAACTCTGCAGAGGACACCGGCTGGCCCAGGGAAGTTTATTTATATTCCAGGCAGGCATAGAATTTATATTATTGAAAATAAAGATTTTATGTATTTGTACAGACCTAGCCGTGTGTGTGCCTATAAATAAAACCTATACCTACCTTCGGGGGGTCCAATCCCCCAGCTCAGTCGGCATCCAATCTGGATGCGGGTTATTAACAGTGTCTGGGAACCAACTGTGGGTCCCTCTGAAATATCATCCTTGTCAGTCCCAGGCCTTTAGAGCCGAGTGAGATCTCTTTACCACGGAATTATGGCGCTCATATTAGCACGCCTGCTAAGAAATCCTTATTCTGGTGATGCGCACTTCCCCGAAGTATTCCATGGAAATTAGATTTCGGGAGAACAAAACAGCAGAGGCTCAGAGGCTGTGGGAGGCGGGGATCCCTCTTTGTTACTCATTTGCCCAGTAATTAATTTCTTCCGCAGCGCAATTTGAAGGAAAAGATTGTGTTCATTAATTTATCGTCCACCTGTTCCCAAGGATTATTGTGATCGCTTTTTAACAGGAGACTTTGTATCCAGGAGGGAGATTTAATATCATCCCAAGAGCTGGCATCTGAGTGCACCGAACCATGTTCACTGAGTGATTTTCACCAAACAAAAAACAAGTGGGCTTGGGTGACTGTCACAGCAAGGGCTTGAGTGATGAGAGCTTCTCTGTGCAGAATCCCAAGGGCCCCGTGCCCCGCCTCACTCCCCACTGGGGATTTTAGGAAGATATTGCTAGGTGCTCAGATCCCTGGCCCCTCTCTTTCTCCCCTTTCCACCCAAGGTGCAGGGGTCCTAAATGTCTACAATGTGTCTGCAGAGAAACCAGGTCAAAATGAAGCCCAAAGACAGGAAGCACACGAATACTTTCTGTGGCAGATCTGATTATGTGTAACAAATGTGGAGGAGTCGAAACTACTAAATGAAATCTCACCCATCGCCTCAAATTCAACTGTTTGTTATATTTTATTTAGACACAGGAATTACAGCTTGAGAGCATTCAGAAAATTATATTTAACCCTCATTTAGATTCAATCTGAATCAATTTAATGAAATGTGAATACTTTTCTGGATTTACAGAGAGAGTAAAGAGAAATTTAAACCAGAAAGAAAGGCAGTAGATGGTTTTTTTTTTTTGTACCTTGTAGACAGAATACCAGGCCCTTTTGCCATGACTAGGGCTATTTTCCTCAGCTATAATGGAGGAAAAAAAGCAAAGAATCCCAGGAAAATAAAGTTTGGGATTCAGGAGATCTGTCCATCCAGCCATTGAGTTATTTATTCAACAAACATCTATGGATCCAAGCACTGTGCCAGCCCCTGGAGGTGAGGAGGAGGTGAGGGGAGCACACTGTACTCCCTCTTCCAGCAGCTCAGTCTAGTGGGAGAAGCTGGTATTAATTATCACAACTGATAGGAAACTAACGCTGCTACAGGCTGTGTGAGGGAGGTCTGCCCTAGTCTAGGAGGGTGGGGAAGGCTTCCCTGTGGACAAGACACTCAGCAGAGTTGAGAAGGAGGAACCATGTTACTGGAGGCAAAGGGGTTGAGAAGAGTGCTTCAGGCAGAAAATAGCATGTGCAAAGGTCCCGTGGCCAGAGGGGACATGGGCACATGAGAAACTAGCCAGTGTGACTGAAATGAAAGGCAGAGATGAATGCAGTGTATGAATAGCCTGTGGAGGTGAGTGGGTCTAATGAGGTGGGGGGACTGGACTGAGTAGGGACCTATAAGCCAAGGCCTCAAGTTTTGATTAGGTCAAATGGCTAATTGGAGTCTGACCTTAGGTCTCTTGTAATCTAAATCAAGGCTACCTGGGCTTAAACCCCGGCTCTGTTATGCAGTATTTGAGAGAATTTGGGCATGTTCTTTTGACCTGTCTGGGCCTCAGTGTCCTCATCTGATGGCACTAGGGAAAGCATGCGCAGTGAGAAGGTCAGGGGGTGTGGCTGGGCTGGGAGAGAAGGAGCAGAAATTGTCAAGACACTATTCCAGTGCTCATCACTCCTAGATTCGGGAGGCGGTGATACTGCAGCAGAGAGCTGCCCGGGGGGGTGGGAGTGGGTGCAGACACTGGTGATGATTCCTGCAGGACAAGGACAGAGGGCAGAGCCCCTGGATCTAGTGACCCGCAGCTCACAGCGCCCGGGGCCTTGTAGCATTCTTGCGCAAGCTGGAAGGAGCCCGAGTTCCACACGCAGGAACTCACCCTAATATAGTGATGTCATTGGAGCCAGACCCCTCCTGCCATCTGTCAGGTAGTGCGCCTTGGCCTTGGTACTCCTGCACACCTGTGCAGAGCACCGCTGCCCAATTGGGGGGCCCACTGCAGACCACTTCAGAGAGAGCAGCTTTGGGGGTGAGCGAAGGGAGGGGAGCATGCGGATCATGCAGTCAAGCGGAGGCTGGAGGTTTGAGGCGGAGCCTGAGGGAGGTGTGAGCATCCTTGCAGGCTGAGCAGCCGGAGCCTGTGGAAAGGCCAATGAGAGAGCCAAAGAGAAGCACACTGCCTGGTGAGGACTGGTCCTGAGGGGCTGCTTCCAGCTGGGACCCCTCCGTGGCCTGGAGCCCCTGCGGATCGCTGTCGGGAGGCTGGGCCCCTGCCTCGTGCTCCCTTACCTGCATCTGCTGTCCCCACGTCTGCCTTCACACAAACCCCCACCAACAGGACGAGGAAATGGAAACAGGGCTTCGGAGCAAGCACGCTGGGAAAGGAGGTGCAGGGTGTGGTCCCATAAGTCTGTCCATCAGCAAACACTTATCAGATACTTGCAATGCTGTTTTTCAAAGCGAGACCCTGGACTGTTTGCATGAAAATAAAACACCAGAGGGAATTCAGATTTCCGGGCCTCTGCTGCAGAACAAAGCCCATGGAATCTGCATTTCCTGTGTGCTCCTCAGTGATTCTTAGGCTACCTAAATTTTGGGACCCACTGATTCGGTGATGCAGGACACTGGTGGTGGGGGCAGAAGAGCCCTGACCCGCAATTGGAAAAACAGCATCTGACATAGAAAGAGAACAAACCAGCCCATGTGCTAGGAAAATCCGGGAGGGCTTCTCAGAGATGGCATTATTTACTCCAAGTGCTGCTGCCTGGTGGACAGCACATGCCTGCACGGCGGGGGGTGGGGAGGTGGGGGGGTGGGGGGTGGTTGGATGTGGCACGCAGGGGGCCGTGTGGGGGAAGGGCACACAAGCTTGGCTTTCAGACCTGGAAGGAATTCCAGGGGCAGAAAGAGGAGTAAATTAGGGGGGAGGTGGGAATAGACTGACTTATTCAAGGAATATAAACTCCCTCAGCTTGGCAGGTCAGAGGGTTTGTGCAGGGAAAATGACAGTGGGGACAAGGTTGGGAGTGAGCTCGGGCTAACTTGTGACAGGCTTTGCAGACCAGAGGAAGGAGCCACCGCATTCATCTCCATAGGCCTTGGTGAGTGCCCACTCTGGGCTGGTGCAGTCCTGGGTGTTGGGGACAGCAATACAAATAGGGCCATCTCCTCCCACACTGAGCTCACGTTCAGTGGTGGAGACAGACATTTGCATGCGGAGGAACATACAAGACCAGGGTAGAAGACAGAGTCGTTGACCCTCTGCTGGCTTGGGGTGACCTCCCAGGCAGGGGAAAATTCTTTGCCCTCTAGTTTCCAAACAGAAAGCACTTGTAACTTGTAGGCAACATGCTGGGGCCACCAGGGGTTTCTGAGCAAAGGAGGGATGCCAAAAATTGCATTTTAAAAATAGTAACAACTGGCCACAAGATGTTAAAAGTGAATGCAACCTGGTTCCCAGATCCTCGCTAGTGATCCAGTTTCTCTACCGGGCACGGATTGGCTGAGATCTCCTCCCCTGTGAAGGTACATACCTCACACCACACCTTTCCCTTTATCCTCTCGCAATTTAAAGCACTTGAAAACAAGGCATCAGGTGGTCTGGGACTTGTTCTCAGGAGCTGCCGGACTTTGTCCGGGCTTGACAGAACCATTGGAATATCAGCTTCGAAGGAGCAGCTTCTGGGCATTCTCCCAGCGAAGTCCCTCCCCTGGCGGGGATGCACAGAGGCTTGCGGCGGGAAGAATCGCTGGGAAACTGTCCATGGAGCCACTTCACTTCACGGGGAAGGTACGGAGCGTGGAAGGAAAGTCAGGCTGACGTGCTGGGCCTCATTCTTTCTTATTGATCACGTCCCATTTAATTACGTTTCCAGGCATTTAGGAAAACAGAAGAATGGCTTATGGTTTACTGATGTCAAATTCTGGGCCATCAAGGGTTTGTTTCAAAGACTAAGAGAAGCAACTGGGATGGATTTTTTTTTTTTTCACTGTTGCAACATGACCTTGAATATATTACTTAGACTCTCAGGGGATAATAACATCTGTCCTCTTTCACTCCCACACACAAGGAATGAGAAGGCATCTCCGCATGGGAACTTCGGCAAGAAGGGTACACGAAAGCACCGGCCCTCTCTATCCTCCAAGTGTCTTCTTATCACCAGGTGTCATGGCTTTGGGGGCTCCTGGATCGAAAGCCCGGTATAGGAATAGAAAAGTGGGAGAGGGAGGTGTTTTTCTGACTGTCTGGTAAATCTAAGTGGGAATTATGTTTCAATTATCTGCTACCCTGGAAGTTGTAATCATTTTACCCCAAGGAAAGCCTGAGTGGGTTGTATGAGTCTTTAAGGCACGGCTGCTCAGCCGCGGGTTGCTGGTGACTAATGGCCACCAGAGACGTGGTGCTGACCCAGAGCCTCCCAAAGGCCCAGGTTTTATGGTTTGTTTTGCCCACAGGGAGAATGATTTTGTGATGCCCCAGCCATATGATTTTGGAGACTTCTGGTCAGACCTAGGATAGCAGTGTGAGGACAGAGAAGAGGATGGAGCTTCCCACAGGGAACCCCCCACCTCACCCGGGGTCCTAACACTCCATGGACTGCCAGTCTGAGGTTTAGAGGTGATTCTGGGCTCACCACCAAACACGGGCTCTGGAGAGCACACAGGCTTGGGAGTGGGAGCCAGGAGCCCTGGATTCTGGTCTGGGCTCTGGCACTTCTTCTCAGTCCAGGAGGTTAAATTCGATGACCACTCAGATCTTGTCATCTGGCTAATGCTTACCAACCTTCCAAGCTTCCCAGAAAATCCTGGCTTTGGATAAAGCTGCTTCTTTGCCCTCCACGGCTTGAGAACCGTCCTAGCACCTCCCTGGTGCGTGGTGACCCAATCTCTTACCCTCTTGGTCCCCTGGTGATTTCTGAGGGGGTGTGGGTCACGACCCCCATCTTCATAACTGAAAGGAATCTATTCCAAGACCCCCTCCCCCGCCGCCAGCCACATTGACAAAACTCACAGGTGTCGGCTTTTGGCCCTAACTCTTTGTTTTTCTAGGTCACGGTGCCCTACCTTCTCGGAAAGTAGACCTCGACTACAAAACAGATTCTTCTCTAGCCTGACCACAACCCACATCCTGGACGAGCCCTGGACAGAGCCCCTTGAGAAACCTGCCACCTTCCGCTCTACCTGGCCAAGAGTCACCCCCCTCCCTCCACTCCTACCCCCATGGGCACAGCTGCAACCCTCTCACATCCTCCAAAACCCCTTAAAAGGCCCAGCGCCACAGAAACTCAGGGCCGGCATTTCTCTAGCCGTCTCCCCCTCTCCTCCCTTGGAGGGTGAATCGGCCCTGTCCTGCTCGTTGCTCCAGGCTCGGAGCAATTCCTGCCGCCCGTGTCGCCGGCCACCCTCGCAGTCACCCCCGCATCTGTGTCGGTGAACGAGTGACTTCAAGTCTTTCCCCCGATGGCTGCAGTCCAGACGGCGGACTGAGTTCGTGCAACAGCAACAGCTCAACAAGGGAGGGAACCTCCATGGTAGCAAGGCAACGAGGCAGGGACAATGGTGAGGTAACTCAGGGTCAGGGCTTCATACACTGATAGCAAGGACAGAAAGGACCCCTGGGAAGAGCCAATGTCTAGCAGAGTAGTCATGGCCCCCACCTGCGACGTGAGGAGGCGAGGAGGGCTACTCCTTCGTCATGGCTCTGGGATGGGTCCCTGAGCATCTCAGAGTAAATCTGTCCATTGGGTCATGGAGCAGAAGCCCCTATATAAGAAGAAATTCAAATTATTCCCACAAGCACTTACCAGTCACTTACACCATGCCATTTTCTGTGCTGGGCACCATGGACCTAGCCTTATAGAAGGGCGTTAGGCTACCATAGGGCTGCAGTGATGAAATACCACAGGCTGGGGGGCTCAACAACAGAGATGTATAGTCTCACAGTTTGGAGGCTCAAAGTCCAAGATCAAGGTTGGCAGCGTTGGTTCCTTTGAGGGCTGTGGGGGAAGGAGCTGTCCCAGGCCTCTCTCGCTGGCGTGTACATGGCCAACTTTGTTTTCACACGGCCTTCTCCCTGTGTCATTAGGTCGCCCTAATGACCACATCTTGATGACCTCTGCAGAGACCTTATCTCCAAGTGCTATGGTCTGAATAGCTGTGCCCCCCACTCATATGCTGAAATCCTACTTCAAACAGTGATGGTGTTAAAAGGTGGGGCTTTGGGGAGGTGCTTAGGTCATGGGGGGGGTCTCATGATGGGATTGGTGCTCTTATAAAAGACCCCACAGCTCCCTCACCCTTCTCCCACGTGAGAACACAGTGAGAAGGTGCCGGCTAGGAACCAGGAGGAGGGGCCCCACTGGTTTGTGACCATGCTGACACCCTGATCGTGGATTTCCAGCTTCCAAAATTGTGAAGAATAAATTTCTGTTGTTCATAAGCCCCCCAGTCTGTGCTATTGTTACCGCAGCCTGAACTGACCAAGGCACCAATTAAGGTCACATTCTGAGGGGTTAGGGTTTCAACATAGGAATTTGGGGGGCACGTTTCAATCCACAACAGAGCATTATATGAGAAGGGTTACACATCAAGCCCATTTCAGCCCTTAACATCACTCAGAGATTAGCCCAAATCTCCCTGGAGGTTGGATTGAATCATTCCTGGGAGGGACAAAGGAAAGGCCCGCACGTAGGCTGGGCCCTGGCAGAACACTGTGGGGTGCAGGTGGCCCCGAGGAGCCAGGGGACAGCACAAGAGCCCTGGAGGAAAGGGAACTGGATAGGAGGAGGGGGGGTGGGGGATGCTGAAATCACCCTGGGAGACCTGCCCTCCCCCAGCCAAGCTCTGGGCAGGACAGATGGGAGCTTATCCCTGTAGAATCACACACCCCTGCAAGGCTCGGGTTGATGGAAGTTCGGTGGTCATTTGGGCCAGGAGTCCTCAGGCCTGGCTATACACTAGAATCACCTTAGGAGATATTTTAAATGCCGAGGCCCAGGCCCCATGCCAAGACAATTAAATCAGAATGTCTCCGGGAATGGCGGGGCCTCTGTAGGCTTCTGAAGCTCCCTGCTCCGCTGCCATTCCTAGGTTGAGAGCAGAGGCTCGGCCTGGGCAGGTGCTGGCCACCACACACACACACACACACACACGCACACACACACACACACACACACACACACACATACCATACACAACACACATGCGCATACACCCACCCAGTCTCCCCCTGTTGGGTCACACGGAGGGTTTGTGTGGAGGACAGAAATTGACCAACTGACTTAAGAGTGGGTTTCCTATCTCAGTTCTTTCACTGCCTGTGTCCTTCAGTGACACCCTGGACAGTCCTGGGCCTCCATTGCCTCCTGGGAGAAGAGGAGGGAGCTCAACCCAGTGGACTACAGAGATGGTGCCATCCTTGCAGCTCTGGACTTCTGAGTCTGTGTGGCTGAGAGTGAAATGGATGCACTCCCAGTCAGTCTGAGAAGGCTTTGCCTGAAGGCCACTCACACCTGCCTTCCAGACCCTTCCAGACCTTTCCCTGCCTCTCCAGAGCCAATTTCCAATGTTCCAATAGGCAGGGGCACAAGGCAAAGATTTCCTGGGAGGCATGTGATTTCTTTGAAGGGTAGGTTGTCCCTAAGGCTTATTTCTTGGCTTGGACCACAGATTCAATGGAAAGCCACAGGTAACTTCTTGACGGTAAGAAACGGTGATGGGGTGGGGCGGCTTTCCAGCGTCATGTGGGGTCACCCTTAATGGGCACCCAGAAACGAGATGAGGTGATATTCTTGTGTTGGCACCACTTAGGAAACTAGATGCTTGGGGAGCTGGAGGCTGAGCTCTGGCTTGACAGCAGGACACCTTCTCACCTACTGCTATGTGGAGATTCCGCTCCCCACATTAATTCAGCTATTAAGTGTGTTCTGCTAGCTGCTCGCTTCTATAAATATTTACCACGCTGTCCCCACTGTGTATTTCCCTCATTACTGCAACAATGCTCTCCTTGCAGGCATCATGAATACAGAATGCTGCCGTTAGAATGTCTTCTCATAGGATAGATGTCCAGTGCCAGATGGTTTCAGTGAAGAGGACTTTATGGAAAAACACGGGAGGCAAAGTGTTGCCCAAGCGAATCCATTTATCATTTTACCCAAAGGATAGAACGGTGTATTCCAGGGAGCCAACGAGGTGTTTTGCTGTCCTCCTACCTTGTTCCTCACCACCTTAGCAGGTATGTAACTAAGGCTCTTTCATTGCTCTAAAGGAACCAATTTCATTTATTCCTTTCTGTCATTCTTTAAGCACACATGCAAGGTAAGGGGGCGTGAATCAGTGTGGTCTGCTCGTGGAGCTCAGTGCAGTGAGAGAAGCAGAGTAGGTACGAAATGAGCCGTGAGGGCAAGTGAAAATGGCCAGGGCACGACTCTCTGGAGGTGGCAGGCCATGATGGCAGGTGGAGAGGGGAAGACACTGCGGGTGGGAATCTCAGGGGAAGTGGAACATGGCCATCCTGTGGGGTGCTGGCATTGACATTCTGGTGGTAGGAGAAATGCCTCCCGGGGGAGGAGAGCAGGGCAAGTGACTCCTAGGACCCACCATGTACGCTCGCCTCGGTGGCGTGACTCCCCCACTTCAGGCGTCCAGAGAACCTGTGTGTCTTGGTCTCCACTCTCCTCACCATCGGAATCCGTTCTGAATGTGGAGCTGAGAAGCGCATGCCAGCTAAGATGTATGGGAGCAGTTGCTCCTTAAATGGCCACGTCTGGAGGGTTTGCTCCTAGAGAGATCCAGAGAGTGAGAGAGAGACACCCAGGAAGCTGGGCAGAAACTGCAGAACACTGGCTGCACACCGTGCGGGTACCCAGCGGGGCTCCCTGGGAGCTGCCCTATGTACTAGTGACAGTCACGACTCAGGCACGGAACGCCCAGGGTCGCTCCCAAATGACCAAGGGAAATGTTGAAGAAACTCGCACTGTTCTGAGCACCCACTATGAACTGGGCTCTTCCATAAACACGATCTCTTCACTGTCATTAATTCATTGATTTGTTCACTCATTCACTAAATACACTGGGGGGCACCTACATGTGAGGTACTGTTCTAGTGCTCCAGCTTCCCCTGCAACTCTCGTGTGGGATGCCTTCTCCTTCTACGCCTGCAAATGCCGACTTAGCATCCACAGGCCACTTCCTCCAGGTGGTAATCACCGACAGATCGTGTTAAATAAACAAACAAAACTTCCTTCTCTCACTGAGCTTACATCCTAGAGGAGAGAGCCAGACAATAAATAATAAATGAGAAAAATTTACGGTATGCCAGTAGCAGTAAGTGTTAGGAGAAAAATAAAGCAAAGAAAGACAGTGTGAAATGTTAGTGTGTGTGTGAAAGCGATGAGGGAGAGGGCAACCCAGGGAGAGCGAGCAGGAGCTGCACAGACCGCAGACTGGAGAGCACCTGGTATGCTCTTCAGGGAGCCAGTGGGCCTGGAGTGGAGTGAGGCGAAGTCAGAAAGGCAAGGGGGGAGTATGGCGGGCACAAGCCCTTCGGGTCACTGTAAGAACATAGGTCTTTCCTTGGAGTGAGATGGGAGTCATGGGAGGACATCACGTCTCAGCAGGATTGCTCTCCTGCTGTGCTCAGATGACTGGGTGTTGTGGGAAGGCTGGGTGGGCAAGGGCAGAAGCAGGGAGACCACTTAGCCAGCCCTCGCAGAGACCCAGGTGAGAGATGGCAGTGACTTGCTTCAGGGGGATGGTACTCGTGCTGGAGAAAGGCGGTCGAATTCTGAATATACTCTGAAGGTGGAGCCTGGTGCATTTGTGGTTGGACCAGATGTGGGGAGTGACAGAAAGACACAGGTATGGACAGTGAATCCATAGATTTTTCCTGAGCAACTGGAAGAGCTCAGTTGTCATCAACGGAGAAAGGAAAGCCTACCCGAGTTGCTCATTTGGGGAGGGAATGTCAGGATTTTAGTTTGGGTTGTGTGAAGTGTGAGATGACCAATAGCTTATCTAAGGGGAGGGGTGAAGCAGGCAGTTTGATTGACGGGTCTGGAGGTCGCGGAAGTGGTCTGGGTGGAAGAGACGTATGTGGCCGCCAGCAGCATGGAGATAGTATCGGGAAGCGTGATCCCCTAAGAGGTCGTTTACCGAGTGAGGCTTGACAGAAAGGAAAAAGGCCAAGGTCTGAGTCGGGGGCTGCTCTGCGACACCTTGGGTTTGGGGAAGGGATTGAATCAGCAAAACAGTCTGAGGAAGAGCGGCCAGCGAAGCCAAAGGACAGGCAAGCTTATGCATCACTGAAGCCACGGGAAGGGGGCACATTACAAAGCAGAGGCGTGACCACCCCGCATGTTGCCGAATATGGTCTGAGCACTGACCTAGGGGTTTGGCAAGGTGGGTCCTTGTGACCTTGCAGCGGTGAGGACAAGGGCCTAGCTGGGGTGAGGTCAGGAGTGTGGGAGACAGTGAGTGTCAACACCTCTTTTATGCAGCTCAAGGGATCGAAATGGAGCAGGAGCTGATGGAGAAGATGGGGTCTGGGCTGGATTCCTTGGGATGGTGAGAAATCACAGCGGCTTTGCAGGGCCTGCTCTGGTCAGTGCACCAGATCTTGTACAGGATCTCAGGCCAGCAAGAGAGGAGATGGGGCCCCAATCCAGGTCTGTCCAGCTCAGCTTTGCTCTGTCCCCGGGATCTTGCTGGATTTCTTTAGAAATCTTCCTATAACCCTATGACCCGGAAATTCCACTCCTAGGCACACAATCGAGAGAAAGGTATGTTTATGTGCACGAAGACATATCGGAAGGAGTGTTCACTGCAACAGTATTCATAGGAGCCCTAAACTGGAAACAAACCAAATTCCGATCAGTAGTAAACTGGATAAAGAGATGGTGCTACATTTTGATCTTGAGAATGAACGAGAGTGTTGCTGTTGCAACATAGTGAATGACAGCCCACAGATTATAAGGTGGAGCCAAAGAAGCCATGCACAAAACAAGAAATACCACATTGTTCAATTTATACAGAAGTTGAGAAACAGCCCACATAAGCCACTGGTGATAGAAGCGAGAAGACTGTCTCCTTTGGGGTGACAGTACTGACCAGGAAAGAGTGGGGGGCGGGAATAGAGGGGGCTTGAAATGTTCTAGTTCCTTATCTTGAGAGTGGTTACCTGGGTGGTTCACCTTATAAAAATGCATTCAGATGTACAGTAACAATTTGTACCGTCTGTAAGATTTTTAATGTAATAAAAGTTTATGCATTCTTTAAAAAGGAAAAAATAAACTTCCTATAACCAGAATCCACGGAGCTTTTTAGATCGCCTAAAAGGCCCCTCTCTTTTACATCTGTTGAAAGTTTTCCTCGCCCGGGAAGTCCCTCCAGACCAGCGCAGCTTGGTGCCAGGCGCACACATTCACCAAGCCCTGCTGAGCTGCCTCGGCTCCCAGCCCACGGGTGTGTGTCCACGGTATCCGCGTGCACCTGAGCTGAGCCTGCATGGGGGCACCTGGAAGGCAGAAACTACGCTTGCTACTTTGCTGTTTTCTTTGTATCTCCTAGAGATACATACCACAGTTGCCTTCCCTTCCTGCCCCTCCTACGCTCACGTGCACACACACACACACACACACACACACTAGCATACACCTAACTTCTTCACACGCTAGACACAGAAGTTTAAAGTGTGTCTTGTGCTTTAAGACAGAAATCAGCATTTAGAACCTCTCCTTCCAACGAGAAAAGGCCAAGAAAGAGACCGGGCTTGAGACCTACACTCGGGCTGGAGGGTGGGTACTTGGTCATCACACGCTTCTTCTCCTTGGATTCTTGTAAACAGAGTCAGGAACACATGAGGAAGCCCTTTGCTAGCATATGCTTTGTGTCCTTTCTAGTTCAAGATCAGATGGATCATTGATCTTGCTTTTGGCTTCTTTCTCTTTTGCTATTTCTTTTTTGAGTAATAAATAATGAGTTGTTTGCCCTGAAAGCAATTGCTCATGTTTTTATTTGTCAAAAGTGTTCCAAGGTTGGAACAGCATGAACCATAAACTCCAGTCTACAAAAGAGAGCACATTCCCATTTCACAGGTGGCAAGTCTGAGGACGGTCAGATGATGTACCCTGATGTCGAATACAAAGCCGGATGTGGGATGGAAACTGACAGCACAGAAGATTCTCAGACTCCTGCTGCGTCCATTCAAAAGCTTCAGGCTCTAAAGTGAGGGAAGTAAAGCTCTGTGGAGATCAATCCTTGCTCTTTTCCCAGCCTTGCTTCTTCCCTGGGACTTCTATTTTTCTCTTGTAATTCTTCCTGCATACGTGTGATTAACTTTCTACCCAATTTAATATTTCAGCTGAAATTATCAGGAACGTAATTTGGTTTTAATTTTAAAAGGCTACATGTAGACCTGATCCTTTCTACAAGGTACTTGTAACGTGAAATTAAGGACAAGACTCCGGCTTTAAGGCAACGGTTAGAGGAATAAGTAATGGAAAGTTGCCTTTCACATCTCACTCATTTTAGACACATTCTAATTAACTCTGCCAGAAAAATAATTGGCTGAGATCGGGTCGATCTGATTGAGGATCTAAATAACCTTGCTTGAGTGGTATTTATATTTCAGCTTCTGGTCTTAGTGAAGTCGGTATGCAGCTTGAATGCTAATTGTACACTACGTGGGGACAGAAATAACACTAAGGCCCATCAAATGATATCTACTTGCTCCCTCATCTTGTAGATAGGTGCATAGAGAGTTTTTCAAAAGTTCATTTAACATGAACGGTTTCTCAAAGTTCATTTTAAGCTGGTTGTTTGGAACTTGCATTATTTTCCTAAAGAAATACTATGCTTAGTGATTAACTTCACTGGTCATAGTAATAATAATAGCAAAATTCATCTAAGCTCTAATGTAGCTAAAGTATTTAGAGAACCAGCCAGAGTCATTGGTCCTGGGGGGGAGGAGGGAGATGTCATCTAGTTTAGGAGACAGGAAGAAAAGACGAGGATGCCCCTCATCCCACGACCAGGGACAGGGACCACCCAGTCTGTGTACAGACCGTGGAGAGGCATCCAGAGAGATGGTCACCTGGACAGGTTGGCCAGAGGCAGAAGCAGATGGCCATCGAAACCGGGCAGCTGACCCAGCCCAGCGGACTCCCATGGTGGCCAGTGGTTGAGAGAGGCTCATACAAGAGGAGTACACACAATGGCTGAGATGAAATCCAGGCATGAGGACTGGTAGTTGAGTTAGCATCTAAGAACTGACTTTGGAACCAGGGCAAATTCTGAAGCTAAGTTTAGTAACTAAGAGAAAATCAAAACCCCACCGTAGGTTCCAAACTGAGGGTCAGCCAGGGCTGAGGATGGGGTTGGCGGGACAGTGGGTAGAGGGCACAAGGTAGAAGGAGCAAGGGCAGGAATTAAGATGGTTTAGTTACAACTTTTCCTTCCATGTGCGATCTTTTCCTTTCCTACTCTCTAAGGGAACCACATTTTAAGCAGCATTTGAAATCAAAGACATTTGTCTTTGCCTTTCTGCCCTCCTCTCCATAGACTCCGGGTGACGAGACCCTCCTCTGAACCCTCCTCAGCTCCTCTCCGCAACATCTTACTCACGTCTGCCTACCCTCGTACTCCAACTACTCCCTCCTCGCTCCCTTCCCTGCTAGCTGCAGCTCCAGGCTCCCAGTGCATGTGAAATTATCATGCTGGCAGAAGAAAGGACTTAAGACTGGGAAAGAAACCCTTCCAGAAGGGTTTGCATTCTAACAGGATGCTTGTTAGCCCAGAGAAATCTCTGATGGGTGAGTTCCAGGCCATGCAAAGTAAAGGCGGTGGAGTGGAGGGTGTGGAGGGGGAGATGACGAAGGTTTTTAGGCGAGGAGGGTTGATCCCTCCGAGAGTCTGTCCTTAGCTGTGCCCCTCTGGTGGCTGCTTGCCCACCTTCCCTTCCTCCAATTCCAAGCCACATGTTTCTGAAAAGCTCTGGATTTTCACTGTATATCCCACTGCTATCATAGTGTCTAGACTATACTGGAGAAGGGGGGGACAGGGACAGAGGATAGTAACCACTTAAAATCTACTGAGTGACCCCTTGGTCCTCCTGGGTGCCAGACACTGTCCTGAGTATTCTCTACATACACTGAATGTTCTTCTTTATGTTACTGAAGACCTCAGAGCTGTCCGCTGGTTAAGTTTTTATTTAAGCACTTCCCTTTTTATGACTAAATATATTGTTTTGGGATTTTATTTATTTATTTGAGAGAGAATGAGAGAGAGCATGAGCAGGCAGAGGGGCAGATGGAGAGGAAGAAGCAGACACCCACTGAGTGGGAAGTCTCGATCCCAGGACCCCGGGATCATGACCTGAGCTAAAGGCAGATACTTAACCGACTGAGCCACACAGGCGCCCCTAGATATTTTTATTTTGCTTTATGGATGCCCATGATTTGTTTCATCATCCCCCATTGTTGGTATTTAGGTTATTTCCAATTTTCATTATTTATTTATAAGAATGCTTCTTACAGGGGCGCTTGGGTGGCTCAGTTGGTTGAGCAACTGACTCTAGGTTTCCGTTCAGGTCATGACCTCGGGGTTGTAAGATCAAGTCCCACATTGGACTCTGCACTCAGCATGGAGGCTGCTTAAGATTCTCTCTACCCTGATTTGGAAAATCTGAAGAGGACGAGTCCGCTATTCCTCAAGCCCTAAATTGCTTGGGTCACTGGAGTGAGCCCATCACACTATCATCTGAACCCAAGACACCCCGAAAGAAAGAGGGACACCACTGTTTCTGGTTTGTTACCAAAAAAGTGATACCAATTCATCTCGGAATCAAACCCTTCTTGCCTCTTAGAGATTTTTGATGCTATTTCAGACTGATTCAGGCAAATGATGTCACAGGTCGCTCTTGTGGATACGTAACAAGGAAAGGACAAATTAAACAAGTAGGTTTTTCTAGGTGAAAAAAGAAAAAAGAATGGCAAAAATTGACAAGGCAAGAAACAACAAATGTTGGAGAGGATGTGGAGAAAAGGGAACTCTCTTACATTGTGGGTGGCAATACAAACTGGGTTAGCCGCTTTGGAAAAAGGTGCGGAGGTTCCTTAAAAAATTAAAAATAGAGCTACCCTATGACCCAGCAATTGCACTACTGTGTGTTTACCCCAAAGATACAGATGTAGTGAAGAGAAGGGCCATATGCACCCCAATGTTCATAGCAGCATTGTCCACAATAGCCAAACTGTGGAAGGAGCTGAGAAGCCCTTCAACAGACCAACGGTTAAAGAAGATGTGGTCCATGTATATGATGGAATATTACTCAGCCATCAGAAAGAATGACTACCCAACATTTGCATCAACATGGATGGGACTGGAGGAGATTATGCTAAGTGAGATAAGTCAAGCAGAGAAAGACAATTATCATATGGCTTCACTCACTTGTGGAACATAAGGAATAGCAGGGAGATCGTTAGGATAAGGAAGGTTAAAATGAAGGGGGTTACCACGAGAAGGCTATGAACCACGAGAAGAAATGAACCACGAGAGACTATGGACTCTGGGAAACAAACTGAGGGTTTTAGAGGGGAGGCGGGATGGGGGGATGGGCTAACCCAGTGAAGGGGATTAAGGAGGGCGCATATTGCATGGAGCCCTGGGTGTTATATGCAAACAATGAACCAAGGAACACTACATCTAAAACTAGTGAGATACAAAAACTGTATGGTGACTAACAGATCATACTTTTAAATAAATAAATAAATACTCCAAAAAAGAAAAAAAAAAGATTCTACCCTCCACACTACGTGCTCTCTCTCGCAAACAAATAAATCTTAAAAAAAAAAAAAAAAGAGACTGCCTCTTATATTTAACAAATTAACATTTAACCTATTATGTAGAAATTTTGTAACCCAGTTCCAACTTTATTGTGGACTTGTATTCAAGAGTCTGTTTTTAATATCTTTTTCTTCTTATATTTTGACCCCCTTCACTCATTTCCACTACCTGCCATTCCCCATCCCTGGCAACCACCAATCTGTTCTTAGTATCAAGAACTGCATTTTGTCTTTCTCTGTTTGACCCATTTCACTTAGTATAATACCTTGATGTCCATTCAAGTTGTCAAAAATGGCAAGACCTGTTTTTAATGGCTGAATAGTATTCCATTGTGCATACGGTTGACCCTTACACAACAAGGGTTTGAACAGCACAGGTCCACTTACACGTGGAGTTCTTACAGTCCAGTACTGTAAACATATTTTCTTTTCCTAATGAGTTTCATTATAACATTTTCTTTTCTCTAGCTTACATTATTGTAAGAATATAGTATATAATACGTACAACATACAAATATGTGTTAATCAACTATTTGTTATTGGTAAGGTTTCTGGTCAACAGTAGGCAATTAACGGTTCAGTGTTGGGGGAGTCAGGAGTGATACATGGATCTTTGACTACACAGTGGCTCGGCATCCCTGACCCCTGCATCGTTCACGGGTCAAAGGTATATTTAAATGCATGTGTCATTGGACACTTAGGTTACTTCCATATCTTGACTATTGCTTAAATGATGCCGCAGTGAATACAGGGGTGCAGATCTCCTTTCACGGTAGTGTCTTCATTTTCTTTTAATAAATACCCAGGAGAGGAATTGCTGGATCATAGGGTAGTTTTTAACTTTTTGAGGAATCTCCGTAGTGTTTTCCATAGTGGCTGCACCAATTTACAGTCCCACTGACAATGCACAAGGGGTCCTTTTTCTCCACAACCTCAACACTTGTTGTTTCTTGTCTTTTTGATAATAGCCACTCTAATGAGTGTGAGGTGATATCTCATTGTGGTTTTGAGTTGCATTTCCCTGAGGATGAGTGATGTTGAACACCCTTTCATGTACCTATTGGCCATCTGTAAGTGTTCTTTGGGAAAATGTCTATTCAGATCTTCTGCCCCCTTTTAATCAGATTACATGGGGGTTGGGGGAGTTTTTTGTTTTTGTTTTTGTTTTTTTTTTTTTTTGCTATTGAGTTGTATGAGTTCTTCTGGATATTAGCCCCTTATCAGCTCCATGATTTGCAAATATTTTCTCTCATCAGTAGGTTGCTTTTGCATTTTGCTGATGGTTGCCTCTGCTGTACAGAAGCTTTTTAGTTTGATGAGGTCCTACTGGCTCCTTTTTGCTTTTGTTTCTTTTGCTTTTGCTGTTAGACTCAAAAACCATGTGAAGAAGCTTGTCACCTATGATTTCTTCTAGGAGTTTTGCAGTTTCAGGTCTTTGTCTTTACTCTGTTTTAAGTAAATTTTCATGTACGGTGTAAGATAGTGGTTGAGTTACATTGTTTTTTGTTGTTGTTGTTTTGTTTTGTTTTTTTGCATATGGCTGTCCAGTTTTCCTAAGACGATTTATTGAAAAGACTGTCCTTTCCCCATTGTATAATCCTAGCTCCTTTGTCATAAATTAATTGATCATATATCCATGGGTTTGTTTCTGAGCTCTCTATTCTGCTCCATTGATCTGCGTCTGTTTTTATGTCAATACCATACTGTTTTAATGACTGCATCTTTGTCACATAGTTTGAAGTCAAGGTGCATGATGCCTCTAGCTTTGTTTTTCTTTCTCAAGATTGCTTTGGCTAATGGAGTCTTTTGTGCTTCCATACAGATTTTAGGATCGTTTGTTCTATTTTTGTGAAAAATGCCATTGGAACTTTGACGGATTGCACTGAATCTGTCGATTATGTTAGGCAGTATGGACATTTTAACACTATTGATTCTTCCAATCCAAGAGCACAGAGTATCTTTCCACTTATTTGTGTTGTCTTCAATTTCTTTCATTAATGTCATGTGCTTTTCAATATAGAGGTCTTTCACCTTCTTAGTTAAATTTATTCCTAGTATTTTATTCTTTCTGATGCAAACGTAAATGGGATTGTTTTTGTCATTTCTCTTTCCGATAGTTTGTTGTATAGAAATGCAACTGATTTTAGAATATTGGTTTTGTATCCTGCAACTTTACTGAATTTGTTTATGAGTTCTAACAGTTTTCTGATGGACTTTTTAGTGTTTTCTATATAGTATCGTGTCATATCTAAAGATTGGCAGTTTTATTTCTTCCTTTCCAATTTGGATGCCTTTTATTTGTTTTTCTTGCCTAACTACTCTGGCTAGGACTTCCAATACTATGTTAAATAAAAATGGTGAGAGTGGGCATTGTTTTCTTGTTCCTGATTTAAGAGGAAATGCTTACAGCTTTTCATCACTGAGTATGATATTAACTATGGGCTTGTCATATACACCCTTTATTGCATTGAGATATGTTTCTTCTATGTCTAATGTGTTTAGAGTTTTTATCAAGAATGGTTGTTGAATTATGTCAGATGCTTTTTGCGTAGCTATTGAGATGACTTTTATCCTTCATTTTGCTGAAGTGGTATATCACATTGACTGATTTGGGGGATGTTGAACCATCTTTACATCCCTGGAACAAATCCCACGTGATCACGCTGTATGATCCTTTCAGTGTATTAAATTTGAATTTAAATTTGCTAATATTTTGTTGAGGATTTTTGCCTCTATATTCATCAAGGACATTGACCTGTAATTTTCTTCTCTGGTGGCATCCTTGTCTGATTTTGGTAACAGCATATTGTTGGCCTCATAAAATGAATTTGGAAGGATTCCCTCCTCTTCTGTTTTTTGGAAGAGTTTGAGAAGGATTGGTATTAATTTCCTTTGAACGTTTGGTAGAATTCATCAGGGAAACCATCTGGCCTGGGACTTTTGTTTGTTGGGAGGTTTTGATTACTGATTTAATCTTCTTACTAGTAATTGATCTGTTCAGATTTTCCATTTCATCATGATTTAGTCTTTGTAGATTGTGTGTTTCTAGGAATTCATCCATTTCTCTAGGTTTGTCCGATTTGTTGGCATGTAACTGCTCATAGTAGTTTCCTATGATTTTTTGTATTTCTAGTGTATCAGTTGTAAACCTCTTTCGTTTCCTATTTTATTTTAAGTATTTTAATGCCCAGTGTCTTTTAAGCCTTAACAACCCTGTCAAGAAGGCACTGATGTGAGGAAACCAAGGCATAGAGATTAGGGAATTTGGACGTGGCCATGTTCCTAAAATATGGCAAGGCCAGGATTTGAACCCAGGATTGCTATGTCAGGATTTGCCCCAGAGCTTGCGCCTCTGATTATGGCTATCTGATGCCTGCACAGCTAGAGCAAAGGCAGCTCGCAGCATGGTGCTGTGTGGCTGGCAGCTTTTCTAGGCCGGCCTGTCTGTGTTTTCCAGCCAAGGGAATCTAGAAGTTGAGAAATGAGGATGAAATAGAAGGGGATATCAGTGAACAGAAAAGCAGGAAGAGAAGCAGCTGGTAGAAACGAGTGGGCCCAGACCCTAAGTTGTTAATTAAGTTGAAGTGAGTTAACTTAATTAAGTTAAGTTAGGCAGAGGGGTACGAAGGGTGGGTCAGGGAGTGGCCAAGCAGGCATTTCTACAGGAAAAAGACAAGGATTCTAACCGGACAGAGTCTGGAAGATCAAGTGGAGAAAGGCTTGACACGGGGATGGGATCGAGGCCGTAACTTGTCTAGCAACAGGAACAGGGTGCAGGTGGGGTATGAGGGAATGAAGACCTGAGGAGGAAGGCAGAATGGGCAGAGGCTAGGACTAACTGACTGGCACACATCTTCCTGGAAAGGTAAGTTTTCTTCAAAGAGAAGAATCAGATGTTCACGGAAGCTGAGTATGCAAAAGACTGGCTTTATCCTACAAACAATCACTCCTACAGTGTAATCATGCTGCGACCTTACCGTGTGCCTGGCATTGTGTAACGTATGTTACGTGCATTATTCTCATTCTCAAAACCATTCAAGATAGATGCTGACACTTCCAATTTACCGGTAGAGGGAATTAAGGCCCAGAATGTGTAAGTAACCTGCCCAGGGACATGGAGTTAGGAAATTTGAGTAGGACTCTGAAGTCAGGACTTGCTTGTTGCATTAGTTAGGGCAGAGGCTAAGTTGCTGTGACAAAGATACCTAAAGAACAGTGAGTTACGTAAGATGGAAGCATCTTTCTTTCTCGTGTAACAGACTGGAGGTCAGAGGCCCAGGAAAGGTGGGGTGGCTCTGCTCCACAGTGTCATTCAGAGACCCGGGCTTCTTCCAGTGTGCAGCCCTGTGATGTCCTAGGGTGCTGTCCTCATCTGCGTGGTTAAAGCTGGATCCTGACGATGTCCATGTCTTTGCAGGGAAGAGCACTGTCTGAGGCAAGTGGCCTTATCACGAATAAGGCGATCTTTAGTAAGATTGCTGTTGCCCACATTCATTTGCCTAGATTTGGCTATAATTTCACATCAGTCTCATAGACAGGCCGGGAGATCAAGTCCAGTGGTCATGTGCCCCGATAAAACCAAGGGGGCTCTAGAATTTGAGGAAAAAGACTTTGAAAGCTTTCGAAATTTTGGCTACATGCCATTTCTTCTGGTTTTACGGATGAGTGACAAGTCCACGAGAAGCACCATGATAAATAGCACGGTGTTTGGGCTTGGGGTGACGAGAGGACCCTGACAGGACAGAGCTGTGGTTTTGCTGGGTGAAATGACAACCAGGCTTCTGTTGTTGCTGGAAGGTATTTTTCCATGACTCAGAGAGGTGGCAGGGGGAGTTCCTTGTTTTCCATGAGCTATTTGGCTCATAGAGAAGGTCCAAGAGATGACCTTGGTTGAAAATAGCAGAGGGGGACTCACATTCTTTAAATACTAACATAACTCAGAATCACCATGAAAAAACGTAAGTACACAAAGTACAAGGAAGAAGATGTAAATATTCCTGTTATTTCACCACCCAGAGATAACACTTGATCTATTTTATCCCCAAAATTTCAATCAGAGCAAACATACACTTTTGTGTCTTGCTTTTCTCTCGCATGGGGCCAGAGGTATGGCCACGAGTAGCTACTTCTGGCTGTGAGGAAAAGAAAAGTTTACTTTCCATCTCGTGCCCTGCATCATAGTTCCTTGTGGACTACAGAGCAGGGTGTGAGCCGGGAAGGGTCGAGAGCAGGGTAAACTGATGGGTGCCCACCATCCCTGACGGTGGTGCTCTCGATTCCCAGAGTTGCCATTTCCAAGATGTTCTATCTTTCTAGGACCTAGGAACCATGGCCTGTTTAAGCCCACAAAAGCAATGTAAACTAAAATGCCAGAGCTGAGAGGGGGCAGGACTGAGTATCAACTCCTTACTCTCCAAGCAGGAGAGGCTTATGTAGGATCTGCCCCCGGGGATCACACAGAGGATGATTAGCAGGTGGTCTCCCCATGCCCATGCTCTGTCCACCCACAGCCCACCCTTCCTGAAATAGGACTAGGAAAGCCCCACACCCCCTGAGCTGAAGGCAGCCGTGATCCATGGTAGGCCAACCCTAGTCTCCGCCCTCTTCTCCATCACCGTGCTGCCAAGACGGGCAAAAGCAGCCACTCCAGCACTTTAGTCCAGACTGCAGCAGGTCCTGTCTTCATTCTTAGGTGGACAAATTGCCCATTTCTTTCCCTTTAGTGCCTTGGAAGACCCCACAATGACATGGAATCACTTGCCTTAAAATCTCCTGGATAATGGATTTTGCCTCCTTTCCAGGTAGGGCGGTCATCCCAGACGTGGAATGGCCCTGGACTTTAGTAGCTGACAGCAGAGCATGGGGACATGTCTGTCCTCGCCCTCCCAGCCACTGACTAGCCTACATTGAAGCTGAGGATTGAACTCATCTATTCTCTTGACTGAGAACAAGATCCTCAGGCCACTCCTTTTAGTATAACCCATTTCCCAACTTCAGGCTCAGCGATGGGCTTAGGCTTCTCTTCGTCTTTGTGTGCTTCCGTGTAGATCTCGGCTCTGTCCAAGAAGACAGTGTGAGCTAGGGAGGGAGGAACCACCCGTTCTCAGCCCCTAGAACCATTGCCAGCACTTGGGTCATGCAGCCCCTCACTGTGTCTGGATGCTCACTGCTTCCTCTGAGTTGATAACAACAGCTACCATTAAGATAGTGCTTACTATGTGTATAAAGTCTTACAGTGCTGTCCGTCTAGGAGGGAGAGCACTGTCCAAGCACTTTGCATCTATTCAGTTCTTACTCTTCGTGGTAACCTATGAGTTGGTTCCATTATGATTCCCACTTACAGAGCATAGTTATTGTTAGGTCCTACAGAACCTCTTGTCTACCTTGCTTCGGCCATACAGGATCCAGGTCTATACGGACAACATCAACAGACTTCCATATTCTATGGCTTTGGGTGGTGTTTAGCCAGGGAGGAGAACGGAGGGATGGAGAGAGTGGGGTTGTGCACTTGTTCCCTTGGCTCCCTCCCTGCAAGGTGGCCCTGGCTGTGTGTGTCTCCTGGCCTGAGGACACTGCTGCTCTCAGGGGTCTCTTCTTCCAGGCTCCCTCTCCTCATTCTTTCCAGCCTAGGGTGGTTGGAAGCCCCACTATTGACGGCCCTGGGTTTCTGCACCAGCCACTGGGGTTCCCTATTCTCTGCCCACAGGAATGAATCCCTTTGTGAATAGCCCCCTCCCATGATCCTACTTTGGGTGTGCCATCTGCTCCTGCTGACACCCCGACTGACAAAGGCCCCATGACATTTGCTAATTTGCCCAAGATCATAGTACAGCCAGGAAGGGACAGAGCTGGGGTTTGAACCCAGGTGGACTGTCTCCGAAGCCCATGCTTTTAACCCCTGCATTTAATCCTCTCAATGGAAAAGGCACTGGTGAGTAACACGGACGGCAGGTCTGTGCTCTTCCAGCCAGCTGGCAGCTCTGAGCAAATAATGTTATCTCTTTGGCTTCCATTGTCCAGGCATAGAATGAGTCTGCTGTAGTTCCTTTCAGTTCCAACAGGCTAGAGTTTCGGAGTCCCCACTGACAGTCTATCTCAGACCTGCTCTTCTGGGGTCTTTCGCTGCTGTCAGCTGTTGCTACGAAAGCTTGCATTTAAGTACCCAGCACAAGTGAAAACACAATTTGTAGGGGCAATGTTGCACTAAATGAAATTGTATTCTGTTGTAGAAGGTGTTCTGCCTCAGGAAACCTCTCCTTCCTCATTAGAGTGCAAATGTGGGTCCCAACTCGCTCCTCTTGTTTATTTATTTTCCTTCTCTCTGAACTCCATTTAATTAAATAACAAAACAACAAAAAAGAAGCTTTATTCATGGTAAATAGCTGCAGTCTCCATTCAAAAAATGCTGAGCACAAGGGAAGCTAGCACTCTTGTTGCAGCGCCTGGTGAAGCTTGCCTTCTTTTTCACGAGCTCTTTTTTTATGAGCGTCAAGTGACTGAATGCCAGCCGCGGAAATTAAGGCTCGGTTTTGGTTAAAGAGGTGGTGAGCACCTGGACCAAATGCAAGCTGGTCTTGGACGCTAGGTCAAAGAATTTTGTGACTGAAGACCACCTAGGGGCAGTTTCACGTTTTTGGTCTCCCAGGGAGCTGGGCAGGGAGAGTCTGAGCAAACAGAGTGAGGGAGACTACAAAGAACAGAAGGGGAGGCCTAATGGTAGGGACACGGCATGGGGGACGGGAAATGCAAGTTGGGGTGATTTTGTAGACACAACCATCCCAAGACAGGATACCTTCCGAGTAACCCATCCCCCATCCCCACCCTAATAACAAGACCAGGGAAGGCTGAGGGACACTAGATTTGATAGCATTTATTTAATATGAAAACTATCAGAGGGTCTTAGTGGATCACAAGTTCAGAGTGGTGATTCTTCAAGACAAAGAGTCTAAACGTTTTATATTTTCACCCAAAGTTGCATCACTTTGGGCAAAGACAGGACTCAGACTAGGATCTGTTTACGGTAAAACCCATGCTCATTTCTTTATACTATAAGTTCCCAAACTTGGGGAATTGAAAAAACATAGATTCTCATCCACCATTCCTGACTTACTGAATCAGAAAATTCAGAGGGAGTAGCGTAGGTATCAATACTTTCAGAGGAACACCACCGTGATCTGATGTGGGAGTAACTTCTAAATATCCGGAGACCAGGGAGTGTGCGGGGGAAATGAGAGTGGTCAGGAGTTAACAATAGCCAAAGCTGAGTGATGAGCTCATGGGGCTTGATTTTACTATTCTTTCTGCTTTTGTGTGTTTTCATTATTCCATAATAAACCATGAAGAAAAGAAAAACAAAAAGGATCCTCAAGAAATCTCTAAATCAACCAGATTGGAGACTCCCTCATCTTATATTAACACTGGGTAACCTTGCCAGTTTGTGAACAGGTTTTGAGGGAGGGACTGAAGTCAAGTGTCTCATCTAAAAGGGATTTAAGTCTTATCTGCTCCCCCAGTCAGGAGAGCTGTCACCATCAAACATTATGGAATGTGGGAATCACAGACCCAAAGGACCGTTGCAAAGTTGATTCCCCCAGTGTCCCGACATCATCACCATAAATCACTCTCAGCAAGAGGGTAGTCAGTTCGGGGTACGATTTGCTCTTTTCCTAGGCTTGCTCAGTAACCAGAGAATGTGGGACGCCTGGGAGACTCAGTTGGTTAAGCATCTGCTTTCGGCTCAGGTTACGATCCCAGAGTCCTGGGATCGAATCCTGCATCGGGTTCCTTCCTCAGTGGGGAGCCTGCTTCTCCCTCTGCCTGCCGCTCCCCCTGCTTGTGCTCTCTCTCTCTCTCCCTCTGACAGATAAATACAATCTTCAAAAAAAAATAACCAGAGAAGAAAAGACTCAAGCAAATTGGGTGTTTTCTCCTGCTCAGCACAACCAGCCTGACTGCAGTGACAAGCGTCAACGCTGGGGCATCACCAGGGACGAGTCAGCGTGGGGTTGTCAAGTGGCCCACGGAGTCTCTGCCCTGCATGCCTGGCATGTGGGGGAGATGGAGATGTGCGTGTGTCTGCCAGCCTGCGTTGCCTCCAGTGGGTCAGGTGGCAACAGCAGGGCGCTTAAGCGTGCTGATTCTGGGTCGCACAGACCTAGGACCAAGTCCGCATTGGCCACCGCTGTGGGCAAGTTGTCGAACCTGTCAAAGCACTGGTTTTCTTATCTGTAAAATGAAAATAATAATAGTGCGCATTCCATAGCTCCTGACGCCTGCAGAACATGAGCAGAGAGCCTGGGGCATGAGGCATGGGAGTTGTTATGCCGACCGAGCTCAACTATCCATTCTTCCTGCCTCCCTGGAGCGGAAAGTCGTGGGTGCTCTGCCTGCAGTCCCCGGGGCCTTCCACTTCAGGGGTGCTCCCGACAACTTCCGGCTGCCGGCATCTCTTTGCCTGAGGCCTTTTTCTGTAGCCCCAGAAGGTCACTTTGCCCCAGGAAAGGCAGGACTATAAGAACCATCCTGAAACCCTGAACATAAATACTGCAGCACCTCCCCCACCTGCCATAGTCTTATTTATTGGGTCTCTCAGGTGCCTCACTCATGTGGACCACAGACCTCACATCTTTCTCCTCCTGCCTGTTTGGTGGCTGCCACTGTGTGCCATCAAAGGCCACTTGGCACGGCTGTGGCTGGTGCTCCGGCAGGCACTACGAACCCTCTCCCCCCGCGAGCTCGGAAGCCTATGAGGTGCCTGCTGTGGTCCTGAGGGCAAAAGCTTCCCTGCAGTCACCTATGGTCGTAGCTGGCTGATAACACACCTTCTATTGGTCCCTCTGCCTCCCAAATAACCACTTGCACTCAAGCCCTTGCCTTTGGGTCAGACTGGGGAGTCCAAACTAAGACAGTTGATATTCGAAGGTCCTGGCAGTAGGTCCTAGGTCTTGGGTCATTTGTTAGTTGACAACGAGGACCTGGGTTTTGGTGGGGAATGGGGAGGGATCCCCCCAGCATCCTGTAGCATCATCATCAGGAAGACTCTCTCCCGGGAATACCTGGGATGTGTGCTGGTTATCAATCAGCTGCAGCCCTGCCTAGTAACCTGCCACTGACCAGGCGTGGATCGACCCTCCAGACCCTGCCCTGTGATGGGGCAGCTGGGACTCTCAACGTGACATTTCCACTCTGCCAGCTAACTCAGCCTAACCTGGTTAGGCTCTGGGAGGCCAAGGGATGCTGGAGGGAGACTGGGGGCTGGGCGAGGAAGAAGGGACTTACTCCTTCCTGCTTGCTGCCTGTCACTGCCAGGGTCACTCGGCAGTGATTCTTCATTCTGGAGGTGGGCTTGGTTCCAATAGCAGCAGTTGGTTCCAGTTAATGATTTTCCCCATAACCAGTTTCAAGGCATCCCCTGGGTCACTCCAGTACCAGCTAGTTGGTGCCCCCTACTCAGACAAAATCTTCCCTAGTCTTGTGGTCTTAGTTGCTTCCTGAAGTTACTACCTCTGTGACACCACAGTGAGGGTAGCCAGCAGTTCCGGTTGGCCTGTGACTAAGGGGGTTTCTCAGAACGCAGGACGTTCAGTACTCACATTAGCATAGTTCCGGGTTCCCTTCTTACCGGTCCAGTTCCTCAATACCTGTTAGAAAGTTCTCTATGTTAAATTTTCTATGTAAAAGTAATTGGTGTGGTTTATAACTTCTGACCAAAGCCTGACCAGTACTGAATGCGTTGCAGGTGTCAGAAAGGGCACCGGCTTACCCAGGGTCACTAGCATTGGGGGGTGTGGTGGCGATGGTGGAGATCGCTGTGGGTTATTAAGTCCATCAGTGTAGGACCCCAGTAAGCCAACCACTGAAGTGGGTACAAAGTTGGAACCAGGCCTCCGTGGTAGCATGGAAGAGGACTGTGGCCTGCTGGGGCCAAGGGCACATCCTGCTGCAAACATGGCTTTGGGCCCGATAAAAGTGTAGCAGTGTCTGAATTTACGGCCGCAGCAAGTATCCTATGGAGAATCTAGGGCTCGATAAGGAAGAGTGGGACCCAAGGACCTGGAATGGGACATCTGGGTAGATGTGCTCAAGAACCTTCAATACTGAGATTTCCTGGCCCTCTCTGGCCTTGCAGAAGAGGCCCACCCCTCCTTCAGAGGACAGCAGCCTCCCCTTGCCCCAAGGTGATTGGAGAGCTCGCCTGAGGCAGGTGTCTTGTAAGATCATACTTGCCCTTCTCCAGACTTCCTCCCCCAGCCCTCACTGCTTCTGGGCCGGGGGTTGGCTCACTCTGTCTGTAAAGGGACAGATAGCAAATATCTTGGGTTTTGCAGACCATACAAACTGTCGTAACTCCTGCACCGTGCCACAAAAGCAGCTTCACTAGTATGTAGATGAATGGGTATGGCTGGGTTCCCAGCAACACTCTATTTACAAAACAGGCTGTATTTGACCTATGGACCATGTTTGCCAATCCCTGTTGTAGGCCAATAAGTAGGCCTAGCATAGCTCAGCATGGCACATGGAGGAAGTGCCTTCCTTCTTCAGAAAAGGCTGTAGAACCCAGCCAAGATGTACGCAAACGATCCAGGAGGTCCCATCTGGAAATGAATCTTGAGATTACAGGCGTGGGAGGAAAATATACTAGAGAAGGGAGACTTTATTGACATGTGGGCACTCTTCCATGATTCAGGGTTTAGCATCCTTGCAAGGACACCTAGAGCCACCCCTAATATGCTGTTGAGACAGTGTCCTGCAGCTTGATAATAAAGCTGGCCTCAACCAAATGAGATAGTAATGCCAGAACTCCCTTGGCAGCAGAAGAGGGTAGAAGGCTCAGGGAGGCAGGCAAACAAAAATAGATTTATTATGTAAGATCAGAGTCTACCAATTAACCAGTCTCTGGGAAAACCCAAGCTCTTCACTCATAAGATAAGGAATATGCCAGTGAGGGGGTCACCAGCATTGTTGAGACACTCCTGGTGACCATCCTTTCTGGGCTGCTGTGGGTCTGGGTTTCCCTGTGTCACTGGGAATGACAGCCTTCAAGAAGAGCACAGCACAGTTGGCAGGACTTAACCATCAGAGGCAAAGCAGGCAAATAACTCTAAGAGCAGAAAGTTGCAATGGCAGCCTAGACCCTTATTTGCAAGAATCAGGGAGCAGTGACTAAGAGACCATGGTGTTCCTAATGGTAAAATTACAACGTGTTGCTTGAACTGTGAAACCAAAGATGAAGAGCAGGTGAGCCAAAGACTGGTGTCAGCTGCTGCAATGGAAACCCATGACCCTTTGCCCAGTTTACAGCCCTGCTCCAGTTGTCAGACCAGGGCTAATCACTGCAGGGGAGCCTGGGTGTCCTTGAGGAATGACCTCGCAGCATCACAGCAAGCATACACAGTAGTGATTATTCCCTTCATCTGTCACCAAAAGGACCTGTGGCTATTTCTCCTGAGGAAAAGGAATGACGTAGATCTTTGAAGAGCTATGGATACAAGATCTGAGCTAAAACCAAGACCACAATACCCAAAACGCCATCACAAACCTCCTGCTGATGTGGGGGAACTTTGGCTCCAAATCTATCTTGCAGTGAGTTCAATGGATCTGCACCCCACCTGGTGTTCACTTCCCTGGTCCCTGAGTTTGTAACTGGAATGGCCGTCCGTAACAGCTGGGAGAGCACGCTTACGGAGTAAGAGCCACAGTGCTAAGAAAAACCAGTGGAAACCCTTGAAACTTTCCCATTCTGGCCAAGATAGAAAATCAGAAATAATGTCTCATTCCGGCTTAGCATGTCACCTCAAAAACTTAAAGAAGTTGCCATGTGATGTCATTTCTCTGGTGAATTCAAGAAAAGTTGTCATTTTGGGACGCCTGGGTGGCTCAGTCGGTTGGGCAGCTCCCTTCAGCTCAGGTCATGATCCCAGGGTCCTGGGATCGAGTCCTGCATTGGGCTCCCTGCTCAGTGGGGAGCCTGCTGCTCCCCCTGCTTGTGTGCTCTCTCTCTCTCTCTCTCTGGCAAATAAATGAATAAAATCTTAAAAAAAAAAAAAGAAAAGTTGTCATTTTGTGTTTTATTTGGCATTTTAAAAAATGTGAGTATGGTCGCCACACGATGTTAGGTTAGTTTCAGGTGTAGAGCACAGTGACTCACTGTCTCTATACGTTATGCTGTGATCATCACAAGTGTGGCTCCCATCATTCACCATGCAGCACTATTACTCAGCTCCTTCTCACCGTTACAGAAGAAGCACAACTCTTTCCAGCTCTCGACAGACGAGGTAGAAGTAGAAATCAATCTAAAATTTTCAACAGAGAATTTAAAGCATCTTAAAAATGAGGTCCCAATTACAAACTGAGTTGTTGAACTCATTCAAACATTTAAAATTGGATTTATAAATTTAATATGCATTTTTTCCTCTGTAGGATACTTCACTTGTTTGATAGATAAACCACAGATTTCCAGGGTCTGTAGATGATTTGCATAAGTCTAATGAATTAACAATTATAAACAAGATGAATCTAGGTCTTCTTAAATGTTCTCACACTCTATAAATTTAGTAAATTTGAAATTAAAAATCACAAATTTAAATCACTTAATTTCAATATGAAATCACAAAGGTGGCCTATTACTTGCATAAGCCAAAACTTCCTAAGTACAATAAGAACTTAAATACTAAATATGGATTGAATACTTATATTAAGAGTCCGAAATTTTAGCCTACTTTCAAAATAGCTGGTTTGGTGGATGCTGGCAAAAGACACGAGACTTCTGAATCAGAGACAAGGGACCTGGTTACTCACAGCAATAGTAGCCAGAGTATCAGCATTTATACCAGTCGTCAAGTCCCAGTCTCCTGGGATGGTGTGAAAAGGGCCACATGACACCTGCACACATCATGGGTCACAGGACGGGAGTCCTGAACTTAGGGTACCCAAATTGTTTCTAATGGACAGTAAGTCTGTGAATGATGGCATTATCTTTATTGTACTGGACAGTAAGCAAACCTGTCCTTTGTTCTGGGGGAACGCTGTCTCTGTTTTCCATAGCTGTCCGCCACACATCCTTGAAAAGATAGTCCAGAAGAAAGGCAGTCATGCATCTGCTCCCAAGATGTGCAGAAATATGAGAAACCCATGGAAAATGATCTCTCAACACCTAAACCACAAAATAGTCTCACTATGGGTTGATTCTCTTAAGCATTTCTAAATTTAACTCTAGGTCTTTCTATGATTGAAAGATGTTTCCCTACTACGGGATCTGTTCCAAACAACTTTTAGGTTATTTTCTCATACAATCTTTGTGGTTGCCTCTCCATTAACTGAGGAGTTGTTAATGCCCGGTACATCTCTGGCTGCGGTACGGCCTGGGTTCTTGTTGGTGACCGTCCCTACCAGGTGGATCCTGGCTTTATGGTCTCTGCGCCAACATTCTCCAAACAGGTGCCCTCCCCATGTGCCTCACCTGCACTTGCATTACACATGACGTCATTCTGCTGACTTGTCACAGATCGGTCAGCCCTCCAGCAGGCCGCCGTCCCCTCTGGTTGGATTTAGCCCATCTACTTACATCTTTATTCTTTTCACACTCTTCCTATCTTTTAGACCACAGACCTCAGAGATATGTCTGACTTTACGGTCTCAATGCTTAAGAAGAGCGTTCTGTTGAGTTCTTTGATAGGCTAGGAAAGGGTATCTTCTCATCTGGTTCTCTCTTTCCTATTCTAGAGGTGCCAAAGTGTGCCATTTGGGCGGAGGGAAAGAGGAAATCCTTCCTGTGGGGGTCCCTCAGAGACCTCACAGTTGAGGCAGCAGCCCTGGCTGTGGCCAGGAGTTCCATCCTTCCCAGAAGTGGGCTGGAGCTCCATCTCCAACTGCTGGGCTGGTCTGTGAAAGCCCCGCCCCTCCCCCTCCAGAGACCACTGGGGGGGAGAAGCTGAGTCCAACAAGGCAAGGCGCCTCCCCAGCACCCAAGTGCTCACGTGTATGGCACAGAGGGCAGCACTTAGGGAGAGGAGAGCTCTGATGACACCTGGAAGGCAGCCCACAAATTCCGCCTTCCTCCCACCAAAAGATCATTAATCTTCTGGAACACAAGTTGCATACTAATTGCTTCAATAATGGGAAATGGGTCAGAGAGAGAAGGGCCTCTGTGGTGGAATGGAGCTGACTTTTTCTAGGTACATAGTTTTGATAGGAATGTAAGAAGGAATTACAGCCCTAAGGCAGCCTCTGGTTTGCCCAGCTTGAAACAAGTAAGGTTTCTGCCCATTTCAAATTCTAAATTAATTATAGCCTAAGTGTAGTATCGCCTTCAGCCTTCATCGTCCATTCAGTTTGAAGGCGGTTGCCAGCAGCAGAGCTTCCCCGCTCCCCACAACCACCGGCAGTCTGTCTCTACTGTGTACACCCGGAGTTAAACTGAAGCTGGGATCTCATTTCCCTCTCCTAATAGAAAAGTAAAGTGCAAAGAGAGGGGGCCTCTGTTGGTGGCAGGAAAACGTCCTGGCCTAGATTACGGAGAGATGGGGGCTGGCAGGGTCTTGCGTCCCCTGGGGAGCAGCAGGAGAGGGGGCAATTCAGGCTGGGGGCTTGGTGGAGGGACTCTATCTGAGCCTGGGCACCAGATCGTGTTGACTAGCCCTGAAAAGTTGGCTTGTTTTCACAGTTATGTCTTTGCCAGAACGCTCTCACTTGTGCTTAGGATGGTCCTTGCTGTGACGAGGCCCCAGGATTCTCAGAGACTGGTATGATTGATGAGGAGCCGGGAGACCTGAGTTCTAGCCCCGTCTCCACCACTCACTGCCACCGTCACCGAGTAAGTCGCTTGATTTGTCGATCTGTTAGTGAACTCAAAAGCGAGGGTAATTGCACCTGCCATGCCAGATCCCAGGGCTATTGCTGGTTTGTTATTTAATCAAATTAAATAATGGGATACCTGGGAAGTACTGTCTTCATGATTCTAAATGAGAGTTCAAAGGGCCCACTTCTTATTTTTTTTTAAATGATTTTTTATTATATTGTGTTAGTCACCACACAGTACATCCCCGGATTCCGATGTAAAGATCGATGCTTCATTAGTTGTGTATAACACCCAGTGCACCATGCAATATGTGCCCTCCTTACTACCCATCACCGGTCTATCCCATTCCCCCAGCCCCTCCCCTCTGAAGCCCTCAGTTTGTTTCTCAGAGTCCATAGTCTCTCATGCTTCATTCCCCCTTCTGATTACCCCCCCTTGTTTATCCCTTTCTTCCCCTACTGATCATCCTAGTTCTTATGTTCCATAGATGAGAGAAATCATATGATAATTGTCTTTCTCTGCTTGACTTATTTCACTTAGCATTATCTCCTCCAGTGCCGTCCATGTTGCAGCAAATGTTGAGAATTCGTTCTTTCTGATAGCTGAGTAATATTCCATTGTATACATGGACCACAGCTTCTTAATCCATTCATCTGTTGAAGGGCATCTCGGCTCCTTCCACGATTTAGCTATTGTGGACAATGCTGCTATGAACATTGGGGTGCATATGGCCCTTCTCTTCATTACGTCTGTGTCTTTGGGGTAAACACCCAGTAGTGCAATGGCTGGATCATAAGGTAGCTCAATTTTTAACTTTTTAAGGGACCTCTACAGTGTTTTCCAGAGTGGCTGTACTAACTTGCATTCCCACCAACAATGTAGGAGGGATCCCCTTTCTCCACATCCTCTCCAACAATTGTTGTTTCTTGCCTTGTCTATTTTTGCCATTCTAACTGGTGTAAGGTGGTATCTCAGTATGGTTTTGATTTGAATTTCCCTGATGGCTAATGATTTTGAACATTTTTTCATGTGTCTGTTAGCCATTTGTATGTCTTCATTGGAAAAGTGTCTGTTCATATCTTCTGCCCATTTTTTGATTTGTTTATTTGTTTCTCATGTATTGAATTTGAGAAGTTCTTTGTAGATCTTGGATACCAGTCCTTTATCTGTAGTGTCCTTTGCAAATATATTCTCCCATTCCATGGGCTGCCTCTTAATTTTTTTGATTGTTTCCTTGGCTGTGCAGAAGCTTTTAATCTTGATGAAGTCCAAAGGGCCCACTTCTGTTCTTGAGACAGGACAGAGTTGTCCTGACTCAGAGACTGAGAGCAAGCTACTTAGTTCCTGGTTTGAACCTGTATCCAAGAGATAGAAACATGGGCCATGGTGTCCCACCGGAGGGGTCTCAGGATAGGGCTCTGAGCTGAAAGAAGAAGGAGCACCTGCCCTGCCTGCCTGCAGGCCCTTAGGTGAGCCACCGAAGTGGCTAGGTTTACAAAGGATAGAGTGGAGAGAAAGAGAAGGGAGCCGGTTCTTAAGGAGCAGGAAAAAGACAGGACCGCCAAGGACTGAGCAAAGGGGGTGGGCCGATCCAGCCTCCCAGCAAGTACTTCCCGCTGCCTCGCCCCTCTTGTGCCTGCAGAGGCCCTCACGGCTCTCCTTGCTTCTGCCTGAACACCGCCCACACCAAAGGCAGATTCTGCTACACGTGTCCGAGCCCTCGGCAGCTCTGGAGTCTGCTCAGAGAGCCCGTCTTCGGGGAAGCTCCCCCTTCTCAGACGCCCCCTCCCGCTGCTCCCCACAGCCTGCACCAACTGCTGTTCTCTTTCCCTGGTTTCCCTAGTGATTCCTGGTGATTCGTCTCACCCCACTCGAGTCTTTGCCCAAATATCCTTTCCATGTGAGGCTTAGCCCCCACCCTATTAGAGCCACCGCAGACTGCCCTGAACCCCGATACCTCTTACTGTGGTTTGTGTTTCCCACACCCTTATACCATGAAACTTATTTCTTACACTTATTGTTTATTGTGCTTCCTCCCTCCTCCCACCAGAATGTAAACCCCAAGGGTATAGAGTTTTTTGTCTGCCTCTTCTCACTGATGTATCTCAGGGGCCTAGAACACTGTCTGGCACAGAGCAAGTACTCAATAAATATTTGCAGGAAAATGAGTAATTCTGTGGGAGGAAAGGGAGGAGACTGTGTCAAGAAAGAGAAAGAATTTAATAATGTCAACACTTCCAAATGCTTCAGAGAGGTCAGGTTAAGAGCAGGGATTTGGGGCAAATACACGCTGAAGAGAGCACTGTCCGTAGACTGTTTGGACCGGAAACAGAGTACCACTCAGGAGTACAAGATGAATGAATGAGACTTAAGTGCAGAGAAACTAAGGATCAACAACTCATTCAAGAAACGCAGGGGGGGAAGGTATAAATCGTTTGGACGCTAACGTGAGGGGGACACCAGATCAAGAAAAGAAATGTTTTCTGTTGTTTTAATTAACACAGTTTTCTGGTTCCAAAATTAATGTGTGCCCATTTTAGAAGGTTTTGGAAATTGTAGAAAAGCTAGAGACAGAAATGAAATTCTTGCCCAATGCCACCACCCAGATAAACTCACAGCTGATTGGACCTTATGCTTGTTCTCCAGCAGGTGTTTGCAGTAGATCCTTTGCGGGTAAGACTGTTTCCTCAAAAATGAGGTGGCTACACATGATACGGCTACTTTGTGTTTACATGTCTGTCTTATAGCTTTTTTTTTTAATTTTATTTATTTATTTGACAGAGAGACAGCCAGCGAGAGAGGGAACACAAACAGGGGGAGTGGGAGAGGAAGAAGAAGTCTCCCAGCGGAGCAGGGAGCCTGATGTGGGGCTTGATCCCAGGACCCTGGGATCAGGCCCTGAGCCAAAGGCAGATGCTTAACGACTGAGCCACCCAGGCGCCCCTGTCTTGTAGCTTTGTTTTCAAGTTGTAGCAGGAATGTTTCTTCATGCCTTCACATATTTTTGTCTGATGTAAATTCCAGTGGCTACAAATGATGTTATTCAATAAAGTATATAACCAATTCCCTCTTCGGACATTTAAGTTTTATCCATTCCTTTACTATTATTTTTTTTAAAGATTTTATTTATTTATTGACAGAGACAGAGACAGCCAGTGAGAGACGGAACACAAGCAGGGGGAGTGGGAGAGGAAAAAGCAGGCTCCTAGCAGAAGAGCCTGATGTGGGGCTCGATCCCAGAATGCTGGGATCACGCCCTGAGCCGAAGGCAGATGCTTAACGACTGTGCCACCCAGGCGCCCCCATTCCTTTACTATTATAAGCCACACTGTGATAAGCATGATTTTTCTTTTCTTCTTTCTTTCTTTCTTTCTTTCTTTCTTTCTTTCTTTCTTTCTTTCTTTCTTCTCTTTCTTCTCTTTCTTTTTCTTTTTCTTTTTCCTTTCTTGAAAGAGAAAAGTCCACAGAGGAGAAGTGGAAGAAATAAGATAAAATGAAAATAATTCATGGAAAAATGTCTTGAGGAATTTGGACAAGATGAAAAGAAAGGCAAAGGAGCAGAGAGGACTTGACATTGTAGGGTCAGCCTATCATCACCCGCACCCCTTGTCGGTATCAGCATCACTAAAGTGGTTGCATGAGAATGATCCACGAGGCATCCCCTGTCGGCATGGTGCCAGAGGGCCCTGAAGAGCTAGTGGGGAACACAGAGCCCCAGCCTCACCAGGCAGGTTTGGGCCCAGACCTCCATGCTTCTACCATGTTCCCCAGCTGAGTCTGACATTCACCAGAGTTTGAGATCCAGTCAAGCCTCTTCAAACTTCTGGTGGACAGGAAATATGGGGCACAGATCAATGAGTTGAATGACCAACTAAGGTATCAGACACATCCAGAAAGTGGAGCATTATGTCAGACATCCTAAATAGTCTTGGCCACGGGGCAGTGCCTAGGAAAGAGATGTGGGGGCAGGGGGCAGTGGAGAGCAGCTTAGGACTTAAACAACATTTAAGATATCCAAGAACCGAATGCAAAGTCTGGCCCTTGTTTGAATTCTGTATCAAGCAAAGCAATTGAAAACCGCATTTTGGGGGGACAGTGAGGGAAATTTAATGTAGAGTTGTATTAGACATCACTAAGGAATCACTGTTAGTTTTGTATCACTGTGTCAGCATAGGGCTTCGTACCTCAGGGCCATGTACCGAAGAATTCAGAGCAAACGTGAGATGTGCATCTTCACAATATTTTGTCAAAGAAAAAGTGAGCAAACAAATATGGAAAATGTTAACAGATCTAGGTCATGGACATATGGGGACTCATTTTAATGCTGTAGTTGCTTATATATATTTTTGAAAATTTTCATAATAAGATGTTAAAAAGACAGGTGGGACGTTAGCCATGACAAGCTGGAAAGGCCATCATTCCTCAGAAACTGGTCCGTAGGAAGAGAGAGATGATAGAGATTTTCAGGTGTAGGAAATTTGAGGAAACTCAAGGTGAGTAGCCCGACTATCACTTAGGCAGTGAAGTGGAAGCGCAGAGAAGAGGCAGGGGGATTGCCCTGAAGGGAATGGAGTTTCACGTAACTTCTACGGGTAATATAGATTGTCACCTCACAGAGGTGAGTAATGGCGCCAAGGCCCAGGTAAGTCACAGGTGTGGGACAGCTGCCTCAGTAGTTTTGTGATTTTCTCCAGCAAAATTTGCCAGCCTTGGAGCGGGGTGGGGAAAAGTGGGAATGGCAAATTGAGATGGTAAGGGAGGATTCTCTGGTTTTGTGGTTCCTTTTATGAATCATGACTGGATCACCTCGCAGAGCTTCCTGGATGCCGGCAGGAGTCCTAACCTGCTGGAGGATTTGGGGATGGGGGATTCGGAGGTGGCTGAGGCCGGTCAGGCTTGTGTGTCTGTTTCACGTGGGGGTAGGGGTGGGGGGTGTGGGGGTGGGTGTCTGTGGGTAGTTTCAAGTACTTCTCATACTGAAAAAAGCTGAGTTTGATGCCTTTCAAATCCTGCTGGCCCAGCCTTCCCAAGGGCTGAGAGATCCAGCATTGACCTAACAAGTGTTTAGCGAACACCGTATTCTAGGCTACCCTTCAGTGGCATCAGCTTCGCGGGTCCTTCTAGGTTAGCAAGAGAGACAGGCTAAGAACTGCCCATCACAACACATCTCTTACTATCAAGGTTATACTGTAGTAGAGTTGTATTCATATTTATCTTAAACATTTTTAGAGCATCGACTTCTCTGAAATCTGATAAAAGTGACTTGTTCTTTTCTCCTCAGAAAAAAAATGTACAGATGCCCATATGGGAAAATCTGCATAAAAGTGCAGGAAATTTACAAGCTCCCAGGAGCCAGCTGGTGGACCGCTGGCATTCTCTGTGGTAAAGGTTTTCATAGACATGTGGTGGCAAGAGACAAGTGATAGGCTTGTCCCAGAGACTAAGGAAGCCTCTAGAAGTGTCATCTGAGCCAGGCCTTGCAGAACAGCCAGGACTTGGGGCACGTGGGTGGCTCAGTTGTTAAGCGTCTGCCTTCGGCTCAGGTCATGATCCCAGAGTCCTGGGATGGAGCCCCGTATCGGACTCCCTGCTCTGTGGGAAACCTGCTTCTCTGTCTCCCCTGCCTGTTGCTCCCCCTGCTTGTGCTCTCTCTCTCTGTGTCAAATACATAAAATCTTAAAAAAAAAAAAAAAAAAAAAAAAGAACGGCCAGGACTTACGTTCTTGAGCCAGCTGGGGGCCCCAGCCCATGGAGAGGAACCGAAATGAAGGAGACCCATGGAATGAGAGCCACTGAGTCTAACTGGCCTTCATGCCTGCATCTGCCCCTTCACTGACAGCTTCAGGCTAGGGTTGTGCTGGGCTCCCTGACCTGATGCAGGTAAGTGGTATGAGGAGAGTTGGGCTCTGGAGACCCTCGGAATCCCTGATGGAAGCGCATGGTTCTAATAATCTGGTCAGATCTTCTGGCAGAGAGAAGACATGCCTAGGACATGGCGGTAGAAGTGTCTCTCTGTGGGAGGGGTCCTTGCTGTTTAAGCACATCTGTTTTGGTTTGGTTCTCAGCCTGCGGATTCATTTAACAGATGCGGCCTTTCAGTGGGTTCAGCTTTTTATTTCCCCATCAGGCACCGATTTAGGGAGGCTCGGCTGATTCTCTGCGCTTGTTTGGCTTTGAGGAATGGAAAATGTGGTTCTTTCAACATCCCTCCCTTCAGCAGGTGGCTTGGGGGTGGGGGCAGAGAGGGCCACGCCTTCCTGAATAGCTGCTGGTCTTTTCCCATCTTTGTTCCTCTTTCTCATTACTCCACTGACAGCCTCAGGCCCCTGGGGAGGAGTGAGAATGTTAGAACAACTGAGTTTCCCTGCTTCGGGCCCATCAGCATCCAATAAGCCAGTGACTCCGCCTGGCTGTACTTCAGCCCTGTAGGATGAGCTGCCGTGGGGCTCGCAGGGACTGTGGGGCACAACTATCCATGTGAAGGACTGAAACCAGCTGTCAGATATTTTTCTCTTTTCAGCAAGCAAGTCCTGCATGTGTGTGCACAGCATGCCCTCCAGTAAGTACATCTACTCCAGAAGTTTGACTTGTGCCCTTCCTGTTTTATTGCATTTTTTAAAGTGACATTTATTTATTTATTTATTTATTTATTTATTTATTTATTTATAGAAGGAGAAGGGAGGGGCGAGGGGCAGAAGCAGGGGGAGAGAGAGAATCTTTTTTTTTTTTTTTTTAAAGATTATTTATTTATTTATTTGACAGAGAGAGAGACAGCCAGCGAGAGAGGGAACACAAGCAGGGGGAGTGGGAGAGGAAGAAGCAGGCTCATGGTGGAGGAGCCTGATGTGGGGCTCGATCCCATAACGCCGGGATCACGCCCTGAGCCCAAGGCAGACTCTTAACCGCTGTGCCACCCAGGCGCCCCAGGAGAGAGAGAATCTTAAGCAGGCTCCACACTCAGTGCAGAGCCAGTTTGGGGCTTGATCTCACTTCCCTGAGATCATGACCTGAGCCAAAATCAAGAGTCAGATGCTTAACTGACTGAGCCACCTGGGCACCCCCTGATCTTTCTATTTTAAATAAGAAGGTTCAGGAATTTTCTGATAGGTGGCATTAATAAGTGGTCACAGAAATCATACCCGTACATTTATTGCACTTTGCAATTTTTTAAGTACTTTCCCAGCTATGACTTTATAATGGCTTTGTGAAGCAGGCTGAGCTAGCATTATAATAATCCTATTTCGCAGATGAGCAAATTGAGATCCTTGGATATAATTTATCATTACCATACTACTAAAATTGAATATGATAAATAGTATCAAGAAATAACTTAGCCTAATTCTTATTTGATTATGTGTACAGATATAAAACAATTATAGTATCTTCCTAGTGAATTAACTCTTTTATTATTGTGAAGTGCTACCCTTTATATATTATAATGATATCTTGAAATGTATTGTGCCTTAAAATATAATTTGTCTGGGTTCCTTGGGTGGTTCAGTCAGTTAAGTGTCTGACTTCAGCTCAGGACATGATCTCACGGTCCTGGGATTGAGCCGCACTGAGCTGGGAACCTGCTTGTCCCTTTCCCTCTGTCCCTCCCCTTGCTCATTCTCTCTCTCTCAAATAAATAAATAAAATCCTTAAAATAAATATATATATGATTTGTCTGATATTAATATAGATACATCAGGATTTTTGTTAGGATTTATGTTATATATAAATATATATATACTTATATATTAAATATGTATTTTTTTCATTTTACTTGCAATTTTTCTGTATATGTATATTTAAATTTGCTTTGTAAATAACATGTTTGGTTTGGTTTTTTAATCTAGTCCTCAATGCCCTTGTCTTTTAATTAGAAAATTAAAGCCATTTACATCTAATATAAATCTATCAACAAACTGTTTTCTATTTATCATTTCTATTTTTGTTCTATTTTCTTTCTGTCCTTTCCTTTGGATAGATTTTCAAAAAATCACATTTCTGTATTTTATTAGTTTATTTAAAAATGCTTTTATCTTAGAAATTATAACATGCAGCCATGTTTTACATTAGTAATATTATTAATAATTATATAATCAAATGCTATTGTATAATTAAATATATTAAATATCATTATGTAATTAACAATTACCATTATATTAGTATGAAAGGCATATAACTACTTTTATCTCATCTCACATAAAGCAAGCACCTTAGAATACTTTTAATTTACCTTCCTCCTAAGTCAGTTATCTACTTTCTAAGTCAATTTATCTACCTCCTAAGTTATCTACCTCCAGTCAGCTATTGGTATTATATATTTTAATTTTCAATATTTTAAAAAATCTCATAAAGGCATTATAATTTTTAAGGTCAATATTTATTTAGATTTACCCACGGCACCCATGGAGTTGCCCTTTATGTTGTTCTGCTTTCATTCCTGTGTCCCTGGGTTTCCATGTGAGTGGTTTCATTATTTTTATCCCTGAAAAACACCTTTTTGAGTATTTTTTAGTTCAGGTCTGCTGATGACAAATGCTCTAGTTTTATTTATCTGAAAATATGTTTATTTTACTTTCATTCATGAAGAAGATTTTTGCTGGATATAGGAATGTAGGCAGGTAGTTGTTTTCTTCAGCATTTTGACAGACAATGATAATGCCCCATTGTCTTCTGGATTCCATGTTTCCTTTGAGAAAATAATTTGTTAGTTTTATTATTGCTTCTGACTCATTTTCTCTTTCCTCTTCTAGGACTCCAGTTACATATTTGTTAGTCATTCATGGTACCCATTATGTCTCCTATACTTTTTCTGAATTGTCCATTCTTCTGTGTTTCCAGGAAAATATTCTGAATATTTTCTTCTAAACTTTCTTCAAGTTCACCAATCCTCTCTTAAGCTCTAATGTATTTCTTTTTTTTTTAAGATTATTTACTTATTTTAGAGAGAGAGAGAGTGCCTATGAGGAGGGGGAGGGGCAGAGGGAAAGGGAGGGAGAGAATCCTTGAGCAGACTCCCTGCTGAGCGTGGAGCCTAACTCGGGGCTTAATCCCAGCAGGTCCTCAGATCACGATCTGAGTCAAAACCAAGAGTCAGATGTTCAACTGACTGAGACATCCAGGTGCCCAGAGCTCTAATGTATTTCTAAATCTATCTTTTCAGTACTTAGTTTCAGTTATTGTATTTTTGTATTCTAGAATCCATATAGTTACTTTTTAAATAGTTTCCAGCTGTCTGCCAAAATTCCTGATCTTGTCTTTTCTTGAACATATTAAAAATAATGAGTTTAAAATTCACATTAGATAACTTCATTATCTGGAACACCTGTGGGTCTGCTGCTATTATCTGTAGTTTCTTTTGGTTTTTAAAAAATCGTGTTGGCCCCTCTCTTTGAATTCATGTCACTTTTTAACTTATATGCCTGACATTAATGTGAAAATTTTTACAGGCAATTTTTCTAAGGAGGGTCACATCTGCATCTGGCAGGTGGGTAAGGGTACTGTGAATCCCAGACGAGTTTAATTGAAACACAGGTTGAAATGATTCAAAGTTGGACTTCAGAGCCTATAAGCACTAATTTATTTCTAGTTCACCCTTACTTGTTGGATGCAACAAAACTCAAAACCTAAGGGATTTGCTATGGCTACTTCTTAATAAAACAATTCACTCACTAATAACTGTACAATATAATTTTCAAAATACAAAATTTACCATATGCTAGATTATAAAAGCTGATTACAAGTTAATTAAGCTAGAAATAAATAATAAAATGATAAATAGAAAATTTCCATTAGTTTGGAAAAATATAATATAACCTATGGGTCAAAGAAGAAATTGCAATGTGAATCGAATGACACTGATAATATTTCATATAAAACTTAAAGTATGTGTGGGAGGAAATGATAACTATAAATGCATATGTTTTAAAAGAATAAGTTGAAAATTAATGAGTATATATTACAAGAGGTTAGAACATAAACAGAAAATTAAATTCAAGGAAACTAGAAGGAATGAAATAATTAGATGAGAACAGAAATTGATTAAATAGAGAGAATATATAAAATAGAGCTCACCAAAGCTGAGAGTTGGTTTTTTTTATTATGATATGTTATTCACCATACAGTACATCATAGTTTTTGATGTACTGTTCCATGAGTCATTGTTTGTATATAACACCCAGTGCTTCATGCAATACTTCCCTCCTTAATACCCTTCACCGGACTGGCCCACCACCCCACCCCCCTCCCCTCTAAAACCTCGGTTTGTTTCCTGGAGTCCATAGTTTGAGAGTTGGTTCTTTCAAAAGTCTACTAAAACTGAACAAGTTAGAAACAGAGAAAAAATAAAAAATAAAAAGGTATAGTAATACTAAACCTAAATTATTAAAGTAAAAAAATAACAGAATATTATTAAAAGCTTTATGCCAGGGGCTTCTGGGTGGCTCAGTCAGGTGAGCATCTGACTCTCGGTTTTGGCTCGGGTCATGATCTCATGGGTCATGAGACTGAGTCCTGCTTTGGGCTCCCCACTCAGTGGGGAGTCTGCTTGAAGATTCTTTCCCTCTGCACCTCCCCCCAACTTGCTCTCTCTCTCTCTCTCAAATAAATAAATCTTTAAAAAAAGCTTTATGCCAAATTTTGAAAATTTAGATGAAATGAAAAAATTAATAGGAAAACAAAACTTACCAAAGATGAAGTAGAAAATTTGAACAGTCCTATATCTAGTAAAGAAATTGGTTTTTTTAATGAAAACTTCCCCATAGGAGACTATTTTCAGTTTAGTATGTAGAAAGCCACAAAAGAATGTCATTCCTACTATAACAATGAGAAAAAAACAGATACTTTGCAAAACTACAACTCTTCTGAGCCCATCAGAGAGCTGAGCTTCCCAGACAATCAGGTAGAATGAATTTGAAGTGATGAGCCCTTTAGGGGGAGACGGTTCAAACGAGCTGCTGTACATTTGCCAGTGGTCACCATTAAAGTGAGTCAGGAGAAAGCACACTTAATTTTAACAAGTTCATAAACACCAACTGTGGATGAACATGTTGATTTAAAATCACTTGGAGCTCCACACACAAGATGAGTCTGCACTCAAGCTCTTATCCATGGGCCTCCACTGAGCACATACAAGGAATATTGGGGCAGGGCAGAAGACCAGAGATAGCTGCACTTAGTGCCACAGTCATGCCAGAAGTAATCAATGGCCACAGAGAGACTTGCACAAAACCCTGTCCGCTTCCTAGACCCTTTTCTCCTTAGAAGCAAAAGCCTTAAGTCGTTGGGGAAGGAAACCCTCCCATCCCCAGAGTACAGGCAAAGACTCACTACTTGTAAGCAAGGAATAGAAACACAATCTATCTATTGCTGGAGGAAGAGCAGAAAACTCACACACCATTGAGTCTCAAAGACACACCACACATGCAAGGCACAGGCTGGCTGCCTTGGGATGGAGTAGATAGAACAGTAAACATGAGAAACCTCTACTCCCAAGAGAGGTGCACAGGGACTGCCAAAAGCAGGAGCTAGATAAGGAGACCGAAGAATCCGTCTTACCTTCACCATGAGCCTCACACAAACTTACAAGAAATGGCAGTGTACTGCTAGGGAAGAAGCAAGAGAAATACCTCTCTGTGGTGCAGGCATGCTGGCACCACTGAAAGCTATGAAAGTAGCAGGAACATTGAGACAAATCCATTAGCATCACAGACACTGCAAAATGAACAAAGAAACCCCAGTTACTCCTGGAGGAAATTATAGTCCGTGATGCCCCTACAGGGACTATAACAACAACAGAGCTAAACAATTGACTAGAATGATACACACACACACACACACACACACACACACACACACACTGATGAACTGACAGGAAAAGAGATGTGCCCATTTCCAGGCATGAATATTATTTATTTTGGCCTCCACTGTTTTTCCAAATATAATAGTCATCATTCCATGAAAATTAGAAAATATGCAAAAACCAAGGAAACAAAATCTCATTGTTAAGAGGTAAATCAATCAATAGAATTAGACTAAGAAATGACCCAGATGTTAATATCAAACAGGACTTTATTTTTTTTTAAGATTTTATTTATTTATTTGACAGAGAGAGACAGCCAGTGAGAGAGAGAACACAAGCAGGGGGAGAGGGAGAGGAAGAAGCAGGCTCCTAGCAGAGGAGCCTGATGCGGGTCTCGATCCCAGAGCACCAGGATCACGCCCTGAGCCGAAGGCAGATGCTTAACAACTGCGCCACACAGGCGCCCCTCAAACAGGACTTTATAATAACTATGATTGATAAGTAATCTACTGGAAAAAGCGGACAACGTGGATGAACAGATGGAGCATTTTAACAAAGAAATGAAATGATTTTTTAAAAATAATCAAATGTGCACTGGGTGTTAGACGCAACTAATGAGTCATCGAACTTTACATCAAAAACCAGGGATGTACTGTGTGGTGACTAACATAATATAATAAAAAATATTTTTAAAAAATAAAAAAAAAATCAAATGGAAATACTAGGAATGAAAAAAAAAGAACATGACATCAAAGATGAATTCCTTTCATAGGTTTAAAAGAGAACTGGACATTTTGGAGGAAAGAATTAGTGAGCTGAAGATAGGTCAATAGAAATGATTAATACAGGACAAAGAGAAAAATATGGAGGAAAAAAAACAAGCCTAGAGCATCAAGAGCTGTGAGACAATATTGAATGGAATAAAAATGTATTATTGAAGTCTTAGGAGAGAAGAAAGAGGAAGAGACATAAATAGTAGAAGAGATAACAACTGAGAATTTTAGATTTTTAACTTAAAAATAGTAATAAAAAAACAAAGCACAGATACAGGAAATTCAAATAACCCTAAGTAGGATAACACACACACGTCAAATTCCTGAAAACTAAAGATAAAGGGAAATCTTAAAAGTCAGAGGAAAAAGTAACATTAAATACAATGGAACTAAGATACGGCTATCAAGCATACGTTTTGTCAGAAAGTAGGCAAACCGGAAGACAATGGGGCCACATCCTTATAGTACTGAAAGAAGACAAGTCAACTCAGAACTCTATATCTAGTGAAAATGTCTTTCAAATACGAAGGCAAAATAGGTTTTTTTTCAGACAACAAAAGCTAAGAGAATTCATTGCCAGGAGACTTGCACACAAGAGATGTTAAGGGAAGTTTGAGACAGCAGAATAATACTAGGTGGAAATGAAGAGCTTTATTATACAAAGAGATATAGAGCTCTAAAAATAGTAAAACTAAAGGTAAATATAAAGCAATTATTCTTATTTTGTTTTGTTTTATAAGAAAATTGCCTAAGCAAAAGAATAGGAATGAATTTTGGAGCTAGAAGTAAAGTGTCTGACACAAATAGCTCAAAGTTTGGGAGGCAGAAAATGGAAATCTAGTGTTGCAAAGTTATTACACTCTACCCCCAAGTGGCCTAATATTGTTTGAATGTAGTCTCTGACAAGTTAATGAGTATGTGGTAATCCACAAAGTAAGGATGAAATAAATTGTCAAAGAAGTAGAGCTCATAAGCCAATAGTGGATATAAAGTGAAATCATACGATATAATTTTAACACACACACACACACAACAGGAAAACAAGAAAAAAGGGGACAAAAGACAGATGAGACAATATGAATAATATAACTGATTTAAATCCAACCATATCAGTAATTACATTAAATATAGATTAAATATACAAAATTAAAGGCAGAAATTATCTACTTGGATAAAAAAGCAAGACCCAATGATGTGCTCTTTACAAGAAACTAATTAAATATAAATACATCAAAAACCAGGGATGTACTGTATGGTGACTAACATGATATAATAAAAAAATTATTATAATAAAAAATAAACATGCAAAAAGTCAAAAAAATTTGTAAGTTAAAGTAAAAGGATGAAAAAAGATACACTATGCAAGCACTAATCAAAAAATTGGAAGTGGCTACATTAATTTTACAAAAATTAGATTTCAGAACAATGAATATTACCACAGATAAAGATATTACATAATGAAAGAGGGGACAGTTGATCAAAAAGACCTAATCCTACCTGTGTATACACCGAATAACGGATTCTAAATACATGAAGGAAAATCTGATCGAAGTGAAAATCCTATTTGGAGACTTTAACACTCCTCTCTACATAATTAAAAGAACAAGTAAACAAACATTAATAAGAATATAGAAGAGCTGAACAAAGCCATCAACCAACTTGAGCTAAGTGACAATTATAGAATGTTCAACCTGACAGCAGTAGAGCACACATTCTCTTCAACTGTATGGATGAATTATATTCAAGCATGTGAATTCTTTCCAAATGTATGTATGGAATATTCACCACAATGGATTATGTTCTGTGCCATGAAACAAATCTCAAAAATCTAAAAGAATTAAAATTTAATAAATATCTTCTTGGACAATGGAATTAAACAATAAATCAATAGCAGTGATATATCTGAAAAATCTCTAAATATTTCGAAATTAACATAGTACTCCTAAACGAGCAATCAAAGGAGAACTCAGAGGGGGAATGAGAAAAATTTAAATTTAATGAAAATAAAAAGAAAACAGATCAAAACTGTGAGACACAGCTAAAGCCTTGCAAAGAGGGAAATCTATAGCATTAAATGCTTATATTAGAAAAGAAATAGGGTTTCAAATCAATGATCCAAGTTTCTACCTTAAGAAATTGGAAAAAGAGGAGCAAATTATCCAAGTATGCAGAAGGAAGGAAATAGCAAACATAACAACACAAGTAAGTGAATGTGAAAACAAAAAAATAATAGTGAAAATCAGTGAAATTAAAACTTGATTCTTTGAAAATAATAATATTGTTAAATTTCTAGGCAGACTGATCGAGGGAAAAAGATATATAGAGTGAGGACACAAATTACCAATATCAGAAATGAAAGGGGACATAACTATAGATCCAACAGAAAACACATGGTTAATAAGGGGGAAATGGGGAGTTGCTGGTCAATGGGTCTGTATTTTCAGTTATGCAAGATGAGTAAGTTCTAGAGATGTGCTGAACAAGATTGTGCTATAAACTACTGTATTACACACTTACAAATTTGTCAGGGGTAAATCTCATATTAAGCATTCTTATTACAATAAAATATAAGGAAATATTATGTAAAACTGTTGAACATAAATTCAACAACTTAGATGAAAGGAACAAATTCCTGTGTAAACTTCAGATGACCCGAACTCAACCAAGAAAAAGTAGATAGTCTGAATAGCCCTATATCTAGTAAAGTAAATGCATTCATATTTAAAATCTTTCCATTATGAAAACTCCATATCCAAATTGCTGCACTGGTAAATTCTACCAATTAAGACAGAAATAATACCAACTCCACATAAAGTCTTCTAGAAAAAAAAAATATAGAAGAACAGGGAATACTTCCCAACTCATTCTATGAAGCTAGCATTACCCTGATCCCCAAACAGACAAAGATATTATGAGAAAACTAGACTAATACCCATGATGAAAATTAGTGCAAAAATATCTAGTAAAATATTGCCAAATTGAATTCCACAATATATTTAAAAAGATGAAGTTAGTTTTATTCTAAGAATGCTTGGTTGGTTCAACATTTAAAAATCCATAATTGTAATTCACCCTATCTACAGATAGTAAAAAGAAAAAAACCCACATGATCAGTTCAATAAATGCAGAAAAAGCATTTGACAAAATTTAACTTACATTCATAATAAAAACTCACAGAAAACTAGAAGTAGAACAGAACTTTCTATAAGAAACCAACAGCTAACTTCATATTTAATGGTAAAAGACTGAATGCTTTAGTCCTAAGATCAAACAAGAAAAGGATGTCTGCTGTCACTGATTGTTACAATATTGTACTAGTGGCCTTTGTTAGTGCAATAGGCCAAGGATGTGAAATAAAAGGCATCAGAAAGGAAGAAATAAACCTATCTTTAATCACAGATGACACTCTATGTAGAAAATCTCAAAGAATCTACAAAAAAGCTAGAATAAGTGGATTTAGCAATATTATAAGAATAAAACAGTACAAAAATCGATTTTGTTTGTGTATACAGGCAATGAGCCATTGAAAATTGAAATTTTGGAACACTTTATATAACATTAAAATATTTAATATTTAAGGATAAATTCAACAAGATATGTGCAAAACTTGGATGCAGAAAGTTACAAACCATTGCTGATCGAAATTAAAGAAGCTCTAAGTCAATGTGTATCATGCTTATGGATAGGAAAGCTATTATTAGGATGTCAGTTTTCTCCAAATTGATCTACAGACTCAACGCAAAGCCAATCAAAACCCCAGCTGGCCTTTTTTCTTTCCTTCCATAGAAATTGACAAGATGTTTATAAAAAATATTTGGAACACGGAAGTTTTGAAAACGAAGAAGAAAGTTAGAAGATCCCTAATATCTAATTTTAAGTTTTACTATAAACTGTAGTAATCGAGAATGTGATTTTTGACATAAGGATAGACATACAGAAATAGAGTGTGTGAAAATAGACCCACGCATATATATTCCATTGAATTTAGATGGAGGTGACAAGGTAATTCAATGGAGAAATGACAGTCTTTTGCACATGCTTTAAGAAGCAACTGAACACTTACATCATATATAAAAATTAACTCAAAATAACACTAAATGGAACAGATAAAACTAAAATTTCTAGAAGAAAATATAGAAAAACCTTTGTCACTTGGGTAAGGCAAAGTATTTTTAGTTAAGACACTAAGAGCATGAGCAATAAAAGAACAACATTGACTTCATCAAAATTAAAATTTTCTGCTCTTTAAAAAAGAAGTCATTGACTGGAAGAAAATATTTGAATAACACATATCTGGTAAAGGATCTGTATCCAAAATATATAAATGACTCTTCCAATTAAATTCTAAGAAGGCAACCCTATAAAAACTGAGCAAAAGATTTTAATAGATATTTCACTAGAGAAGTTATACATGTGGCAGATAAGCACATGAGACAATGTTCAGTGTTATTTTTCACTAGGAAAGTGCTTATTAAACCCCCCAAATTAAAATGGCTGTTTTTTAAAAAACTTGCACTATCAAATATTGGTGCAGATGCTGGTGATGATGCAAAATAGTCACTTCGGAAACATTTGGTCATTTTTTGTCAAGTTAAACCTATACTTGCCCTATGACCCAGCAATCCCACTCTCGAGTAGTCGAGTAGTCACTGCTCCTTGCTATTTACTCCTAGGTATGTTCACATAAAGATCTGCAGGTGAATATTTTTAGTCCAATAGCCCAAACTGGAAACAACCCGTGTCCACATATTGCTGAATGATAAACAAATTGTGGTACTTCATGTCCTTGACTCCCAACACTCAGTGATAAAGAGGAATGAACCCCTGACACACGCAGCAACCAGATGACTCTCCCAGGCATTATGCTCAGTGGAAGAAGCCAGATGCAGAAGACGGCAGGCATATGATCTCACTGCTAGAGCATTCCAGAAAAGGCAAGATGACAGACGCGGAAGACTGAGCCCTGCTTTCCTGGGACTGGGGCTGAAGGTTAAGGGAAGCTTCTGGTGTGGCGGGAGTGTTCCCCATACTGATTCCGGTGGTGGTTTCACAACTGTATACATTTGTGAAAACTCCCTGAACGGTACACTTCAAAAGAATGAATTTTACTCTTTGTAAATTATACCTCAAAAAAACATTATTTTTTTTAAAAAAAACTTTAAGATATCTTTCTCACGAAGAAAATTACAGTCCCAGAAGGCTTCACTGCCAAGTCATACCAAATATTTAAGTAAAAATAATGTCTCTCTCAAAAGAATAAAAATTCTTGCAAAAAATAGAAAAAGAAGGAACTTCTCTTAACTTGTTTTATAAGGCTGGTCCAACGTGGATTCTGAAACCCACCAAAACAGTGTAAAAAAGGAAACTTAGAGACCCATCTCACTCACAAATTGTGCAACAATCCTAAATAAATATTAGCAAACCAAGTCCAACAATATATTAAAAAAATAACATGGCATCACCAAAGTGGGTTATTCCAAGAATACAAGACAAGCTTTACATGTGAAAATCAATCAGGGTAATTCACATAGAATAAAAAAAGAAAAATCATACAGTTACCTCAATATAGGTACAAAACACACTTGATAACACTCTATGTCTGCTTATAATTTTAAAAAATTCTTAGCAAACCAACAAAAGAAGGTAAATTTCATAATCAGTTAATTATTTTTTTAAATCTACAGCAAACATTATACTTAACAGTGAGATATTAAAAGCTTTCCTTCTGAGGTCAGGATAAGGATATCTGCTACCACCACCACTACTTAACATTTTATTTGTGGTTCAAACCACTCCAATAAAGCAATGAAAATAAATACAAGGTATTAAAAACCGGAAGGCAGAAATTACAACCATCTTTTTTTCAAATAACATAATTGTATATACAGAAAAAATTTAAACGTGCAGAGTATTGCAGTAAATTGCTACAGAAAATACAAAAATAATTGCATTCCTATAGAGCAGCAATAAACATAAAATAAACTTTAAAACAGATACTTACATACAATAGCATATTAAACCAAACAAAACCAAATCTAATAAAAGATAATCTAAGGCAATAATACAATATTGGGAGAGGGGCACCTGGGTGGCTCAGTTGGTTAAGCGCCCAACTCTTGATTTCGGCTCATGTCATGATCTCAGGGTCCTGAGATTGAGCCCTGCATCCGGCTCCACACTGGGTATGGAGCCTGCTTAAGATTATCTCTCTTCCGGGGCGCCTGGGTAGCGCAGTCGTTGAGCGTCTGCCTTCGGCTCAGGGCGTGATCCCGGCATTGCGGGATCGAGTCCCACATCGGGCTCCTCCGTTGGGAGCCTGCTTCTTCCTCTCCCACTCCCACTGCTGTGTTCCCTCTCTCGCTGGCTGTCTCTCTGTCACATAAATAAATTAAAAAAAAAAAAAAAAGATTATCTCTCTTCCTCTCCCTCTGCCCCTCCCTGCTTGCATGTTCTCTCTTGCTCTCTCTCAAGGAAAAAAAAAAAAAAAAATATATATATATATATATATATATATATATATATATATATATATATATATATATATATATAAATAAATATATATGGGTCTAAAGAAGACCTATAAATGGAAGAATGTGTAATGACTCTGGATTGAAATATATCCAGAGAAAGAAAGAGACAAAGGGAATGAAGAAAACCTGGTAAAAAAAAAAATATTACCCTCAAATTGATTGATAGATTCAGTGAAATCCCAATAAAAATTCCCAGAGATTTGTGTGGCTATGTTTTTGTGTGGAAATTGACAGGCTGATCTAAAATTCATAGGAAAATGCAATTACCAAGGCATTCTTAAAAAGTACAATATGCAAGACTTACTCTGAGAGGTATCAAGACTTTTTGGAAAGCTAGAATGAGTGGTATTAGTGCAAGAATAGACAAAGAAACTAATGGAGCAGAACAGAGTTCAGAAACAGACCCATGAATGTATGTGTATAGAAGTAGCACTGCAGAATAGGAAATCACAGATTTTTTAAAAAAGATTTTATTTATTTATTTGACAGAGAGAGAGACAGCCAGCGAGAGAGGGAACACAAGCAGGGGGAGTGGGAGAGGAAGAAGCAGGCTCCCAGCGGAGGAGCCTGATGTGGGGCTCGATCCCATAACGCCAGGATCACGCCCCGAGCCGAAGGCAGACGCTTAACCGCTGTGCCACCCAGGCGCCCCAGGCAATAACAGATTTTTAATAAATGGTGCAGCATCGGTTTTAGATATTTGGATGGGAAAAAAACAAACCTTGACCTTTCCTACTACCTCACACCATGTACAGAAATAAATTCCAAGTGGACTATAGATTTAAGTGTAAAAGAAAAACAATAAAGCCTCATGAACCTATATAGGAGAATTTCCTTAGAACCCTGGAATAGGTAAGGACTTTTTTTGAAGACGGTATTTATTTATTTGACAGAGAGAGAGAGAGAGAGAGCACAAGCAGGAGGAGCAGCAGGCAGAGGGAGAGGGAGAAGCAGACTCCCCACTGAGCAGACAGCCCCATGTAGGGCTCTATCCCAGGACCCTGGGATCATGACCTGAGCCAAAAGCAGATGTTTAACCGACTGAGCCACCAGGCACCCCGATAAGGATTTTTTAAAAATAAGACACAGAAACCGCTAACCATAAGGAAAGGTTGATAAATGACACTACCCTGAAGTAGAGTGGGGGCGGTCATCAACGTAAGTGAGGAATTATTAATACAACCTGTGCCACCTTTAGACAGGCAGTGTAGAGATGAAGACTATTGCCTTTTTTTTTTTTTTTTTGCAGTGTCTGTATTTCGGAGCCCACAAGGAAACTCAAAGTTAAGTAAGAAGAATTTCCCAGACTTTAAGGACAAACAAAGAAATGACAGGAGGTAAGGATTTTAGGACATGTATGTCACGTGGATAATTCTACTTTCCATGGCCTTCTGAGACCAAACGGAACTGCTTGCCTCTCGGTAGACCGCTCCTCATAAACTTGCCTAAGTTCTCTGCCCCATGGTAGCAAGCCATGGGTCTCCTGAGATGCCAAATGTTTTGTACAGCAGCCTGAAAAAGTCTGATACGCAGAAGGTGAAAGTCACAGGTTGGAAGCGAAGACACCAGGGCAAGCTCCTGGTGCCACACTTCTGTCACACTCCACGGAGCTCAAGTGCCATGTCACGGAAGCTGTAGTACAAGTGACATGTTGAACCGAGCTGGGAGTTAGATCAATGAAGTTATTATGTAAGCAACACTTTGAACATAAGAGAGGATGCAGAGACATCAACAGTGAACTCCTGGAACTTTCTCTAAGAGCTAACTTCAGAGAGTGTAAATGGAATATTGATGCTACCTTGACAAGTAAAGTTACCAGATGATTTTATTCCCCCTCCCCCCATACACAGTTTTTTTCTCTTTCTCCTCTTTTCTCAAGATCTCTATCTTCCTCTTCTCTCTTTTACATTCTATCTCTCATTTTCTCCTTATCTTTCTCTCTCTTGACTCCTAGTTCTATATTTCTAGCTCTTTCTCTTGAGTAATCTTTTTTTTTTTTTATTCTTTCTCTTTCACTTTGTCTACATATCTCCCTCCCCTTGTCTTTCATTCCTTTTTTCCTTCTTACTAACACTTTCTTTGTGGCTCTCGGCTTTTCTCTTTCTCACTCTCCTTGTCCCACTTCCTGTTTCATCAGACCCAGGGTAATGGGGAGGTCTCATCAGAACTGCCATCCACTTTGCTCTCACTCTGCTCACCTCTGCAGACACATGAGCCTATAAAACCTCCCACAAATCCCTCTGGATCCTTTCTGGAAGACACATGACAACAGGCATAAGGGGAGGGTATGAAGAAGGATGGGTAGTGTGACATCAATGTCCAGGAGAACTGGCATCATCCAGCAATTGAGAGAGATTTTATTGTCAGCCTATAAACCACACCTAGTATTTTGTGGCTAGTAAATTTTGTGCATAAGAGTGATGAGATCACAAAGGCTTATTGACTTTTGAACCACTGCATCCCTATGACACATGCTGCAAGCAGAATGTGTGACATGAGTGCAAGAGGGAAAGAATTAAAGCTTTTGATATGGCTTTAAAACCCTGGCCAGGGCGAGCTTGCAACTGTGTGGATCTAGTTTCCCACCCAACAAGTTCCAGATCCTAACCCAAGTTGCTTTGCTTTATTTTTTCCCCCCACACATTCATGCACCTTGCTCTTGTTGATAAAAAAATAAATAGCACAGAGTCCAACTGCAGTGTGGTTCATTAAAACATTTTTAAAAATCACTTAAGCAATTAGCCAACAAGAGAACTTCAGGGTTAATGACATGCCTGAACGATTTATGAGTTGGCCAAGCCTTGATTAAATTAATTAATCAGGAGTTAACTGTTTTAGCTGCCAGCCCTGGCTTGGGTGATTGCTGCTGTCTTGTGAAATCGCTGATAGCTTGCTTTGAGAATCAGATAGTATGCACCACCTTGCTCAGAGACCCACCTGCTCATTAGAATAATGTGCTCCTAAAAATGGGCATGGAATCCATCCATGTTAGGGCACAGTAATCCATGAGAAGAGCAAGGTATCACCAGGATGGGATAAGGCTCAGGGGAGAGTGGAAATGGAGGGATAAAGAGGCAGCATAAGGAAGGGAAGAGGGAAAGACTAACAACAATGATGGCTGCCATTTTTACGAACACTGTGCACCTGTCATTTTCCAGATGTCCCCTCAGTCACAGATCTCAGAAGTCCCAAGAGTAACTATGAATATTCCCAGTCTACAGAAAAAGAAATTTATGCTCCCAGTAGTTAAGAGAGCATGTATCCCATGCCAGGTACTTCATGTGTCTTACCTCTTTTAATCACCACCCCTCCAACCTTGAAGGGTTTTAGAAATGGGAAAATGGAATAACTGAGGAGTTGTTGAAGAACTTGCCTAAGGTCATAGAGCTCGACAATGACACAGCCTGACTGAATACATCTGCTCATCACCACCACACAGCCCTCCTTGCGTTCCTGGAAATGCAGGGTAGAGGCCAGTGGAGAGAAAATCTCACCTACCTCACCGTCTACAAGTGCCAGCCCTGATTTGCAGCCACAAAATTATTGCTCAAAACCAGGCTTCTATCATTGGCTTCCCAAAGGCTTAACACAGTGAGGGATTTCGATGCAGGTAAAGCTAAGTTAAAATTCTGATTCTAGAATTTTCTGTCTCTCTGGCTTTGTTACTCAAATACCCAACTTCAGTTTCCTCAAGGGTAGCTTGCAGACTGTGGTAAGAATTAAGAAGTGGGGCAGGTAAAGTGGTAGATTGTAGTAGGCTCTCAACCAAGGGCTCATTTTATTATTACAGCTAGTGGTATGGGCTGAATCGTGCCCCCTAAAATTCTTATTTTGAAGTCCGAACATCCAGTACTTCAGAGAGTGATTGTATTTGGAGACAGGGTCTTTAAAGCAGCAGTTAAGTTAAAATGAGGCCCTTAAGATGGACCCTTACCCAATCTGACTGATACTTTTTTTTTAATTTAATTTTTTTTTATTTTAAAGCTTCTATCCATTCATTTGACAAAGAGAGAGAGACAGCCAGTGAGAGAGGGAACACAAGCAGGGGGAGTGGGAGACGAAGAAGCAGGCCTCCAGCAGAGCAGGGAGCCCAACGTGGAGCTCAATCCCAGGACCCTGGGATCACGCCCTGAGCTGAAGGCAGACGCTTAATGACTTAGCCACCCAGGCGCCCCTGACTGATGCTCTTATAAGAAGAGACCAGGGCACAGACACACACAGAAGGAAGAGCACGTGAAGACACAGGGAGAAGACGGATGTCTACATGCCATGCAGAGGCCTCAGAAGGACCCACACCTGCCAACACTTTCATCTTGGACTTACAGTCTCCAGAAGTGTGAGAAATAAGTGTCTGCATTGAAACCCCCTCTCCCCCCATTTGCGATACTTTGTCAGCCTGAGCGAACTAAGACGCCTAACAAAACAGAACTCGAGCCACCCAGTTTCCTCAACACCTTTTCAGTTTTCACTTCTGCAGTAGACGCCTCTGCGGAGGGCTTGCCTCACACCATGTCCAGAGCAGCTCCCCCAGCCCTCACTCCCTGGCAGAACCCCTTCTTGATTAACTGCTTCCCCGCCAGCACACAGGCTCCATGGACGAGAACCTTGTTGGTATTTCCAGAGCTACTCTAATGGCCCAAGGAAGGCATTTACCAAATGAATGGACAATTAATTAATTAACGAATTAATCTCTTCAAAGTATTCAGAGAAATAAATGTAAAATTGGATCCTACCTCTCAGAGAAGGTTTTGAGGATCTGGCTTCTATTAGTAAGTCGCGCTCTGGTTTCTAGAAGTGAAATGCCTGTCACCCAGTCTTTTACGGAATGTCCCCGAATACAAGAGCTGTCATCTCTGCAAAACACATCTTCCCTCCAGACACTAGTGTGCTCTGAACTTATTGTTCCAATTTGGCTCCTTCTAGGAATGATCCACGTGAGTCTGAAGTATGCCCGGGCACGTCAGCTTCTCATCACCTTCCCCATGGGAGAGTCCCCAGGCCACCTTGGTTGTCTCACAAGGACTGATGAACAGCATTCATTCAGAATGCAATCCTCTTTGAAGAAAAACATAAGAGACTGTCCATGAGGGTATAAGAAACAATATTTCAAAATGTATTAAGAAGTGATATAATGTAACTGGGAATTTCTCCTGACTTTAAAAAAAATGTAGAGGGTCCCTAAGGAAACAAGTAATATTTTAAAATGTATTATAAGGTCATATAAATAGGGATTTTTCGTCTTTTTTTTTTAAAGATTTTATTTTATTTTATTTATTTATTTATTTATTTATTGGATAGAGACAGCCAGCGAGAGAGGGAACACAAGCAGGGGGAGTGGGAGAGGAAGAAGCAGGCTCATAGCAGAGGAGCCTGATGTGGGGCTCGATCCCATAATGCCGGGATCACGCCCTGAGCCGAAGGCAGACGCTTAACCGCTGTGCCACCCAGACGCCCCGGGATTTTTCATCTTTTAAGAAAAAATATAGAAGGTTGCCCATAAGGAGGCAAGAAATATTTTCAAACATACTATGAGATCATATCAGTAGTGACAGAGAAGAGACTCTTCTTTTTAACTCAGCTCTAGGGTGATACGTATTTCTTCCTGAGTTCCTCAAGGTCTATCAGCACTTACTAGAATAGATAACCAACTAGAAACAAAGTGGACAGGGCGGGTAGGCTGAAGTTCTTGCCCAGGCTTTGTGCCCTGTGCTCCACCGGCTCCCTTCTGCCTTGGTTGCACAAACATTGCACCAGCGGAATGGCCGGCCCGGGTCGTGGGTCATCTGACCCTGTGTGCTGCCCCCTAGACTCAGAGGGAAAGGGCCAGGCTTTCTCTACCGCTACGTACTCGCCACCTGCGTCAGCGCTCAGCTCACTGTGAGGTGCTGTACAAGGACTGCTAAATTGAAATAAAGCAAATGTGAAAGCTGCCCAGACGGAAGGAATTTTCTGGAGCCCTTTCAAGGTGAAAGAGTAAAGGGGGGAACATAAGGGCAAAATACTGGCAAATGGAAAGGAGACGAAAGGGAATACCCACCAGACTCCAGTCAGTGGTAAATATTTCAGTTGGCTCACATGGTGTATCCTGAGGATTTTAAGCACCCCTTTATCTTATGCTTTATTTTGCTTTAGTGGAATTTTATAGCTCATACTCTAAATTACGTGTATGGGAAATCTCATAGATGTTAGACTTCATTTGCCGAGTGATTTGGCTCTGATAAAAAGAAAAATAGAGAGAGAAGAAGAGAACAAGAACTTTATTAGCGGCAGTGGTAAATGAAGATTTTATTTATAGGGCCGTGTCCCTCCCCCCACCCAGGTGTTATGAGTGTTCCGGTACACGTATAAAAGTACACGCTACAAATACCAGAGAGCGATTTAATAAGGCCACCCTAATAAAACTGCCAAGATAGAAGGAGTGCTGGCGGGGTGGACAGGATCATTTACAAACATGGGTAAAAATGTGGGAGTTGATAGACTTTCCCCCCCATGTGTGTTCTCTGTTGCGTATAGTATGTGTGTACGTGCCTGAACATACACGCGTGTGGATGTGTGTTTGGTGGGAGAGACCAGGGTGGGGAGGGTCTTGTCAGTGCTCAGATTTTCAGATCTCCCAAATGCGATCATTGAGGAACGGGGGGGGGGGGGGGGGGAGAGCACCACCACGCCACAGGGAGGGAAGCCCTGCCCCCGACGGAGGCTACCCCGTAGCCGCCCGAGGCTGGCTGCCTGTGGAGACCCAATACCCACGCAAGGCTCTCACTGTCCTTTCCTGACAAGAGCCATTTCTACTTGACTAGCGGGTGTCGATGAGATTCAAAATTGTGGTTACTTTTCAGACGAGCAATGTGAAAATATATCAGGAGCCTTAAAAATGTTTATATTTATTCTAGTCATTTCCCTCCTAGGTAATCTAACCTAGGATGACAAACCAAAACATAAGCCAATATTTCTATATGAGATTTTGACCAGAAAATTATTTATTAAATAGAAAAATTATGAGCAACCTAAATTTCCAATAAGAATTGAGTACAACCACTGTATGAAACATTGGGGGTCCCCCAAAAGGATACTTAAAAAGAACTTTTAAAAACGTGAAATTTTTAATGAGATAGTTTGACTTAAGAAGGATGATTTTTAAAACCCTTATAGGATGACAAGCATAGAAAAATGCAAAGAAAAATCTAAAAGAAAATAGCCAATATGTGAGCAGTGATGGTCTCTGACTGATGAGATTCTAAAATTTATTTGTTTTTTCAAACTTTACCATACATTCTTATTTACCACAATGCGCTTGGGTTATTTTGTAATCTGACAAAAATAAAAACAAAATGGGCTAAGTATTCATGGTCAGCTTGTTCTCGAAGAGAACTCCTCTTTGCCTTCATGCAGGCATGCAGGAGCTATGCCATTAGGATTGGAACCCTCCCTGTGATGGGGAGATAGCAATTTTCTGTTTAGTCTCTTATCTCTGATGCCTTAAAAAACACCTGGAAGGTGCACACAACAAAAATTGGACAGCTTAATAAATCATCACAAAGCAGGCAGCAATGTACTACTCCGGGTCGAGAAAAAGAACACTGCAGCACTCCAGGATGCCCCTGCCCTTTCCCGATCATTGCATTCTCCTTCCAAATCTAACCATTAACCCCACTTCCTTTTTCTTACTTATTCTTTTTGTATACTGACTTGTAACACTGTTTTTATATTTCCTATTTATTAAACTGCATAAATGGAATCATACCTTTTCACCCTCTTGCAGGTGGCTTCTTTTACTCAGCTCTGTTTGCTTCATATGGTTCTGCTTTGCTCAGTTTTACTGCTCTAGTCTGAATATATTTGTTGGTAGCAACATTCATCCATTCTATTGTCTATTCATCTACTTTACTGTTGTCCATTTGGCTGTTTCCAGGTTTGGGCTTTTGTGAATATATAAATATAATGCTGCTGTGATCATTTTTGTGCAATCTCTGACTCTACCTATGTGTGCATTTCTATTGGTCTATAACCAGGAATGGAAATGCCAGGTTAAAGGCTAAGCATATATTCAACTTTTATAGATAATGATGATTTGTTTTCTGAAATCGTACTAATTTACACTCTCGCTAGCAGTAGAGAGGGATGCCTGATGGTCCACATCCTCATCAACGTTTAGTGTTATCTCTTTTTAATTTTAGCAATTCTGGAGGGTGATTAGAAGTATATTATTGTACATTTCAATTGCGTTTTCTTGATGACCAATGAGGTTGAAGATATGCTTATCAGCCATTTGGATATTCTCTCTTGTGATTTGCCCATTCAAGTCACTTACCCCTTTTTTTGTATTAGGTTATATGTCCTTTTCTTATTAACATATAGAAATCTTTTGTGTCTTTAGATATGAGCCCCATAGTGGTTATATAAGTGTTGAAGTATCTTTTCACATTCTGTAGCTTGCATTTTTTTGTCTTTTTATGGTGTCCTCTAATGAACAGAAGTTCTTAAATGTAATGGAATCCAACTTATCAATCTCCTCCTTTGTAACTAGTGCTTTTAGTGTCTTCTTTAAATAAGCTTTCCTTACTGAACTCATGAAAATCTCTTCCTAGATTTTCTAAAAGGTTTTATTTTTTGTCTTTCTCATTTAAAGCTACCATCAAAATGGAATTAATTTTTATTTATGTTTTATGGAAGCATCATTTTCCCAAACAGATATTGAGTTGTCCTGGCCTCATTTATTTATTTTTATTTTCATTTTTTAGGTTTCAAAAAAAGCTTTTCTTTAAATTCCAGTTGGTTAACATACAGTGTAATATTAGTTTCAGGTGTACAATTTAGTGATTCATCATTTTCGTACAACACCTGGTGCTCATCACAAGTGCCCTCCTTAGTCCCCATCACCTATTCCATTCCCCACCCTCTTCCCGCTGGTGACCATTACTTTGTTCTTTAGAGTTCAGAGTCTGTGTTTTGGTGTCCTCCTCCTCTTTTTTCCTCCTCTATGTTCATCTGTTTTGTTTCTTAAATTCTACATATGAGTAAAATCATATGGTATTTTTCTTTCTCTGACTTATTTCGCTCGGCATAATACACTCTAGCTCCATCCACATCACTGCAAATGGCAAGATTTCATTCTTTTTGATGGCTGAGTGATATTCCATTGTGTGTGTATGTGTATATATACACATACACACACATATCTTTAGCCACTCATCAGTCCCAGTTATTAAAGACACTGTCCTTTTTCTTTCCTCTGAGGTGCAAGAATTGTAATAAATCAAGTGTCCATATATAAGTTGGTTGGTTTCTGGGTTCTCTTTTCTAACTCATTGGACACTTTCTTTATTACCATAGCTTTATAATAAGGCTTGACTTCAATAGAACAAGCCCATCTACCTCGTTCTTGGCTCTTTGAACATTCATATATATTTTAGATTAATCATAGGAAGTTCTGGGGTGGGGGTAGAGAACTATTGAGATTTTGATTGGAATTGCATTGACTCTACTAACCTATCTGGGGAGGATTTACATCTTTACAATATTAAATTTTCTAATACTTTCTAATACACTACAACACTTTTTATTGTGTTTGCTTATTAACATCTCTTAATAATGTTTTATAGTTTTCTTCATGGAAGTTATACAACTTTTCTTAGAGCTATTCTTGTATCTTTCATACTTTTGGCATTATTGTGAAGGTTTTCTTTTCATAAATTTCACTTTCTTTTTGTTTTTAATATATGTGAATGTAATAGATTTTGTGTATTGATCTTGTGTCCAGAAAAACTCACTTATTAAACTCACTTATTCACTAAAATTATTTACCTATAACTTAAAATTTGTATGTATATATAATCATATCATGTGAGATAGTTCATACTTTTCTATACTTCTTATTACATATATTTTGTGTTTGTTTATTTGCTTTTTACCCCATTTGTTAGGAATTCTAGCACAATGTTGAATAGAAGAGGCGATAACAGGCATCACTGTCTGTTTCTGATCTCAGAGGGAGTATTTTTCACATTGCAACACTGTGATTTTTGATATAGGTTTTATTTATATCCTGTATCAATTGAAGAAAGTTTTTTTCCTAACCTTAGTTGGCTAAGAGTTTTTGTCATGAGCAAATGTTGAATTTTAACAGTTTTTTTTCTTCATTTATTGAGAAGAGCATATAAATTGTTGCTTTTGTTGTTTCAATTTTGCAAATTATGTTAGTGGATTTTCAAAGGTTAAACTGATCATGCAGTTTACCCATGCAATAAACCCGATTTGGTCCTTCTCCCATGTATGGATTTAGTTTGCTGTTATTCTTTTTTTTTTTTTTTTATAGGACACCTTTTTTTTTTTTTTAAGATTTTATTTATTTATTTGACAGAGATAGAGACAGCCAGCGAGAGAGGGAACACAAGCAGGGGGAGTGGGAGAGGAAGAAGCAGGCTCATAGCGGAGGAGCCTGATGTGGGGCTCGATCCCATAACGCCGGGATCACACCCTGAGCCGAAGGCAGACGCTTAACCGCTGTGCCACCCAGGCGCCCCTGCTGTTATTCTTCTTAAAGTTTTTACATCAAGACAATGCAGGATTCCTAAAATGTGTTGGGGAGTAATTCCTTATTTTGTATTAACTGAAAGAATTTGTGTAAAATTGAAATTACCCCTTTCTTAAGAGTTGAGTAGAACTTACTAACTTAGCCATCTGGCCTTGAAATTTTCTTTGAGGAGCCCCATGTGGACCTAGTTACTCCTGATTCTAGCACCATCCATGAGTTTTGGCTTTTTAGTCTCTACATAAATGGAATCTCACAGTGTATAGTCTTTTGTGTCTAGATACTTCTGTTCAACATCTTGTTTGTGAGATTCATTCCTATGCCTGGGTTTTGTTGTGGTTTGCATATTGTCGTTGTTTAGGGTTCCATTGGGTGGATATATCATGATACGCTTAGTCATTCTACCTTTGGTGCACATTTGAGTGCTTTACAGTTTGAGGCTGTTACAAAAAGTACTAATATGAGCATTCCCCTCTCTTTGATTTCTTTTAGAAGAGTTTGAAAAAAATATTGGTATTAATTCTTCTTTAATGTTTAGTGGAATTGACCAGGGAAACCATCTGGTCCTGGACTTTTCTTTGTTGGGAAGTTTTTGGTTATTGATTCAATCTCCTTATTCATTTTTGGTCTGTTTCTATTTCTTCCTGATTCAGTCTTAGTAGGTTATATGTTTCTAGGAATTTATCTCTTTCTTCTAGGTTTTCCAGTGTGTTGGCCTGTAATTGGTCATAGGAGTCTCTTACGATCCTCTGTATTTCTGTGATATCAAGATGTCTCCCCTTTCACTTCTGATTTTATTTATTTGAGACTTCTCTCTCTCTTTTTTTAGTCTGGCTAAAGTTTTGTCAGTTTTGTTTATTTCTTCAAAAAAAAAAAACCCCAGCTTAGTTTGATTGATCTATTTTGTGGTCTCTTATTTATTGCTGGTTTAATTTTTATTATTTCCTTTCTTTTGCCGGCTTTGGGGTTAGTTTGTATTTGTTTTTCTGTTCCTTGAAGCATAGAGGGAGGTTGTTTATTTGAAATCTTTGGGTTGTGCTTTTTTTTTTTTTAATGCAGATATTTACTGCAATAAACTTTCCTGTTAGAACTGCTTTTGCTGGGGCACCTGGGAGGCTCAGTGGTTTAACCGTCTGTCTTTAGCTCAGGTTGTGATCCCAGGGTCCTGGAATCGAGTTCTGCATCGGGCTCCCTGCTCAGCGGAGAGTCTGCTTGTTCCTCTCCCTCCCCCCTGCTCATGCTTTCTCTCTCACTCTCTCAAATAAATAAATGAAATCTTTAAAAAAAAAAAAAACAAACTGCTTTTGTGGCATCCCATAAACTTTGGTATATTATAGTTGCATTTTCATTCGTTTCAAGATATTTTTGATTTCCCATTCACTTTCTTCCTTGACCCATTGGTTGTTCAGGAGTGTGTTAATTTCCACATACTAGTAATTTTTCCAGTTTTCCTCCTATTATTGATTTCTAGTTTCATGCCATTGTGGTCAGAAAAGATACATGGTATGATTTCAATCTTCTTAAATTTGCCAGATTTGTTTTGTGGCCTAACGTAGGATTTATTCTGGAGAATGTTTTGTGTGTGCTTGAGAAGAATGTGTATTCTGCTGTTGGATCGAATGTTATTTATATGTCTGTTAGGTCCACTTGGTCTAAAGTATAGTTCAAATCCAATGTTCCTCATTGATTTTCTGTCTGGATGATCTATGCATTGTTGACAGTGTCGTATTGAAGTTTTTTACTGTTATCATAGTGTATCTATTTCTCCCTTCAGACCTGTTAGTATTCGCTTAATATATTTAGGTGCTCCAATAATTAGTGCATGTGTATTTACAACTGCTCTATCCCCTTCAGGAAGTAGCCACTTTGTCATTATATAATGACCTTCTCTGTCTCTTGTTATAGTTTTGGATTTAAAGTCTATTTTGTATGATATAAGTATAGCTACCCCTGCTCTCTTTTGTTTCTATTGGCATGGAATATCTTCTTCCATCCCTTCATTTTGAGTCTATTTGTTTCTTTAGAGCGGAAATGAATCTCTTGTAGGGAGCCTATAGTTGGATCTGGGTTTGTTTTTTTTCATTCATTCACCCAGTCACTCTACTCCTTTTGATTGAAGAATTTAATCTATTTACATTTACAGTAATTATTCATAGGTAAGAACTTACTAATGCCATCTTATAGTTTTCTGTTTCGTAGTTCCTTTGTCCCATTCTTTCTCTTTTGTTGTCTTCCTTTGTGAATTCATGGTTTTCTGGAATGGTATGCTTTTATTTCCTTCTCTTTATTTTTGGTGTATGTACCGTAGATTACCGCTTTGTGGTTACCATGAGACTTACATAAAATATCTTGTGTGTGTGTGTGTGTATATGTATGTGTATATATATATATATATATATATATATATACACAGTCCATTTTAATCTAATGACATTTTCACTTTCATCACATATGAAAACTCTACTCTTTTACTCTGCCTACCAACATTTTATGTTTTTGGTGCCATAATTTTCATGTTTTTTTTTTTAAAGATTTTATTTATTTATTTGACAGAGATAGAGACAGCCAGCGAGAGAGGGAACACAAGCAGGGGGAGTGGGAGAGGAAGAAGCAGGCTCATAGCGGAAGAGCCTGATGTGGGGCTAGATCCCAGAACGCCAGGATCACGCCCTGAGCCAAAGGCAGACGCTTAACCACTGTGCCACCCAGGCGCCCCCAATTTTCATGTTTTTATGTTGTGTGTCCATTAACAATTATTGTAGCTATTTTAATACTTTTGTTCTTTAAACTTTGTATTAAAACGAAGTGTCTAACACACCACTATATTATAGTATTAGAGTATTCTGAATTTGACTATATACTTAGCTGTACCACTGTGTTTTATAGTTTCATATATTTTTATGTTAAGAATTAATATCCTTTCATTTCAGCTTGAGAAACTCCTTTCAGCATTTCTCGTAAGGCACGTCTAGTAGCTTTTGTTTATCTGGGAATATCATTATCTCTTTTATTTCTGAAAGAAAACTTTGTTGGGTAAAATAGTCTTGGTTTGCAGTTGACTATATCATCCCAGTCACTCCTGGCCTGTAAGGTTTCTGCTAAGAAATCCACTGATAGCCTTATGGGAGTTCCCTTGCAAGTGAGGTTGTTTGTTTGTTTGTTTCTTCCCTTAAAATTCTCTTTGTTTTTGATTTTAGACAGTTTTATTATTATATTATATTGTATTGTATTATATTATATTATATTATATATAGTGTTCTAGAGAAGATCATTTTGAACTGAAAAGTTGGGGAGACCTATAAGCTTCACGAACTTGGATGTCCAAATCTTTCCTCAGATTTGGGAAGTGCTCAGCCATTATTTCTTTAAATAAGTTTTCTGCCCTCTTCTTCTCTTCTGTAACTCCAATGGTGTGTAGATTATTTCTTTTAATTATATCCCATTGTTCATATGATATGGACATGCTACGTGGCTAATTTCAAATGATCTGTCTTCACATATCCTTTTTCTGCTTGATCAAGTCTGCTGTTGATGTTCTCTATTAAACTGTTCATTTCATTCATTATATCTTCAGCTCCAGAATTCCTGTTTGGTTCTTTTTTATGATTTCTATCTCTCTGTTAAACTACTCATTTAGTTCATACATTTAAAGGAGTCATCTCCTCCAGTCTTTAGACTGGCCTCTTCAATGCATCCAGTGTGGTTTGTTGGTTGGTTGGTTGGTTTCTCCAACAGTGTGCTGGAACTGCTCTGCTGGACTCTCAGCCTTCCACAAACACAATTTTGTCTATGGATGCCTATCAAAATCGGCATTCTTTCGGGGGAAGATGATAAAAAACTATTTTGCCATTTTGATAACATCCCAATTAATCCAGTGGCTCCAGTTTGGGAATACAATCTAGCCATGAACTCTCTGAGCATTGCTTTTGCACCACTTTTGGAAATCTAGTAGGATTTTCTCTCTGTTTCCTGTTTGTGTGACCCTTAGGCCCTCGTTTCCCAGTTTGTGCCTATTGATATTATGTATCATTCTATTTAGCCTTTTCCTAAATTTAATAAACTCTTCTTATTAATTCTATCAAAATGAGGCAGGATATATTTCACAAGTCCTTATGCTTCAGCTTCTGCCATGGACTTTAATAATGTGAGAGGTTCATATGAAATTAAGAGAAATCTCACCACTAAATTTCAGATTAAAACTGAAACAAGAATAGCAAAAACCTATTTTCTTGGTCATTTTCCAAACGGGATTCAATAAACTCCTTCCTTTAAGTACAGTTGCAGGGAGCTTTTGGTGGTTAAAAAAAAAAAAGAATGTGTATGTTCAGTACCAAGCAGCTAAGGACACCTTACCCTCTTAGTCTGTAGGGGAGATGGCAAAAGGAGTCAGTCTCTGTTCTAGTGGTTATTTGGTGCATCAAACAGTTGGGCCGTTTCCCATGCCGTGGCCGGTCAGCGCATAAAACTGCAGACCCCTGCCAGCGGACTCAGCGGGAGTGGAGAAATTAGACATTAGACATATGTGACAGATGTGCGGGAACACAGACTAAGCAGCCCTGCCTTCAGGCAAAAGAGCGTCACCTAAATGCTCTCGCTGCTGTGGTTTTGTCTTACTGCATGGTCCAAGCCTAGAACTGCTTAGTTTACGGTTTGGCAGTGCTTTTTAAAATTTTACAATTAACCTTTTTGTCAGGAATGAGCTAAAACAATACGAAGTATATATTTAATGAAAAATTGAGTAACAAGTTTCCATTTCCCAGGACAGCTGATGTAACTTAAAATGTTTTTCAGTATTTAACATCCCCCCAAAGCAGCTGGATTACCAACCACATGGAATTCAGGGGACTAAACCAGCTGATGAGGCATCAGCATCTACTTTAAAGTTAATCATTACTTTAGGAAGACTGTGCTCCAACATGACAGTTTCATACGTACAGGAGCAGAAGATTTTAGACACATCATGCTAGGAAGCGAGACTTTCATTAAGATCAAATAACTGGTCTTCTAAATTAATTTTACTTATTTACTATTCTAAGTCTTTTCACTCATGTTTGAAAAGGAAAATGATATGGTTTCTGTTGCTTGGGCGGAAAAGAAATATTGAAAACAGATAAATGATATCAGTATTATAAGCGTCATCGGAGTCTTCAAACAAAATAATTTAAGCAAATTTCAACAGGATGTGATTTTTTCATATACTTCAGATCATCAGAGCTAAGTTTTTAGAAGTTCACGCTGTCAGTGACAGAACAGTTGGCATTATCATAAATGCCACTGTAAAGTCAGTCACAAAGTTCAACATGAAAATGAAAATCATTTATTTGTGAGGTGATACACAGATAAAAATTTTGATGAAGCATCGTATTTGCTTAGAAACTATCCTTTTACTAATTAGGAAAACCAAAGAAACCGTCTTTGGCCCTAGTTGTGGGTCATACATATGTCGTCATTACATTTGTAAAAGCTGTGATATTCTGCCAAATAGCAGTGACCGTCATCAACATTATAAAATAATATTATACACAGTATCTAAAAACCACAAAATTTAACCGTACAAAGCTGACATGGATAAAAAATTCCTCTGTGGTCCAGGATGAACTTTCTTTACTGGCCATAACTGATCAGATATTAGAAATATTTGCACCTTTGAAGAATTCATTTGTAAGTCAATCTGAGTGTTCAGGGCTGATATCAAAGTCTTTTTGTAAGTCTTCTAAATTTGAAGTACATTTTTTTTCCAGAATCTTTTGGAAATCCTTACTCCCAGAAATCAATGCGTGGAGCACCAGAAGCTTCTTTGAAAGCTTTTGATACTTTCAGAAAATTGCATTTATTCAAAACAAGACTTGCAAATAAGAAGACAAGTTTATCTCTCCAGAAGCAGAAGAGGCCCTAAATAAATTAAAAGATAAGAGCTCAAACAGTGTACAAGATTTAGTTTTGAAATTGCATATTTGAGCTGTGGAATACTTGGAGTCTTTGACGGAGCTTTTATTTTTAACTAGATTAATTTTATTTTACTGGCATGGAATGAGATGGAGAAAGGCTGTGATTTTTGTAGCCTCTGAATTTGGCAAAACATAAAAGGAATTGACAAATTTGGTTGTATAAAAATATTTTCAAAGAAAAGTACTTTGAAAAATGGCAGAGAAGCACCTGTGTGAATATTTGGGTGACATATTGACATGTTCAAGGCATAGTGATTGGAAGTGAGAATATCCTTCATTTAGCAGAATGTGATCTGAGCTTTCTATGTACCTGTGCACCTACAGAGAGCGTATTTTCTTAAATAAAAATGTTACAGTCTACAGAAAAGTAGCAAAGATGTCAACAATTTCAAATTAATTTACCTTCAAATGCAAGTGTGAAGATTGTAAACAATTCTGTGGGGAAAAAATTGAAATAATAAGACCACACTGAAAGGAAAAAGGAAAACAAAAACAAAAGCAAAAAAACAAAACAAAACACGAAAAACCCCATTCTTCAGAAAAGTAAGAGGGACATGAATTCGAGATACATATGGTCAAGAAACTGATGCGAGTATGTGAATCCTTGTGCCAAGAACCATAAGTCTGCTTATATTATTTTTAATGTTCAAGTGAATATAAAGAAGTTCTTCATAAATTTTGCTTCAGTGTACATGGATATATGCTCTTTTTACTTTTTAGGAAGCATTTTCTTGTGGAAGAGTTTTTAAAATAGAACTATACCACAGATCCATCAATACACAAAACTAGTTTTCGGTCACTAATTTCAATCATTATAACTTACTCTCAAAATTGTATTGAGTGAGCAGGTTAATTATACAATCACATACCTACATGTCTCTGATGCTCTTTTTTTTTTTTTTTAAGATTTTTATTTATTTATTTGACAGAGAGGGAGAGGCACAAGCACAAGCAGGGGGAGTGGCAGGCAGAGGGAGAGGGAGACGCAGGCTCCCCGCTGAGCAAGGAGCCTGATGCAGGGCTCGAGCCCAGGACCCTGGGATCATCTGATGTTCCTTCTGTGTTTTTTATCCTCAGGCTCTGGTCTTCTGGGCTCCCCTCCCCTCATACTCACCCGCATGCTAACAACCTGCTTTATGCCCTGGTGCGAGGGCACGTAGAAAAATGAGACACGGCCCCTACCCTTGAGAAACTCTCTCTGCGCATGCTTGCGGGAAACGTTGCCCTGAAATATACAGCTCTCTGCGTGCAGATAAGTTGATCCCGCAGACTGCTGGACGAGTGAAGCTTGAGAATGCATTCCCCAGATCGCTTACCTACAGAGAAAAAAAAGAAAAAAAAAAATGACAGAGAGACCTTCACCCACACTCTTAGTCCCTCTAGGTCACTGAAGTGGAGGAGTAGCAGAATCTTGCTGGCTCATTCCCCATAGGCCTGGGTGTGTTGCCCCATGGGTGGGCACTTCCTCCTCTGTCAATCTCCCTTACCCGTCCCCAGGTATGGCAGCCAGCAAGGTCCTTTGTCCCTTGCTGCCTAAACTCTCTACTCACTCTCGCAGGTAGCAGCACAGTGTCATCTCTGAATGCTGAGAAGCCAAAGTCTCGGCCATTAGGTCACCGTGTCCACCTCTGTCCTGGGCTGGGATTTTCTCTTGCGAACCGAGGTTAGAACTCCCAGAAGCCCAGGGTTGTGCGGCAGACACAGGAATACATACTCTACTTCACTCCAAGGTGCGTGAACCCTCTGCTTTAGCCATACGTCAGATAATGCCCGTCGTCGCTCTTCTCTGCCTTAACCCGATTCCCCATCAGGCTGGTACTTCTGCTTCGTGCCTGAACTGGGCTCACCTCCTGCCTGAGACCCCAAAACGGAGGTCTCTTTTTTCAACTCACCAACAGTCTGGGTTGCTGGTTTGCTGGTTTGCAAGCCCTCTTTGGTTCCTGTGCCCCTATTTTTTTTAAAAGCTGGTGTTCTGCTTTGTTTAATAGGGATGTTTACTTTGGGACCTATGTTTGCCCATTCTTCACATGAACCTGCAGCTTCCCTGCTGTAACTCTCTGGGCATCAAAGTAACCTTGACCCCATGGCAGGAACCCCTGTTCTGGTGCATTAATTCTCCCACGGTGCAGTTCACAAGGAGCTCTGCCAAGCACGCTGACTCAGCAACACCAGGATCAACCCCAGTTGGCCCCAAGGGCCCTCGGAGCCTCAGGAAATGTGTCTTGTTTTTATTCCTTTCTTGCTCATGCATCTTTTCTGACTTTTGTATATGTCTTACCTGAAAAATTTTAAAGTTCTCTTTGGAGGTGAAATTTAAAAAAATTTTATTTATCACGTACTTAAATATTACCAACTCTATTCTCAGCCCTGTTCTGAGAGGGTTTCACATCCAGTCTTCAGGATAGCACTAGTAAGAAGCTATAACGATTATTACCCCCATTTTACAGTTGAAGACAATAAGACACAGAGAGGTTACGGGATTTGTCCAAGGTCACACAGCTAGTCAGTGGCAGAGCCACAATATGAATGAGGTGGTCTGGTTGCAGAGTCCTTGCTTCTAAATCCTAGGTGATGAAAAGATTGTTATCACTGGATAAAAGGTAAATGGGTTAGATTTTCAATAAATTATAATAAATGAGCAAATTAAAGCCAAAGTAGAAACAGCACATTTCCATCACAGGGTGCTGGTGAAGAGGACTATGGGATGCTGCCACAGGGCATCACCCTCCAGCTACTGTGGTCAGAGAAGACCCCCCCCACAGGCTCTTGGGGTCCAATACAGAACACCCCTGGAGCCGGTTGGCAAAATGGTGGGAAAGGGGAGAGAACGTACAAAGTGAACTGCTGTTTCCCAAGAAAAGGACAAGGATAAATGGCTCCCATCAGAGGTGGGCCTGGAAACAGGTGTGCACGGGCTCGGGAAAGAGCTGGGATGAAGGAAGAGGGAGGGGAGAGACATAGGCTAGAGAAGAGGGCATAGGAAATAAAGGGAAAAGAATGATTCAGTGTCAGTATATGTGAGAAATAGATGCAACCTCTCTAAAAATATTTTCTTTTATCTGGGAGTTTCTTATGATCACATACAACTTCTGAGCACAGTTATGATTAGACTCTGTAAGAATCACGGCGTTCACAGCTGCAAAGCCGCTATAGCGATCTAGAAAATGCTTGTGTCTCTGTCAGTCCCTGGCACAGAGCAACGAGGCAGGAGGCCCCGTCCTGCATGAGCTCCCCCGGGGAGACAGGTATTCCTGGTGCTGGCAGAGTCACCGGGGCCTTTCTGGGAGCTGAACGGGGCACCAGGAACAGTCACGAGAACACGTTTCTTTCCCTGTTGCCTCCAGCTAGCATCTTTCTCCCTGGGCTCTAGCCACTGCTGTCCAGGAGCCACTAATTGTTTTCTAGAAGGAAATTTAAGTAATGGGCATTTCTTCATTTCCACTCGCGGGACGGGAAAGTGCTGCCTTATCCTAGAAGGGTCCAATGAGGGCATCTGCGTTGCTTTTGTGATCCCTTCAACTCAGGTTCACTTTTTTGTTGCGAGCAAGTAGCAGTTTTCTCCTGGAGTTTTTCCTCCTTTGTTCCTGCCAACTTCCATTAATTCCTTTTTATTTTTTGTCATGTTATAGCTGAGTTTGGGGACTTAGGTTATTCACATATATTTTTAAATCAATATGTGGTTTTCTCCTCTAAACAATTTCAAAAAATAGATTTTTCTTTAGGCAAGAGGGAAAGATGTGATTTATTACTAGACCTTGATAAGCTACATATATGTGACCGTAAAGGGTAACATCCACCGCGTTCTTCACTAATAGCTTGTCTCAAGTGGAATTCATGGCATTTGATAAATTAATGATCTTGTTTGACAGATTAATTAAGTTACCATCCTGAGCTCTCAGACAAGCAGGTGTATCCAAATACCTCCAATATCCTTTGTAGTTCTTACAAATTGCCTTTTCATTTTTCTGGAAGACAAAGCAAATTCTTGGAGCAGGCAGCAACCCTGACTTTCTGAATCCTAAGAGCCTTTACGGGTGATGAACACAAGGCTGGGTTATGAAGGTTAGCATCTCGGATTGCCAGGGAAATCTCCATGATTCTGTTAGCAGGTTAGGTTACAAGGCCACTGCTGCTTGTGTGCCAAATCCCCAGGAGAAGAGGCAAAAAAAAAAAAAAAAGAGAGAGAGAGAGAGAGAGAGAGAGAGAAACAGAGATGACACCATCACAGCCTTTATCAGACAAACGCTCTGTGGCTCTCTGGCTTAGTTCAGAATTTAAAAGTGGTGTAAGGAGAATGCCCGAAACCTTTGTTGTGTTGGAAAGCAGGAAAGCAAACAGGCCCAAGCAGGCAGAACGTAGGTCTCCACCAGATACCTTTATTGTCAGGGGACTGCTATGACTGCCACCGCCATCCCCAAACCCCTCACCCTCACAAACCTGGAACCTCCCCCCAAATAAAGAACCCACAAAAAGAGAGCCACTGGCTTCTCTGCAGGCCGTGCTTAACCTAAAGGAGGAGATATGCATAAGTACCAAGAAAGCCAGGGTGGTTGGATGCAATTAATGCTTCCATTTTCAATAAGAAAATAAGAAAGCGCTGTCCTGGGCCCTTACGCTGTGCCATGCATTGTGAGAGGTCCAGGGGAACCGCATGAACAACACAGGAGTTGGCCCCCCAAAAACCCGCAGTCACCACGGGAGCTGTTACTGGCCTGCTGTTTGTCTGCATCTCCCTCCCCCACTGAGGAGGCCATGGGGTCCGGGCAGTGTGGATCAGCGTCTCTCTGAGAGTCACTCCCTTCTGATTCACGAAGAGTAGGAATGAATATAGAGCTCTCAGGGGACAGTTTTCCCACCACCTGAAGACAGCATACCTGTGATGGAAAGCTGAGAGGGTGGTTAGAGGCAGAGAGACAAAGAGTGAGAGATTGAGAGAGAGTCAGAGAGAGAGAGAGATACCATTCGTCTCTGGATTACACCCTTCCAAGCCCGACACCTTCTGGATTGGTCAGTTACTCGAGCTAGTGTGGGTGGAGTTTCTGAACATGTCCTCCATTGAGTCCTGACTCTTGTAGTTACTCAGGTTTGAGAGACAGAGGACACCATCAGGAACTCTGGAGTTCTAGGTGAGTGGCGCTCATGAGAAATTTCCCTGAACTTTCTAGAAAAGACAAAGGCAACACAAGGATCTCATCTTCAGGGAAAAGTAAAGGCAAATGGAAACTGAAGACCAGTAAATTAAGAAATGAAAGACCAGATCCAGGAAAAAATATTGGCTTTGATGCTTTGGTATCTTATGCCAAGACCCCCAATTCCTACCATGAGGTGTCAGTGCATTAATGCACGCCCCCACTCTGAGGATTTCCTCCCCATGCTTTATCTCAGAATACTTTTGATTGTCCATAAATTCAGATGTAAACTGTGACTCAAGTTCCCAATTCTGGTGACATTATTGAAAAACCTAACTAGGGCTGTGTATACACGGAGCCATGCCTGACAGTTTAGTCAAAAAGGTACACTGGTGGTTTCATTGAATTGACCTTTTGGTTATATGACAAAGTTAATTATTGTTACAGACAATCCAATGATATATATTGACACAGCCTATAATGAACTCTATTGTCTGTGGTAGGTAGAATTTCAAATAAGTTACTTAACTTTTCTCAACTCCTTTTTTTTCTTTTTTTAAAAGATTTTATTTATTTATTTGACAGAGATAGAGACAGCCAGCGAGAGAGGGAACACAAGCAGGGGGAGTGGGAGAGGAAGAAGCAGGCTCATAGCGGAAGAGCCTGATGTGGGGCTCGATCCAGAATGCTGGGATCACACCCTGAGCCGAAGGCAGCCGCTTAATGACTGCGCCACCCAGGCCCCCCCCTTTTTTTTCCTAAATCTGGAGAAGCAAATGGAAAGTATCAGGCACAATCAGAAAAGTGGGCAAGATGTCTCTTGTAGCATTTTGTATCATAACAAAACATTGTTCATAATCGAAATTTGAACCAAAAGAATTAAATAAAGCATAGTACACTCAGATGCAACATTGAAAAATAGAAAGTCTGTATGTGGGGCGCCTGGGTGGCACAGCGGTTAAGCGTCTGCCGTCGGCTCAGGGCGTGATCCCGGCATTATGGGATCGAGCCCTACGTCAGGCTCCTCCGCTGTGAGCCTGCTCCTTCCTCTCCCACTCCCCCTGCTTGTGTTCCCTCTCTCACTGGCTGTCTCTATCTCTTTCAAATAAATAAATAAAATCTTAAAAAAAAAAAAAAGAAAGAAAGTCTGTATGTGAGCACGGAAAGGTGTCCATGACATATTTAGGAAATGGGAATAAGACCAAGTTCTAAGTTCTATGACAGCATGTACACCACAAACCCATTTTATGTGGATCTTTATACATGTATGTTTACGAATGCATAGAAAGATTCATCCAACAGTTAATAAGGGTTATCTCAGGGAGAATGTGGGGGAGAGCATAAGAAGAGATTAATTACAAGGAGATCTTCATCTTGTATTTACATGTGTTTCTGTATTGCTTTATTTTTTTATAACCAGCATCTACTTTCAATAACTTAAGAAACCCAATAAATATATTTACAGTTTAAAAATAAAATTACTTTTTCATTTTGTGTGTGAAGATTGTACACGTAAAGCCCTTATCACAGGTGTTTCATTAATTATACCTATTACTGTTATCACTTTAAATACCAACGGCTCCTTCCTTCACGGTTCGCTCCCTAAACTTCTTCCTGTCTTTATGCAAATGTTTCTTTCCTGGTAAAACTTTCCCTGAACTCCCTCTCTGCCTTGCCATCCCCTTTCACTACACAGACACACACACACACACACACACACACACACACACACACACGCACACACACATTATACCTGTTTGAAATGATTCTTAGAATATTGCTGCCTCACATACTCTATTAATTACTTTTTTGCCTTGTGTGCTGTCTCTTCCTCCTGCTAGAATGTTAGCTCTAACAGGTCAGAGGACTTGAGTAAACTTTGCTCACAGCTGCATTCCTAGCACCTAGAATTGGTCTGGCACATAGAAGACCCTCGACAAATATTTTTTAAGCAAACAAATGAATAACAATGTTACCTTAGAATGTTCTTGCAAATATGGAATAAGGTCAACTACATAGACTATGTGGACCACAGAAGCAGTACAACGTAGTAACTCTTGAGAGCATGGCTCTGGCATTGGACTGCCCAGATGTGAACATGCGCTTCCCAGCTACAAGCTGAATTACCCTGAGCAAATTCCTTAATCCTTTGAGTTCTCAGATTCCTCATGTACAAAACGAGATTAAAAAGTCAAAGAAGGACTTCTGTTTCTAGCCAAGATAGATGACAAACACCCGACTTACTATCCCCAAAGAGGATGAAATATATGAAGCAAGAGTATTTAAGACACTGGCTGTCAGGCAATAAGGGTCAGAGGTCCCTGGAGATGGGAAACAAAGGAGGGGAGCCCTATAGCTGTTCCAGCTTAGAGCTGTGAAAGCTTCCAGGCTGTGGCACATGGACATGGAATCCAAATGGAGCCTGGGGGAAGTTTCTGAACTGAGGAGATGGAGCTGAGAGTAGGGAAGACCAGGGTGGCCAGAGTCACAAGACAGAGTACCAGAGAGAAGAGAGAGCTGATAGAGGGAGAACTCCGGTGTCCTGCAGTGGGGGTCTCCCTGAGTATTCAGCAGAGTACTGATGATGTGAGGAAGCTCACTGGTGCAGGTGAGTGTGCGTGTGCTCCACATGGGCCTGGGAATAGTGCCTGCTCTTACCAGGCAAACCAGAAAACCTCTGATTCATAGGGCATCAGGTAGAGTGCACAGTCTTTGTCTAGAAGTGGGGGAAAAATTAGGCCCAGATTGAGTACTATTCTAATCTTACCTAACAAATATTGAAAGACTTGAAAGCATCAAATTATTTCCAAATAACTTATCTGCATCCCAGAACATAGCTCAAAAATATTTCTAAAAATACAAAATTAACCAACACCCGACAAGGTAAAATTTGCAATATATAGCATCCAGTAAAAGATCACAAGTATACAAGTAAGCGGGAAAATATAATGAAGAGAAAAATCAACCAAAACTGATCTAGAACTGACACAGATATTAGAAATAACAGGCAAGGCCATAGAAATGTTTAATATAATTTTATTTCATATGTTCAAAGAGTTAAGTAGAGACATGAAACATATTTTAAAAATCAAATCAAACTTTATTGTATTTTTCAACAAGCTAATCAGAAACATAAGAAAAATAAGGAAAATGACACCAACTCATATCATAATCAATTGCCAAAAACCAGCAAAAAAGAGAAAATCTTAAAAGCAATCAGAGAAAATAAAAGATGTACAGAGGAACAAGATAAGGATGCTAGCAATTTTTTCATCAGGAAAGTTTAAGCAAGAAGACAACAGAACAACATTTTTAAGTGCTAAAAGAAAAAAAATCTTTAAACTAGAATTCTATACCCAGCGAAAGTATCTCTCAAAAAATGAAAGCAAAATAAAGACTTTCAGACACAAAAGCTGAAAGAATTTATCACCAGCAGACCGGAACTACAAAAAATACTAAAGGAGTCATTCCGACCTAAAGAAATAACACCAGATGGAAATGTGAACTTGCACAAAGTTCTGAAGAAGTGGAAATGGTATGTATATGGGTAATTATAGAGGGACTTAAAAATTACTTAAATATCCTTTAAAAAGTGCACCAAAAAAAAAAACCCTTAAAAAAGAATTGATTGTTTAAAAACAATAATGGCAACACAGCATGGGGTTTAAAACAGTAAATTGTGTGGCAACAATAGCTCAAAGATGGAGAGCAGAGAAATGGAAGCATGTTGTGGTAAGATACTTACGGGTATAGTGACCAATATCACCTGGAGGTAAATCGTAGTAAGTTAGAGATGTACACTTTGAACTCTAAATTCACCAATTAGTTCAAAAGAAGGCAGGAAAAGAGAAAATGAGGAACAAAGAACATATGGGTCACATAGAAAACAAACCACAATATCATAAATTTAAAACTAACTGTACAAATAATTAAATGTCATGTAAATGTTCTAAACATCTCAATTAAAAGGTAGAGGTTGTCAGATTGACCCAGTATAGCCTGCCTACGAGAAACTCACTTCAAATATTAATGCACAATTAGGTTAAAAAGATGGAAAAAGGTAAATGGCACTAACACTGATCAAAAGAAAGCTGGATTCCCTATATTAGACATAGATTTCAGAGGAAATAATGTTATCATGGATACAAAGGTTATTTCATAATGATAAAGGAATCAATTCCTCAAAAGGACATGACAATACTAAATATGCATGCATCTAATAAAAGAGCTTTAAAATATGTGAATGGGGGCGCCTGGGTGGCACAGCGGTTAAGCGTCTGCCTTCAGCTCAGGGCGTGATCCCGGCTTTCTGGGATCGAGCCCCACGTCAGGCTCTTCCGCTGGGAGCCTGCTTCTTCCTCTCCCACTCCCCCTGCTTGTGTTCCTTCTCTTGCTGGCTGTCTCTCTCTCTGTCAGATAAATAAATAAAATCTTTAAAAAATAAAATAAATATGTGAATAAAAGGAGTACAAGGAGTGGCCCCTGGGTGGCTCAGTCGGTTAAGCGTCTGACTTGATTTCAGCTCACCCACGATCTCAAGGTTGTGAGATAGAACCCCACGTGGGGCTCCGTATTGTGCGTGGAGCCTGCTTGAGATTCTCTCTCTCTCCCTCTCTGCCCTTCTCCCTGCTCATGCTCTCTCTCTCTCAAAATAAATAAATAAAATCTCTTTTTAAAAAGTACAAGGAGAAATAGAGAAGTCTGCAATAGGGATTTCAATATCCCATTCTTGATAATTGATAGAACAAGTCTAGAGAAAATTCGTAAGGATATTGAAGATTTAAACAATACTATCAACCAACCTGACTTAATTGACATTTATACAACACTGCAGTCAAGCACAGCAGAATACACTTTCTTTTCAAATGTACACAGAACACTTACCAAGAATGGTCATATTCTGGGCTGTAAAACAATTCTCAGTGACTGTAAAAGTATGTTCATACTGAGTGTGTTCTCTGACCGCTGTGGAATTAAAACATAAATCAATTCCTGAAAGATCACTAGCAGATCTCCAGATACCTGGAAACTAAATAACATACTTCTAAATAACTCAGGGGTCAGAGAAGAAATCATAAGGGAAATTAGAAAGTATTTGAACTGAATAAAATTGGAAACATAGCATATCAAAATGGGTGGGATGTTGCTAACTGGAGCTGAGAAGGAATTTTATTGCACTAATCTGAAACATTAGAAGAGAAGAATGGTCTCAAATCAGTGAACTCTGATTTTACGTTAAGACCCCAGCAAAAAGAAGAGTCAGTTAATCCCACAGTAGTAGAACAGAATAAATAATACACATTAGAGCAGAACTCCATGAAGCAGAAAACAGACAAACAATAGAGAAACATGGATGAAATCCAAAGCTGGTGCTGTTAAATCGATGAAATGGATACTTATCAACAGAAATTACCCGTATCAAGGATGAGGAAGGTGACAGATTCTACAGATATTAAAAGAACAGTAAGGGGTGTATTATTATATCAATGCACCATTGTCCTTACTGGAGCAGGGGGCCTGTGTGGCCGTTGTGGTCCCAAGGTGTCTCCCATCCCACCCACCTATGTGGGAAATACGTGTATATATGAAAATCAATTTGGCAAAGGCACTGACTTGTGATGGGGCCAAAGACGAATTCTGGTTAGATGTGCATTTACCATTAACCTAGCGGCCTAAAGTTTCACAGCCCACACATGCCCCAACCTCTTCCAAAACTCTGGATGTGATTTTATCATCCCCTGTAAGTGCGTTCTTTTTTTTATGGAGAACCCATAAACTCGGGATCTACTCTTCTCCTGGTACTCCTACTAAAGGCATTGTTTTCTTTTTTTTTTTTTCTTTTTTTTTTTTTAAATGATTTTTTATTATATTATGTTAGTCACCATACAGTACATCCCCGGTTTCCGATGTAAGGCTCAATGATTCATTAGTTGTGTATAACACCCAGTGCACCATGCAATACATGCCCTCCTTACTACCCATCACCGGTCTATCCCATTCCCCCACCCCCCTCCCCTCTGAAGTCCTCAGTTTGTTTCTCATAGTCCATAGTCTCTCATGTTTCATTCCCCCTTCTGATTACCCCCCCTTTCTTTATCCCTTTCTTCCCCTACCGATCATCCTAGTTCTTATGTTCCATAGATGAGAGAAATCATATGATAGTTGTCTTTCTCTGCTTGACTTATTTCACTTAGCATTATCTCCTCCAGTGCTGTCCATGTTGTAGCAAATGTTGAGAACTCGTTCTTTCTGATAGCTGAGTAATATTCCATTGTATATATGGACCACAACTTCTTAATCCAGTCATCTGTTGAAGGGCATCTCGGCTCCTTCCACAATTTAGCTATTGTGGACATTGCTGCTATGAACATTGGGGTGCATATGGCCCTTCTCTTCACTACGTCTGTATCTTTGGGGTAAATACCCAGTAGTGCAATGGCTGGATCATAGGGTAGCTCAATTTTTAACTTTTTAAGGGACCTCCACACTGTTTTCCAGAGTGGCTGTACCAACTTGCATTCCCACCAACAATGTAGGAGGGATCCCCTTTCTCCACATCCTCTCCAACAATTGTTGTTTCTAAAGGCATTGTTTTCTTAAAAGTGTCTTTCCTTTGTAGCTTTCCCTCTGTTCTCTTTCCCTTGCTGACCTTTGTGTTCATATACCCATTTAGGCAAACGCTTGTGTGTTTGAACGTGGGCATGGGTGTGGGCATTGGTGTGTGTGCAGGAACACTAGAGGGTTTGTGGTGTGGGGGAAGGGGCACACAGTTGCAGGACTTCACGCTGTTGTTCTGAATGCATTTTCTTCCGACTCAAGAGAGTCCAGCCATACGGCACAGAGCTCTCAGCCCATTTCCCCAGAACAGCCCAAACTTATTTCAGTCATGCTGAAAATGGCTCTAAACATAATCAAGGCACTTTTTTTTTTGTCCAGCTCCCTGAACATTTTTCTCTCTCCAGATAATGTCTTGGAAATGTCCCAGAAGCCTGGTGGAGTCATAAAGGGAACAGGCTCCTTGGCATGGTCCCATTCCAAAGATGCCTGCATAGGTTTATCGCTTCAAGGGAACAGAGGAAAGCCTGGTGTCTGCAGCCCCTCCCGTCACAAGCCCTCGGGGGAAGGTGCCACGAAAGCTGGAACGAGCCCTGGACTAACCACAGCGGCACCCGTGGCCTCTCCCGGGGCAAGCCCGGGGTCCAGTCCGCACATTCATTTGGGGGCACCATTTTAAGTCACCTCTCCTCCCACAGCAAAGTCAGCTGGCATTCCCCGTCCGTTGAAATATGCTTCCTGCCAGCACATCTTTTAGCAAAGTGAAGTGTGTTCTGAGAGTTGATTAAGGGTGTTTCAAGATGGTAAATTAAAGTGTATTTCTGTTTGAAGGGCCCTCTCCAGCCCGTTATTGCCGGGGTAATGGAAGCATTCAGCCTACAAATCCAGCATTAAGTCTGCTCCTTCTCCGGCTCACCGCTCGCCCTTACAAAGTCTTCACTCTGCTGGGCGGGGACCGATAAGAGAAACAAGCCCTGCTCACGTGTTAGCTTCTGGGGCCAAGGGATTGGAAAATGTGAGAGGTATAAAAAGTAAGAGTGTCCCCCCAAACGTCTCAAGTATGGGCACAGCCTCCCAGATAGAGGTTTACGGAGAGGGGCAGAAAGGGCAAGCCCAGGCTCAGGGAAGGGCAGAGGGGGGAGGGTGGGACCTGGCCTGAGCAGAGGGGGAGCAGGCCGACAGGAGAGCAAGGGGCTTCCGGCTATTCACTACTTTCTCTGACTACCACCCGAAAGGATTTGAAGCGGCTTCCAGTAAAATGTGGCAGATCTTGCAAAAGTAATGAGTAAAAACTTAGCTTGTATAATGAAGCTAGGGGTGCAGACGGGAGGGAGAGGGGAGATAATTATATCTAAAAATCTCTGATAGGGACAGCTACCAAAAATAAGACCAAACTTCAGCTCTGGGCTTCCAGAAATTCTAGGGGGAAAGGGAAGCCTTATGCATCACATCATTTTCTTTGTTCACTGGATACCACCGGAGCAAGGAGCATACCTGAACCCCCAGGGGCTAGCACAGTACCCAGCCCATAGTAAGCTCCTGGTATGTGTTTGTTGATTGAATAAATGGACCAAGAAGCCTGCAGGTTTTGCCTATAGGGAGCCTACCAAAATTGTCACGTATGGCTGGTGAGTGAAGCAATGACTGGAACCCTCCCTTAAAAGGACTGGTTGCAGAATTTTAAAGTGTTTGATTTCTTTAACTCACTTTTTTAAAAGTTATGAAATAGAGCATTGAAAAAGAAAAGTGCACGAAACATATGTGGACAATTTAATTAATAAATACAAAGCAAACACTCCTGGAACCACCAGCCAGGCGAAGAAATAAGATATTATGCACCACCGTGAAGAGTCCCTGTGGAGGTAATTCACTCTCTTCTTTACTCTAGTAAGGTCATCCTTTTCTTTATAGTTTTACCACCTATGTGTTTAAAATCTAAAAAGTATGCTTTTGAATAAATGGAATTCCACTGGCGTAGTCCTTTGCGTCCTCGTTCTTTTGCCCGGGGTCCAACTGGGGAGGAACGGCCATGTTTTCACAGCTGTACTTTGGTCATTCCATCGCTGTATTGTGGGAAGCACACTTTATGCCTACATCCTCCTGTCCATGGACACTTGGGTTTAGTTCCGGTCTTTGGCAGCCTGCCTGGGTTTTCAAGCCAACTCTGGGCACTCATTTCTGGTTGACACTTGCTGGAGCTCTCTTGGCCTCCAGGTCCTTGCCGCTCCATGGTAAATACCCTCGGTTTCAGCCCAGCGGCCCCCGGGCTCTCATGAGGTTCTGACTCCCAGCCCATCCCCTCAATCTTCGTGTTTGGGGTACCAGCGACTGTCCCATGATCTGCCTGCAGCTGTCTCACTGGCTCAGACACTTTGTTAACTTTGACTAAAGTTTTACTCTATTTTCCTGTTTCTCGAGTTCACCTCTGCTCTGTTTTCTGGTTCATGGGCAACATGACAGGGAATTCTAGCCCTGTGTCTGTCACAGTCCTTTTCCTGACCCCCACTCTCTGCCTGGGCTCTTTGAATTGGATCCAACAAGCTTATTGGTTTTGAGGACATAAACTGCATTTTTATAGCCTACTGAAAAATGATCAATTGGCCAGCTTCAATAACTTCCCAGGTCAGAAGATATAAATGTAAAACTTTCCCACTATTTTGTGCAGACACTATCTCTTAATTATTTCATCAAACAAGTTACAAATACTGTTTTATCTTCCACCAAAATTGAATAATGAAGGAAATTAAGCTCCTCAATTCAATTAACCAACATCATTGGGTACTTAGTATGTCCCAGACAACCTTGTTAAGTGCTCTGAATTTAATAATATGATGGAGAAAAAACACAAGATGGGAAATGCAGTTTACAAACTGCAGCCAGCCCCTGGACTGTAAGGATGGCACTACAATTCGTCTTTGGAATACAGTATCCGCTCCCCCCCAGCCAAGGCTTTGCTTTCTGTGGTTTCAGTTGCCCACAGTCAACTGTGGTCCAGAAGCAGATGATCCTGCTCCAGACTTGTCATCAGACGGTCAGTAGTAGCCTGACGCTGCGTCATGACGCTACGTCATGTGCCTACATCACGCACCTCCCTTTATCTCATCATGTAGGCATTTTATCATCTGGTATCATCAGGAGAAGGGTGAGTGCAGTACGATAAGATATTTAAGAGAGTGAGAGACCACATTCGTGTCATTTTTATTATGGCAGATTGTTATAATTGTTCTATTTTATTATTGTTGTTGTTAATCTCTTACTGTGCCTAATTTATAGATTAATCTTACCGTAAGTATGTATGTCTACGAAAAAATACAGTCTATATAGGATTTGGTACTATGCACAGTTTCAGGCATCTTGGAATGTATCCTCCACGGAGAAGGGGGGCACCGCCGTATCCTTGTTGCTTCTGCAAAGGTACGGCAGGGGTATAGGCTCAGAACTGGGAGAGGCGCAGAACTGCTCAGCCCATTTCTACAAAGAGACCATCATCCTTGTGGGAGGATAACATAGTAATGGGAAGATATTCCAGTGTCTGGAGCATCAGGGAGGGAAGGTTTACATGGGAGATTCTTGTTTGGGCTGGAGCGGATCCGGGCAGCATGGCTACCAGCCGGAATCAAGAAGATTGATAGCCAGAGGAAGAGACCCGAAGACAAAGCAAGGTGGGAGGACTTCAGGAGCATCCACATTTGATCTCGAGAGGCTGGTTTTTGGAAGCTTTCTGTTCCCAGGTTGGTGTTAACTCCGTGTTTAATAGAATGTCACTGGACTCCGTGGGCTCTTGTTAGCTGGACTGTGTAGCATCAAAGGCTTAGGGAGTCAAGGGCGTGGGGACAAGAGACTGGACGGGACATCCACTGGCACAGACTCACTCAGAGCAGCAGCTGGAGCAAGAGGAAGAGGGACGTTGGGGGAGGTGCTGAGCATTTGGTGGGCCCAGGCTTCTTCCATGCACACACAGTGGGGGCTTGGCTTATGGTCACTTGAACCAGGAGCGTGGAGAACTTGAGACATGCAGACTACCCAGAAGTGAACTCGGTGGAGTCCCTGCCCTCAGGAGATTCGAATCCAGGCAGAGGAACAGCTGTGTAGCTAGATCAGGGGAGTACGACGTGCTAGGCGGGGTGCAGAATGCATGGAGCAATGAGGACGTTGCACCCGAAGAGGGCTTCCTGGAAGAGGCAAGGTCATGGCAGGTCATATGCACGTCATTGTGAGGGTGAATGAGGTGAGAGTGTGAGGAACAATGGTAGCAGAAGGACGGGGGGAAGGTCAGCAGGTAAGTGTCAACTTGCCAGTTTTTTTCTATTTCCCAGTTTCCGTGTTCAGCCTTCTCTTTCTATCCCTGACTCCACGGCTTCCAATGATGCTTCCCCAGAGGATGGGCCCAGGAAACAGAACTTGGACCCCTCAGATCAGTGGCAAATGTGCAGCTCTGGTAAGAGGCTGAATGATGAAGGGGGCAAAGCTCTCAGTGCACAAGATGTTTCTCCATCCGTGGCAGATCCATGTGGCCAGCCACGCACGGACTCTGATGACCTGTGGCTGCCTATACTCCCCAGGCTGCTTCACGAAGTGCTGGCAACTAGTCAGCCCCTCCGCAGTGCCCGAGCCTCTTCCTGCTGCAGTTTGCTGGTCCTCTCCCTTCCCTCCCCCTCCCCTCCAGAGGGCACCCCTGAGGGTCCCCACTTTAGGGCCGCTGACCCAGCTCTGGCCAAATCACCAACTCAGGGAAGAAGGAAGGGGGGGTAAACAGAAGAGGGAATGAACCATGAGAGACTATGGACTCTGGAAAACAAACTGAGGGCTTCAGAGGGGAGGGGGGGTGGGGGATTGGGATAGGCCGGTGATGGGTATTAAGGAGGGCACGTATTGCATGGTGCATTGGGTGTTATATGCAAGTAATGAATCATGGAACATTACATCAAAAACTAAGGATATACTGTATGGTGACTAACATAACATAATAAAAAAATTATTATTAATAAATAAATAGATAAATAAATAAATAAAAACATGCACCCACCCCCCCCCCCACACACACACACAATCACCAACTCAAGGCCCCAGACCGCACACCTTCCACTGGGCCTGTTGTTCCTTCCAGTGCTCCATGTCGGCTCCCTGAAGCTGCTCTTCCTCCAATTGGTAAATAATTTCCAGATGCCACCATTACTCATGTTCCATCGCTCTCTTGAAAGACCGTCTTTCCTTCCCCATGGGCAAGGCTGTGCCGTAATTGAGGCACCTTTGAAAGGAGGGGACGGTGAAATACATTTTCAGTGTTGTATGACTTCCAAAACAAATGGAAGTCCTTTCAGATGGCAGTTCACTTCATGCAGTGATGAGGAGTCAGGAGTCCTTAATTCTCCCATCAGGTCTGCTAGAAATTAGAATTTTTATTTTGGACAGGTCAACTCATCTTTCTTTGACTCAATTCTCCCATGTATAAAATAGATAAAGTAGCATAGTTCCCAGCCTTCTTTTTTTCTGAAGGATGTTGAAATCCAACTTTTGGTCACCCTCACTCCCCAAACTCCGCATTTCCTGCCATCTGTATTTCCTACAATGATGTTATGACTGCCCTCGGTGCTGACCTGATGTCGATCTTTGACTTTTTCCCATCTTGTTATCCAAGTCCAGTGAGTTCCCAAGTTCTGCCTGTGCCCATCAGGAGGACACCACTCCCATGGCCACCTCTGAACTTGATCACCTCTCAAATGCCTCACCTCCAGAAGGCATCATGTTGGGGGCGAGGGTTTCAACATGGGACTTGGGGTGATACCAACATTCAATCCATATTTAAGATCTGTGGAATTAAAAGTATGTGGATGAGAAAGGAGTGTGATGCCTTTCTTTCTCTTTCTCAAATTGGGACCTCAGGTAGAAAGAGAAAGTGAGAAAATTTCTTGGAGTAGCCATAGCAGCATTATTCATCATAGTAAAAACTGGAAATAACCCAACGTGCATGAACAGTAGAGTGGATGAGTCAGTGGTGGCGTATTCAGTGATGAGAAAGAACAATCTCCAGCTACGGGCAGCAGCCTAGAGGACTCTCTCAAGCAGAATGTTGAGCAGAAGGAGCTAGACATAAAAGAGTACACACAAAACAATTCCTTCTATATAAAGTTCAAAACGCAGGCAGAACTATTGTGTGAGAGGAAGGGATAGTGATTACTTCTGGGAAGAAAGGAGGGGACAGTGATTAGAAGGAGAATAGGGGAGCGTGTGGGGGACTGGTACACACTGTTTCTTGCTGTGAGCCGTAGTTACATGGGTGTGTTCTAATTGTGATAATTCACTGAGCTGCACATTCATGATTTGTGCATTTTTCTAAATGAATGTTTATGAAAAATAATTCATATTTAGACCTTTCCTCAGCATATCTCCTTAAAAGCATGGCCTGATTTACCTAAAGTCAAGAACTGGCAGTGTTGCTCTGAGCCAGCAGAGAAAATTGTGACATTTGGAACTTGTTAAACCAAAGTAACGTTTGTTGGTGATTGCAGCAGACCCTACAGCCTTGTAGTGAATCAGTCTGTCAACAAATGTTTATTAAATACTATCCTGCACCCCATTCTCATGAACTGCAGGGCCAGAGTTCAGACGGCAATCTAGCCAAGCAACAGAGTAGAGAGCTTTCAGCTGCTAAAGCCAGGCAAGAAATTCTAAGCCTCTTCCTGATAGCCCTTCAGGGATTTTTCTCATCTTGGCCTTCTACCTTGAAATGTGCTCTAGGGTAATGGAGAGAGTCTGGAAAAGGAACAACTGAAGCAAAATAGGTTGGAGGCTAGAGAAGCAATCTTACAGATTCCAGACAGTAAAGACAAGCTATTTATAAAGAGCTTCAGATTGGTAGCAGATTTCTTACTTTGTCTAGAGACTAGATTATGGTAATGTAACGCCTATGGACTATGAAGAAAAAAACTTGCAATCCAAGAATCCTCTTCTCAGCTAAGATATTATTCTCTGGGTCAGTGTGTAGAAATATATTTGAGAATTTGCAAGAAATCAGTGTATATATCACCCCCACACCTAGGGCTGTCACATCGTACAAGTCCAATGGGAAAACCCATGTATATTCCATCCAACAAGAACCACCTAAGAGTCCAATAACCAAATAAAAACAGAATCAAAGCAAAGACCTCAATTTTGGAAATATAAAGGCAAAAACAAATAAGATATACCAAGGTGTGTCTTTTCTCACTTGGCCACAATAGAATCCTTAAATTAAAAAAAAAGTAGAACTTGCACAAACATTTTATCTAGTCACAAGTCAAGAGAGTTAGAAAAAAACATTTTATCTAGTCACAAGTCAAGAGAGTTAGAAAAAAATGTTCTAGAAAACAATGTGAAAGAGTATACTTTCTGTCAATATCTCTCCACATAGCAAAAACTTTTTATGACTTTAAATACCTTAAAAAAAAGAAATCTAAAAATTGAGGTTGTATTTGTATATAAAAGGGAGGGGAAAAGTATGGCAAAATAATCCAAAATAGAAAGTAGGGATTAAACAGAAAACAACAACAACAAAAATTTGAAAGGATAAATAATTCCCAAAGCTGGTCTTTGAAGAGACAGATAAATGGCTAATTTTCTTGAACCTAATTTAGGAGGAAAAAGAAGGAGAGAGGGAAGGAAAGAAGGAAGAAGGGAAGGAAGGAAGGAAGGAACATGGAAGGGAAGGGGAAGGTACTCTCTAGGGGAAATGACTGATTTTCAATGAAGTACATAACAACAAAATTAAGAAGAAATGGGAAACTTACATACACAATTATCACAGCAGAGACAGGAAATGTGAATAAAGATTTATCACTAAAAGAGTTACTGAAAACTGATGGCTTTCAAGTTGGGTTCTATCCAACCTTTAAAAAACAGATAATCCAGTAATAGTTACATTATTCCATACATAGAAAAAGATGAAAGGTTTTCTAATTTATTTTACACAGGTAACACAAAAATATGACAGAGTATAGAAAGAAAAACTATAGTCTCATTATGAATATAAAAATAGAAATTATGATACAATACTAGCAAATAAAATACAACAATGTATCAAAGGAAATACACTATGACCAAGTAAGTTTTATTCTAGAAATGTGGGGGTGGTCCAAATATCAAGAAATGTATACATGAAGTTGATTGCAATGACAGATTAAAAGAGAAAATCCATGTGGTCGTATCAATAGACTTTGAAAAGGTTAATAAAGTTCAGCCACTATTTTTCAAAAGAATTCTAAATAAGATAAGAGTTAAGAATCAACTTAAATATGTTACAGGCTGTTCTTAGTCTCATTCGCTATTATCCTAATAGCAATTCTGAAACCATTTCAGTTACCATTGGAAACCAGACAAGGATGCCAGCTCTGCCATTTTCCTTGAACAGTGCCTTGGAGGTTTTAGCAAATGCAATCAGGCAAGAAAATGAAATAATTGGAATACATATTAAGTGAGGAAAAGTAAAATTGTCTCCTGCTGATGACATAATCTTTTTTATCCAGGTAAGGAATTTAACAAAGTAGCTATATGTAAGATAAGTATACAAAAATTAATATGCTGCTTTTCATACAAAGAAAGAAATAGTAAAAAATACTTTGTTCATAACAGTTACAAAAACTATCAGTGTAAAACTCACACAAATAAATATAATGGTGAAAGCATTGTATCTATCTAAAGAAAACCTTAAAATGTATTTGAAAGATATAAAGTGAGTTCTAAATAAGGGAAGAGATATATCTTTTTATGGATGGGAAGATTTAATATCCTAAAAATTAATTCCTATCATTATTATGTAATTATATAATTTCAATTAGAATGTTGACAGAATTTTCTTCACCCTGAAATTGGATAAAATTATGGTAAATTTCACTTGGAAGAATGTATAGCTGAGAATAACCAAGAGAAATTTGGAAGAAAAATATGAAGACTTGTTTTTCAAAACGTCCACACATAGTTAAAACTTACTGTACTCAGATCAATATCATATTGACAGAGGAATAAGCAAATAGATCTGTCAGACAGAAAAAATGGTCCAGAAGTAGATTTTCATTTCAAATGAGAATTTAATATATGACAAAGTTGGTATGTCAACGAGCGTGGAGGTTTTTTTCTTTTGTTTAAAGATTTTATTTATTTATTTATTTAGAGAGATAGCGAGAGACAGAATGCAAACAGGGGGAGGGGCAGAGGGAGAGGGAGAGAATCCTCAAGCAGACCCCACCCCGAGTGCGGAACCCAATGGGGCGCTCGATCTCCCAATCCTGAGATCATGACCTGAGCCGAAATCAAGAGTCGGGCACTCAACCGATTGAGCCACACGGGCGCCCAGAGCACGGAGTTTTTTTTAAAAGAATATTCTCAAGTTGTTAACATGAATTATCATTTGAGGGTTGCAGGGGAAAAATTCATGCAGCTGAAGGAGGAAGAACAAAGAGGAGGATTAGGCAAGTATATTTAACGGTAATAATAATTGAAATAGCTAGCACTCATATAGGTCTTCAAGGTATCAGACACGGACAGATACACACATACTTGTAGATGTATTCTCTCTACATATACACACATATATTCCCTCTATATATGCACATATATACATATATTTATATGTATACTCTCTATATACATACATATATTATCTCTATATAAATTTTAAATACATGTATAAATTAAATATATAAACATTGTTTTATATCTATTGGTGTGTGTGTGTGTGTATCCCAATGGGATAAATACTATTAGATTCTCTTATGGACCCATTTACCAGATGCTGAAACTGAAGTACAGAACGTAAAGTTGCCAGAGTTCACACAGCTAACAAGTGGTAGAGTCAGGATTCAAACCTAGGCAACCTGGATCTGGAGTCCATGCTCTTTATCATACGATGCCTCCTAAAAATAAAAGGGCTGCATGAAAGACAAAGAGTGTGATGGGCATGACCCTGATATGAGCATCTCCTTAAGCTCTGCTACCTAGCCACCTTGTTTGTCCCACTTTAGTCCTAGCCCTGCCATTTACATAAATTCATTTATATATACATCTGTGCAAAAGACAGACTGTGATCTATATTTATGGACCTGTAGGGAGACACATGATGCAGACAAATGGAAAGGGCAAGTTACAGTGTAATAATTGGATTTCACTGAGAACAAACACATACGGGCAACAAAATGTTAAATAGGGAGCTGTGTCCTATATGTTCGATTGGTAAATATCAGAGGTCAAGAGTCAATTAAATAACAACCCTTCAAGGAAGGTATTAAAAAGTTACAAAACTGGGGAGAACTCATGAAGAAGGGGAGGATTTGTAAAGTGATTTCTTGGGAGAAAGCTACCTCTGTGCGAGTCCCAGTCCCCCATTTCAAGGCGAGGGCATTGAGAGGGTCATCTTGTCTGCCTCATACCCAGGGAGAGCCAGCTTCAACAGACCCTCAGGGGGCACGATTATCTGCCTCCAGAAACTGAGACGCACACACTGGCCCCAGCACATGCCCACACAGCCTCAGCGCTTGCACAGTAGCAGAGAACACCATTGTCATTGTATTTTGTGTGTAGTGCCAAAGCCACTTAGGGCCTTTGGCCATCGGCCTGGAGGGGACATGGCAGAGGGAGAGAGAAGAAAGAGAAGTAGCTGGGAAGAACGTGCAGCCCTCTAGGACGGGGACCAGGGTGCAAGAAGCCCGGGGACCAGATGTGGCGCCTACAAGAGGAATATGGCTTGGAATCTTTGAAATGGAATCCTGTCCACGAGGTTGTTTCCAAAGTGAGTGGTCCCTTGTGCAGATGGTCTGTGTGGATGGCCGGCTAGGAAATGAATGCTGAGGGGAGGTGGGAACAGCATCTCGGGGAAGAAGCTCGCCTGGGCTGTGGGGTTGCAGTCACATGTGTGAACAGGGAGGCCTCCCAGGAGCCTACGGGGTGCTCTAGAGATCGAGAGGCCACTTTAAACACCCACCAGACCAAGGGAGCAGTAGCCAAGCACACCAGCCAAGTAAGAACTTCCTCCAGCCCTCTTTGCCTTCCTGCCTCCCACCCGAGAAGGATATGAGCTGGGGGAGAATCAGTAGATCTCTGTACTTTGAATTAATAATGTATTAAACAGGATATTCTGATGTTTTTATCAGACACTGAATTTTGCCACGTAAAATGACTAAGACTTCCTATTTCTACATGAACCCAGCACAGCCACGGGCCTGCGGGAGTCTCTATCCATTAGGAGGGGACAAAATTCCTCCCCTGGATGCATTTTAAAGGGACAGTGGAGGAGGAAAGCCGAATATGCTTAGACCATATCCCACAGGTCCTGCTTATACAATGTCCCAGTCACACAAACAACACTTTGCCTTATACAGCTCCCTGAAGATGTGTGCATGTGTCGTATGAAGGGGGGAGTGCAGGAAGCTCTAAGCCAGGATGGGAAGACCAGAAGCCTTTAGGGGGACACAGCAGGGTGGGGAGGGAGCAAGGGAGCATAAAACAGAAGGTGCTGAGGTGTAGGGGGAGGGAGGTGGGGGGCTGAGCACTCCAGCAGGCATGCTGAAACCACTTCACAGGGTTGCTCAGTGCCAGACCTGTCAGTATTTACAGAACTGTGGACAGCCCTGAAGCCAGGAGCCCCGAGATTTGCCCGACAGCTTCCCAGTCTCTGTCAGCCCTGTCTGAGAACTCCTGTGTGCTCAGGGTCTGGTCTTCCTGTCTGTGATGGCAGAGCTGACAGGTGTCCTGATGAGGCCAGATCGAGAAAGTCCTCTCTAAATGTCCTCTACACCCCTCAGCACCTTGGTTTCTAGCACAGACAGCACTTTCTACATTTTATTAAGATGTTATACTTCATGTCTCTTTCTTAGAAACAGAAAACAAGTCCCTTAAGGGATAAATCATACTCATCCTTGCATATTCAATAGTTTGCTCATGGGTATTAATAAATATTAGTTGCACTAAAATACACCTACACAGTTTCCTTGCTGGAAGATTCTAAACTAACTGAGTGACAGATGACAGTGAGGACCCTTGTTTATGGCTGAACTTTCCGGGACAAGCCACAAGACCACAGAGCTCTGTTCTACCTCTGACTATCCCAGAGCCACGTGGGCATTTGCTCACGTACCCGTGTTAGTTATGTTACATTGTGTCCCCCCTCCCTGAGAATATAAGTCCAAGAACGCCATCTAATTTGTCTACTGGTATCCCAGAACAGTGCATGCCAGGGTTAAAAGAAGGGCAAATAATGGGTGGATTTTTTTCAAATGAAGGCCCATTCATGGCTTGCCCCAACGGCCAACAAGATGTGGTCCTTACCCTCAAGAATGCCGCCTTCTGCAGTGGGGGTAGCAAGGATGGAGACAAACAGGTAAACAAATCATTATGGAGCAGACTAGTATCTTAGGACAGCAGAGGTTTTGAGAGAGGAGAGCTGAGCACCTTTGTCTCCAGAGTGATGGTGTGGGCAGGGTAGGAGAGGTTTCAGATGGGAGGGAACCACAGTGGCTGACAGGTGTTCAACCTATCCCCTCTAGTTCCATGCCCAGAGTCATGCAGACTTGGGGGCCCTCCCTAGACAGAGGGGACAGCTCTGTGCTGTGATCTGAGGTGGCTACAAAGTCCAAAGTATCTCACCTCTGGACTGCCACATGGCTGCAGATTTCCTGCTGACTTGCTCATTTTTCTGGTCACGACAGGAAGAACACCGCTGGAATAGTAATTCTCCCTGACCAGGCATCTGGAATGCAGTCCGCGGAATTGGAAGCTCAAGCCAATAAAGATGTTGGTGATTTCTGAGAAAACTGCTAAGGAGCAATGTTAGGATTCTCCAACCGATAGGTGTCTTATTCTTTTTCTATAATTCTGTAGTTATCTTATTCTATTTATATAATATATAAAATATAATACATAGCTTTAAATATTCATGCTAGGTTGATGGTTTGCTAATATGGAATTTTAGGTTGAAATTATTTCCTCCAAATTTTGAAAGCATCACTTTAGTTTCTTGTAGCTTCTGGTGTTGCTGTTGATATGGCTGAGTCATTTGGATACCCTCTCTTTTGAATGTGCCCAGGTTCTCCCCTCCTGTATGTATGTAGAATCTTCTATTTGTCCCCAGTTCTGAAATTTCTCACGAATACACTGGGATGAGTGTTTATTTTCATTCATTGTGAGGGGTACCAGATGGGTCATTTTAATCCGGAATTTGTGTTTTCCACTTCTCTTTTTCTCTACCTTCTGTAACATTTCTGTAAATCTATCTTCAAGCCTTTCTACTGAGTTTTAATTTTCTGCTACCATTTGTTTTTGTTTGTTTTAAAATTTTATTTTCTGGTTTTTTTCCATGGGGGGACAACTTGTTTCTATTTCACAGTTTCAGTATCTTCTCCATATCTCTGATGGTATTAGAGATAATTTTTTGAATATTTCCCTTTCTTAAAACCTGCATCCTTTAAGCTCTACTGTATTTATTTGCTTGTTTGCATGCTTATTTGTCTTTTGTGATGCAAGCTTCCTGATGTCTGCTACTCCTTGTCTGCTTGCTGGCATTTAAGAGCAAGGACTACAAATCTGGTTGGCAGTTCTGAGCTTGTGGGTGGGCTTGTCCATGGTGGGCTTACTCTCTGGCTGAATCATTTCAATAAGAAAGGTAACTTGTTAGGCAATAAAATCCCAATGCTTTGTGCTAGCATTGAAGAGGACACTTACCTGAACTGACTGAACAGAGTTGGAAAGGGTGTTCAGGACTCTAACTGCTTCTTGAATAGGCGCTCAATCATTATAGCATCCTATGTCAGCTGATACAACCAGGTGTACCTGGTACCTCTAATTCCTGAGCATTTTGAGGATTGTACAGTCTAAGCCAGTTACTTTCCCAGCTCGCTCGATTGTTGGTTTAAAAGTTATCCTTTCCTAGACCTTTAAACCTTTTATTCCTCCCCACTTCCAAAATTTTGTTGGCATTGCCTTCTCTGCGGTTCTTCTTCTCCTTCTGGGGAATTATGTTTATGTTCTAATTCCAGACTCTGCTTTCCAACTGTGGTTAGAAAAAAAAAAAAAGTCTCCCCACAATGTCCACATCCTAATCCCAAGAGCCTGGGAATATGTAGTTTAAATGGCAAAGAGGAATTACAGTTGCAGGTAGGATTAAGTTTGCTAATCAGTTGACCTTGAAATAGAGAGATTAACCTGGATTATCCAGGTAGGCCCAATGTCATCAACAAGGGTCCTAAGAAGTAGAAGAGGAGGTCAGAGTGATGCAACATGAGAAGGGATCGATGTACCATCTCTGGCTTTGAGGATGGAAAAGGGAGCCCATAAGGAATGCAGGCAACCTCTAGAAGCTAGAAAAGGCAAGAAAATGGATTGTTTTCAGGGCTTCCAAGATGTCATAAGGCCAGCCAACACCTTGATTTTAGCCCAATGAGACTTGCATTGGACTTCTAACCCACAGAACTGTTAAGATAATACATTTGTGTTGTTGTGTGTTTAAGCTGCTACATTCATGGCGACTTGTTACAGCAATAGGACACTACCACACAAACCATGACAAATGAACTCCATTTGTGTTACCTTCTATCCATAAAAAAAAAAAAAGAAAAACTGGACAAAATAAATGAAACTACTGTTTTTAGACATTGGAAATAGTAGTGCAGGACTGTGATCCCTAAGCCACGGTACACAAAGTGAGCCCTGTGTTTGTTCTAGCTTTCTGCCTGGAGACCATCTGCAGCCTGCAGTGCACGGAGGGAAATCCAGTAGTGTCACGAAGTTGAAGAGTCAGGAATCAGTGTTTGAAAGAGGACAAGGAGCCAAGAATCTGCAGGACAGAGTACTGGCAAGGCCAGAAGCTATATGGAGAAAGTCTAGGAATCTGCGCAGGGATCCTCTTGGAGTGTAAGATTGCCAATCTTCATACAAATAGGGTTAAGCTCCATTAGGCTATGCAAAACCAACTTTTGGGGAAAGAAAAAATCCTGGAAAGCTATAAATTGGGCAATTCCCAAAATTCATACAGGAATCACACAGGCAGGAAATCATTGAGTCCCTGTAAGTGGAGAAACCTAAAAGAATACATGGGCCTTAAAATGAAAAGCTTTTGAGAGTGAGACTAAACTAGCCCTGGAACAAAAGATATTCTAGATTCACTAAAAAATAAAGCCAAAAAGCAGATCCAAAAAAATCAAGTTCCTGAGGCACCTGGGTGGCCCAGTTGGTTGAGCAGCTGCCTTCAGCTCAACTCATGATCCCAGCATCCTGGACTCAAGCCCCGCATTGGGCTCTCTGCTCAGCAGGGAGTCTACTTCTCCCTCCCCCTGCTCTTGTGCTCTCGATTGCTCTCCCCCTACCACTCAAATACAAAAATAAGTAAATACAAACTCAAAAAAAAAAAAATCAAGTTCCTTATCTTTGGAGCAGATCTAAGTCTAAAGCATAAAGTTCACAAAGTAAAGCATTGACTAGCAAATGGGTGGACATGTGAAGAAGCAAGAATAGATGATCTAAAGCCAGGGAGAAAAAATAAGTTAGTAGAAATGGTCGACAGAAATGACAGAAGATGGAAGTGGCAAAGATTTTAATTACTTACTTGCACATTACAAATACATAATTTAAAAAATATAAACAGAATGAGGAGGGAATTTAAAGACATAAAAAATGGATTGAACTTTTAAAAGCTAAAAAATAGTGTCTGAAATGAAAATTTCAAGTCAGCTGAAATAGCTCAGTTGGGTGAGTGTTAGACTGAAATGAAAATTTCACTGATAAAAATTAATGGCAGATTAGACCTGGCAGAAAAAAGTTCAGTGAACTTGAAGTCAGAACAACAGAAGACCATCCAATGAAATACAGGGAGAGAAAAAAACTGAAAACAATGAACAGTGTGACTCTTGGCAAATTAGTATCACATACAAATAACTTCAGAGAAGAGGTGGAAGGGATAGAAAAAATGCCAAGATTTTTCCAAATCTAATGAAAGTTATAAACCCACAGATCCAAGAATAAGGAAACCCAAGGAAAACAAACACAAAGAAAATCGCACCAAGGCACATCACAATCAAATGGCTGAAAATCAGTGATAAAAAGAAAATATTAAAAGCATTCAGAGAAAAAGGACACTTTACACATGAAGGAATAAAGATAAGTAAGAACTACTGCAGATTTCTCATTAGAAATCACACGAATCAGAAGAAAATGAAATAGTATGTGGTAAAATGCTGAAAGAAAAAAATGTCAGTTCTCTACCCAGAAAAACATCTTTAAAAATTGCAGGTGAAATAAAGATTGTTTCAGATAAACAAAAATTTCAAGAATTCTTTGCCAGTAGACCCATACTACAAAAAAAAAATGTAAAAGAAAACTCTTCAAGTAGAAAAAAAAAATGCTATGCCAAGTTAAAATTTGGATCAATACAAAAAAGGGCAGGAAGGATGCATTTAAAAGTGATCTAAAAAACCTTTGGAGAGTGATTGATATACCCATTTCTTTGTAGTAATGATTTCTTAAGTGTATACCGGTGTCAAAACCTATCAGTTGTAATTTTAAATATGTGAAGGTTCATGCATATCAGTTATGCCTCAAAAAAGATGTAAGAAAAAGTCGTAGATTTGGAGAAAATATCTGCAACACACACATTTGAAAAATAATGATATGGAATTATTCCTTACAATGGAACACCAAGAAGACAAAACAGCCCTTTGCAAATGGGCAAAGGTCAGACAGACATCTCACACAAGAAGATAGAGAGGTGGCACAGCACATGAAAAACGTTCAGCGTCATTAATCATCAGGGAAATGATCATTAGAACCACAAGTAGTTACCACTACACACCCTTGAAAATGGCTGAAACTCAAGAGACTGGCCTCACCAAATGTTAGCAATAAAACAGAACTAGAATTCCTGTACAGTGCTGGTACAGCCACTTTGCTGTTTCTTTAAAAGTTAAACATATGCTTACCATATGACCCAGGTAATATGCATATTATTATGCATGCATAATAAGTAAGTTACTTACTTATTCAACTTACTTAAGAGAATGAAAATCTATATCCACACAGATACTTGTACATAAATGTCTTATAATAGCTGAAATTTTCAACAACAGGTGAACAAATTTGGTTTATCCACACTATGATATCCTATTCAGCAGTAAAACAGAAGGAATGACTGACGTATGCTACAACTTGCATGAATCTCAAACCCATGCTGAGCAGGAAAAGCCAGACTCAAGAGACTTCATATTGCAAGATTCCTTCGATACGAAAGTCTCAAAAAGACCAAACTAACCTATCATGGCAGAAGGCAGATAAACAGTTTCCTGGGTACAGAGTTATTGGTGGATTACCTGTCAAGAGGCAGAAGGGAAATTCCTGGGTGATAGAAATATTCAGTATTTTGAATGTGATGGTGGTTATAGCAATGTACAAATTTGTGAAAACGTGTCAAACTTTATAAAATGGATGAATTTTATTGTATTTAAATTATATCTCAAGCAGGTAATTTTTAAAAATTCTTTTATTGTTTCTTTAGTAAGGTTTAGGAAGGGAAAGAAACAATATGTGCATTTTCAATTAATTAAGATAACTACTATCTTAATTAATAATTTTTTGGTAATTTTTGAACCATCCCTATAGGGCTTGGCTGCTTGTTGAGTACTCGAGTACTTATATAACTCTTAATATTTTTATACTACTTCATAAGTTACAAGGACTTTCACACATATCTCATTTTATCTTCAAAAATACCTCGAGAGATTTGGCATTGATTTTTTGGATATGACACCAAAAACATAAGAAACAAAAGTAAAAATAGTAAATTGGACTACATCAAAATTAACAACTTCTGTGCATCAAAGGACATAATCAACAGAGTGAAAAGGCAACTTACAGAATAAGAGAAAATACTTACAAATCATATATCCAATATGGTGTTAATATTTAGAATATTACAAATCATATCTCTGATACGGGGTTAATATTCAGAATATATAAAGAATTCCTACAACTCAACAACAAAAAGACAACCTGATTTTAAGATGGGTAAAGGAGTTGAACGGACATTTCTCCAAAGAAGATATGCAAATGGCCAACAAGCATATAAAAAGATACCCAACATCAATAATCCTTAAGGAAATGCAGATCGAAACGACAGTAAGGTATCACTTCACATCCATTAGGATGACTACTAGAAAGTAAACGTTGGTTTGGATGTGGAGAAATCAGAGCCCTTATGCACCACTGGTGGGAACATAAAATGGCGCAGCCACTATGGAAAACAGTATGGCAGTCCCTCAAAAATTAGAAGTAGGATCACCATATGATCCAGCAAGTCCACCTTTGGATATGTACCAAAAAAACCCCCAAACAAACAAAAAACAAACAACCTGAAAGCAGGGACTCTAAGAAGTACTTGTACACCCATGTTTACAGCAGTATGATTTATAACAGCTTAGAGGTAGAGAAGCAATCCAAGTGTCCACCAATGGATGAACGGATAGACAAAATGTGAGATATATGTGTGTATATATATACACGATGGAATATTAATGCCCTAAAATGGAAAGGAATTCTGATATATGCTACAACATGGGTGAACCCTGCCTGCTAAAGGAAATAAGCCAGTCACAAAGACATAAACTATATGATTCCACTTGTACAAGGGCCCTAGGGTAGTCAAAATCATAGATACAGAAAGGAGAACGGTGGTTTCCAGGGTCAGGGTGGGAGGATGGGAAGTTAGTGTTTAATGGAGATGGAGGGTCAGCTTTGAAAGATGGAAAGAGTTCTGGAGATGGTGATGGTGATGGTCACAAAAAATGAGAATGTGCTTAATGTCTCTGAACTGTACACTCAAAAATAGTTACGATGGCACATTTTATGTTATGTGTATTTTACTATAATTTTTTAAAAATACCTTGAGGGGGACACCTGGGTGGCTCAGTGAGTTGAGAGTCTGACTCTTGATTTCGGCTCAGGTCACTAGATCGAGCGCCATGTCAGACTCTGTGCTAAGCATGGAGTCTGCTTAAGATTCTCTCTCTCTCTCTCTCTGCCCTCCCCCTGCTTGTGCACATGCTCTCTCTCGCGCTCTCTCTCTCTCAAATAAATAAATAAATCTTTTTTAAAAAATACATTGAGGGGCATCTGGCTGGCTCAGTTGATAGAGCCTGTGACTCTTGATCTCAGGGTCATAAGTTCAAGTCCCACATTGAATGTGGAGCCGGCTTAAAAAATATAAAAGAATAAAAAATACCTTGAAAGGCCGATTTTCAGTACTATTGTACGAATGAGAAACAGTGGCTCGGAGATGTTAAATAGCTTGCCGGAGGCTTTAGGCCAAACTGGTAGCTGGGCCTGAATCAGAACCCAGATCTCAGCATGGGCTCTGCTCGTTTCCACTTCCTCTTGAAGCTGGCTTTTTAAAAATTGCTCAATTAACTGCAGAGGGAGAGCATGTCTCATAAACATTTCCCAGGCAGGTGAGTCACTGGGTCTCACTTTCACTTTCTTCCACCCGCACTCTTCAAAATGGCCCTGAGCCCACTCGCGGCACTCTCTTGGACAGCACTGCGTGCAGGGGGTTACTCTTCCCTGACTTTAAACTGTGCTTCCAAAGGGGACAGACCATATGGCCGAAGGGTCCGGATTAGGGTCCCCAAACTGGCAGATGGGATGGACCAGTGGACGGCTCAGTGAGAGAAGGGGAATCTCGAGACCCGGGCAGGCGTGGAGAGTACTGTCTTGCCTGCCGGCTGGAGTCTTAATGTCTCTCTTCTACAGGAACCTTATTAAAAAGCCTTAGGGGCACATTTCTTTGTTACAAGTAGTTTTCTGGTGTCAGTTCAGAGCTCCTTACCTTGTACCCCAGTGTCTAAATCCCATGCTGAGTCCCGGCCTTTCGCCCTCCTGGCCACCCTCTGAGAGTTCCCTGTGACTGTTCTAGCATCTGCTTGGTTCAGTTCCCAGCTTCACCCTGGAACTTTCTGGTTCTGTTAGGCAGCCACCACAGTGAGCTGAAGCCATCCTAGATGGTCCATTCCTCCTCACCCACACGGACCAAGTCTACAGGCCACCGGGCCCCTCCTGCCCAGGAGAGAGGAAGGCGTTCCTGGGCTCCGGGCCGGCACTCCCAGGCACCAGAGCCTGGCTCTTCCTTCCCAGGGCTGTCCCCAACTCCTCCTCTCTTGGGTTTTCCGGCCAACAGTCCCCAGGCCAAGGATCTTGAAAAGCGACAAGACCCCCCCACCGCCCTTCTCATGAAATGTTGATGCACCCAGAGCTCAGCGACTCCCTTCCTGCGTGTTCAGTGATGGTGACAAGATGCCACTCCCTGCTCCATGTCACTCCAGGACACACACAGGTCCTCCTCCCACTTCATCAAGAGCTGGTTGGGGGAACTTGCCACGACTTCAAAGTGCTGACAAGCATGCGCACCTTCTCTCCCCTTCTTTCTGTCCCTACACTGATGGCCTGGTGTTAGGACTTGGGCTTAAACAATTAGCTTGTATTTCAAAAACATACCAGTCTCCATCAGGAGAGAGAATAAATGGGACATTTTATGACCATAGCATATATTTGATGGGGACTTTAAATAACTTACGGCAAATACCCAGCCAGACACAATCACACAGGCCTGCAGGTGGGGATTTGCCCAAGGGGCACTGCTTTTCCTGAGCCACACCCCTCCACTCAGAATCCGAGGACCGGGAGATGATTAATTCACCGCTCTTTGAAGTAAATGGGTCCCTCACCCAGAGCTCCCAGGCCTGCTGAGTTACTGCGTCTTCTGAAGGGAGATTGTTATTCTGAAAATATAACAAACGTTACCCTTTCTCCCTTGGGAAGTCAAAATTGTCAATCTTTGGCATTGCTAAGGGGGTGGGACTGCAAGCCACGAAGTCGCCCAGACCCGCTCCAGCTACTTAGGCAACACCAGTGACTAGAAGCTTCCAATGGTTGTTGTTGCTGCTCTCTCCTCTGAGAGGCTCTAAGCGGCTGCTTCCTGCAGTGGGTGGCTCCCCTGGCCTGGCAGATCTTCTGGGTGCTAATGAGGGGAGCTACTAGCAGGGCCCTGCTGCGGCCCCCCGCGTCTGCAACCTCCGTCACCCGGGCTAAAGCAATGCCCACACTTCTGTGTCTCTGCCACATCCTAGTAGACACTGACATTTTCTTGTCAATTTACAATAGGGAAGAAATTCTGACATCCCACCACACAGGCCCCAGCCAGACTACCCCCTTAGCGTTCCCTTCTTGTGCGCTGTGGCAGGACACAGGTGTAGACACTGCCTTGTTTCCTGAGCTCTGCCTCCCCTAGTGTCCCGGGATGGGTGCACAATCCACAGATGCCTCTTCATAACCCCCTCTGTCCTCCCATCCCCTCACCGAGGACACAGGATGCTTGTGTAATCAGGGCCAGCCCGGTGCTTGTTTTTCCAGAGTTCCCCAAGTTAAACACCGCTGGTGCCCAGAGTGCATCAAGCTCCCGTGATCTCTGCAACCAAGGCTCAGGAGAGCCGCCAGCCAGAGAGCTGACGCAGGGGGCAATCTTCCCCGACGCTCTGGGCTATCGTGGTTTTTCTCTTTTCTTCTCAAGAAGAAACATAAGATCATTTAAAACACACAGTTTAATATTCCAGGGCCTTGCTACCACACAGAGCAACAGTTCCAAAATAACTCAGCATCTGTAATCCATAATTTATCATCCGAATTTGTTGTGTTCAATTATTCATATCCTGCAACAGTGTGTCCCCAAAGAGGCAAATGGACTCAAAAGAAAGCTCACAAAGTGCAGAAGATGGAAAAATAACCCAAGTATTGCCATGAAGCTATCAAGATAGAGTAGGGAAGTACAGGCTGCAATCAGAAGAGCTTCCTAGAAGACCTTTCTCCAAGACCCGACAATGTTGTCATCTGCTGCCGTGTTTTCTTTCAAGAGCCAGGGCTGGTGGTGGGCATACATCAGTTTTTATTCCTAGCACAGGTATAAGCACTGTTTTGTCTAGTCGTTTGAGCGGACAGAATTCAATCCGCATTTCTACAGAAGTTTATTAATCATCTGCAACCTGCCAGTCACTCTGTTTGATGCAAAAAGATGAATAAGATACAGCTGTTGGCCCTGCGGAACCTCCATGGCAGGCAGGCACCAGAGGACCTGAGAGGAATTTGGTTCATTCTAAGCGCCATAGGAGACTTTAGAAGGATTTGAGAAAGAATAGTTTGGGTTTTTTAAAATATTTTATTTTATTTATTTATTTGACAGAGAGAGAGACAGCCAGCGAGAGAGGGAACACAAGCAGGGGGAGTGGGAGAGGAAGAAGCAGGCTCCCAGGGGAGGAGCCTGATGTGGGGCTCGATCCCAGAACGCTGGGATCACGCCCTGAGCCGAAGGCAGACGCTTAACGACTGCGCTACCCAGGCGCCCCAAGAAATAATAGTTTTTAAAAGATCCCTCTAGATACTGTTAGGGGAATTGATTTTCCGGAACAAGAGTAGATAAATGGAAAAGTGTTCAGAGGCTGCTTCCGTAGTCTAGGTGGGAGCTGGAGGTGACGGAGCAGGAAGGATTGCACAGGTGCTAACGTGGGAGCAGATGCGACAGAGAGAGCCTTGCGTAGTTGCTGCTGGCGTGCATGTGCTGTGGGAGGAAAAGAGAAGGGTCAGTGTGATTCCCGGATCTGGGCCCGAACACTTGGATGAATGATGGTGCCATTTGCTGAGAAGGAAACAACGGGGGAGGATGATTTCAGGCGTGAAATTAAGCTCTGGTTTGGACGAGTTCGGTTTGAGCAGCTTATCAGTCATCCCCGTGGAGAGGTTGAGGTGGCCATTGGGTGTGTACCAATCTGAGGCTCTGGAGAGAAGCCAGGCCTGGAGACAGACATTTGGAGGTGGCCAATTTATGGATGACATTTAAAGTCCTAGGAACTGAGAGTATTAGAGAAGAGAAGAGGTCTACGGACTGACCTTTAGACAGGTCCAACGAGCACAGGAAATAAAGGGGAGGACAATTCAGCAAGCTGCCAGCTCCCTTTTAAGATTTCCTGAAAGTGCCATCCAGCAGCTCAACAACTTCCACGTGCATGTCACGTGCGGTCGCGCGCAGTTAAACACACTGTCGTCCCGAATGATCGGGAATGAAGAGGAGGAGAAGATCTGTTGTATGGGGACCTAACAGTCCCCTCCCCTCACCAGTGGGACTCTGACACCCCTGTTCTGACCCCTTTGCCCACCTGTCCCTCACCCAAGTACAGCTGCCATGCTGTAGCAGGAGAGACAGGGGTCGGAAGAGGCAAAGGAGGAAAGCATTTCAAGACTGTCAAATCTCCCCAAAGAGAAGGCACTACGACAGAATATATCCAGTGCCTGGCCCATTGTGGGACCCCAATGAACAGCTGAGGAAGCAAGGAAAGAAGTAAGAAAGGAGGAGACAAAGAGGTGGGGAAGCAGGGAAACAGGGTCTAGACAATGATACATAATTTTTGTAGATTTTCTTGGCAGAAGAGCACAGGACCTGGAGTCGGGAGACTAGAATACATGTACCAGCTATAGGCTCATCATTTATACAACATTATACAACAATATTTCTAATACTGATTCTGCAATAAGGTGGGTACTCTGACGTATTACCAGTGGCGTTGTGAATAGACACACCCAACCAGCGACGCAATGCATCAATATGAATCAAGAGTCCACAAAAATGCATATTTTAACCCATTTCTGGGTTTCTATTCTAACAAAACAGCTCCAAATATTCTCAAACCATCTGTATAAATATTGAAATAGCCTGGGTCTCCAATGACGTTGTAGGAGAATGAGGCATTAATTGTTTAACCACTGTCGCTCAGTCTCTATTACTAGCATCTGGACACAATTCCTAACTGAAACCAAGGCAGGGGAGTCTGGCTACTTTAGACTCTTCTGGAAGTCAGGGACTTCTGGTGGAGATAGAGGAAAATAGGAAAATAGCATGTAATAAGAAATGAAATTAGTCCTGCTGATCTTTTAGGGGAAAGTGAATAATCAGTTCTAATTTTAGTTTCCAGTGTGACATTGATAAGGAGAGCTGTGTAGTGAGAGGATGCTGGGAAATGGATATCTTCCCTAGAATAGGGGTGCTTTCAAATGATGCAATAGGCACTGGTAAGAACTCTGGGGGGGGGGTGACGCCATGAACAGAAAAGGCAGGCCAATGTGTATAATATACATTCTGATTATAACTGTGCAGAGATAGGTGATTTTTTTTTTTACCTTTGGAGACTTTTACAATGTTTTTTATTAAGCTATAATTTACATAAAGAAAAATTCACTTGTTTTAGTGTACAACTGTATGAGCTTTTTGACAAATGCATACAATCATGTAATCGCTACCACAATCAAGATATAGCACTGTTACCTCTCTCCATCGAGTTCCTTCATACACTGTAGTCGATTCTCTCCTTCTACTCCGGTCCCAGCCACAGGATACTCCGCTTTCTGTCCCTATAGTTTTGCTTTCTCCAGAACATCATACAAATGGGATTATACAGGATCTAGCCCTTTGAATCTGGCATTTCTCACTTAGCATAATGCACTGAAATTCACCATTTGTTGTATGTTTGTTTCTTTTATTTTTGTGTATCATCCCATTGTGTGGTGGGACTATAATTTGTCTATCCATTCACTAGTTAAAACACTTGAGTTTCGAGATTTGGCAGTAAATAAACAATAAATGTTGATATGCAAGTATTATATTTGGTAAGCGTGTGTTTAACTATAAAAAAACTTCCAGACTGTTTTTCAAAAGCTATACCATTTTGCATGGTCACCAACAATGGATGAGAGTTTCAGCTGCTCCAAATTCTCACCAACACTAAATATTGTCATGTTGTTGTTGTTGTTTATAGTCATTCTTAAAGCTGTGTCATGGTATCTTATTCAATTTTAATTTGTATTTTCTTAATGATTAATGGGGTTGAGCATCTTTTCATGTGCTTATATGTCATCTGTATATCTTCTTTGGTGAAATGCCTACTCTAATCTTTTCCCCATTGTGGGGTGGGGATTGCTTTCCTTCTTATTGTTGAATGTTGAGAATTCTCCATATATTCTATGTACTATACCTCTATCAGATATGGAATTTGTCATTGTTTTGGCCAAGTCTGTAGTTTGTCTTTTCCTTCAATATTTCTATTCTAAAAACTGAAAAGGAAAACTCAACACTCTACAGCTCAGCCCTAATTCCAGTTCTTTAGAATGAGCACTCAGCCTTAACAAGTTAGACCACCCTCCTCCCCATGGACATTCTGGGATAATGTCAAGTCTTTCCCTTAAATCAGTGGCACTTTGAAATAATCATGACTCTCCTACTCTCACCCTTCAAGAGCAAAGTTTTCTGGAGCTTCTGAGGCTCTAGCGTCCATAAGGATTAGAGTTTCTTCTGCCTGGGTGTCTTGGGAGCCTCTTGGTCTCCTCTTTGACTCCCAGGCACAGGGCAATCCCTGGTATTAACTTAGGGAACCACCACCCTGAATTTTCCTTATTCATTCCCTTGCCTTTCTTTCTTTAATTGCTGATGTATGTATCCCTTTAAATACACTGTGCCACTTTTGAGCGACTTATGCATGGGACACAGGCTTACTGCAGGAGGAAGAAAGACCTAATTGCAAGACTACAGAATGCTTCTACTCCCCTAACAGCTCACCACCTCAATAATGCTCCTAAGTAAATAGAACAGTACTACTAAAAACTGAACATTCTTAGACTTTATTTAAGAAGTCTTTAAGGAAACCCAAAGACAATAGAGGAGACAGAAACATCAGAAGAAATTTTAGCCTCCAACACCTACAACCACAGCAAATAGTAAACACAACCTAATCCCTAGTCAGATAAACATAAAACATCAAACTAACGGCCTATTGACCTCAGTTCCTTTTACACAATACAACTTGTCTGACTTTCAGTAAGAAATTGTAAGGCATACCAAAAGACAATTTATAGTTTGAAGAGACAGAGCAAGCAACAAAACCAGACTCAGATACAGCAGGGATATTGGAATGATAACACGAGGAATGTAAAACAATTATGGCTAGGGACATCTGGCTGGCTCAGTTGGTTAAGCACCCAACTCTTGATATCAGCTCAGGTCTTGATCTCAGGGTCATGAGTTCAAGTCCCAAGCTGGGCTCCATGCATGGAGCCTATTTACACACACACACACACACACACACACACACACACACACACACAATTATGGCTAATATGCTAAGGGCTCTAATGGAAAAAGTAAACAACATTCAAGAATGGATGGTAATGTAAGCAGAGAGATAGACATTATCAGAAAGAATCCAAAGGAAATGCTAGAAATCAAAAACACTAGAAAAACAAAGAGAAATATGCTAGAGATGAAGAATGTCATTCATTGATAGGCTCATCAAGAGACTGGACACAGGTGAAGACATAATCAGTGAGTTTGAAGAAATGTAACAGAAACTTCCAAATTGAAATGTAACATGTAAAAAAAAATGTAAAAGACTAAGCAGAATAAGCAAGAACTTGGAGACGATTAGAAAAGTTGTAGCATATGTGTAATGGGAATACCAAAAGGAAGAGAAAGAAAAGGACAGAAAAACATTTGAAGCAAAAATGACTCAGAATTTTCAAAATTAATGATAAACACTGGATTACAGAACCAGGTAGCTTGAGAAATACTAAGGATAATATAAAAAACTCGAGACCTTGGCATATCACATTCAAACTGCAGAAAGTCAAAGACAAAGAGAAAATCTTGAGAGAAGCTGGGGCGGGGGGGGGGGGGGGAGCAGCAATCTCACTTACCCAGAAGCACAGATAAGAATTACACGAGAATTCTCTTCAGAAACCGTGCTAGCAAAAATGGAATGGAGTGAAATATTTAAAGTTTTGAAAGAAAAAAAAACCAGTAATGTAAAATTCTATATCCAGTGCAATTAGTCATCAAAAGTGAAGAAGAAATAAGAAATCTTCTCAGACAAAAAAAAAAATTGAGAGAATCTGTCACCAGTAGACCTGCCTTATAAGAAATTCTTTAAAGAAATTCTACATAAAGAAGAAAGATGATATTGGTCAAAAACTCAGATCTATATAAAAGAAAGGAAGAGTGTTAAAGAGGAATAAATGAAATAATATAAGATCTTTAACTTTTCTTATTCTTAATTGATAATGGATAACAGGTCATTCAAAACAATAACGGCAATAATGAACTCAGTGATTAAAGCTCACAGATAACAGAAATGAATAGAGCAATATTATAAGTTATGAAAGGGAGGAATTGGGAACACTTTTGTAAAGTATTTACACTATCTGTGAAGTGGTATAGTGTTATTTGAAAAGAAGACTTGGATTAATGTTGTAAATGTATATTGCAAACTCAAGGGTAACCACCAAAAGGGGTTCGTCAAAATAAGTATAATTGATATGCTAAAAGAAGAGAAAACATGAAATCTATACAATGTTTGATTAAAACCAGAGAAGGAGAAAAAAGTAGAAGGCAGAACAAGGAAGAGGAGAAGGAGGAGGAATGAAAGAGGAGGGGAGGAGGAGGAGGAGGAGGAGGAGCAATGAACAAGGGCAATGAATAAAAAACAGTAACAAATATGGTACATATTAATCCAACTATATAAACAATTATTTAAAACACCCCTGGTCAAAATATACCAATTAAAATCAGACACTCTGAGTACATTTTCAAAATGCCCAAATACATTTTTTTCTACAGAAACCTACTGTAAGTATAAAAAACATAGACTAAATGGAAAGGTATGGAAAATATATACCATACTAACACTAATCAAAAGAAAGTGGGAGTGACTTTATTAATTTCAGACTAAGCAGACTTCAGAACAAGGAAAGTTATCAGTATAAAGAGAGTCATTGCATAAAGCGGTCGATTATTCAAGAAAACAAAATAATCCTTATTGTGTATATGCCTAAAAACAGAGCATCAAAATACATGGGGCAAAAACTGATAGAAATATACAGGGAAATATATGAATCAACTATTATAATTGACTCCCTTTTATTGGTAACAGATAGATTATTTGGCAGGAAGAAAATCAGTAGGGTATAACTGAACAACACCATCAATCAATTGATTTAATTGAAATCTGTAGAGTATTTCATCCAGCAACAGTGAACTATATGCTTCTCAAGTTCACATGGAACATTTACCAAAATAGACCATATTCTGGACCAAAACACACATCTTAAAGAATTTGAAAGAACATAAATCATACAGGATATTCTCTCAGAGCACAATGAAGTTAAACTAGAAATCAGTAACAGAAGGATAGCTGGAAAATCCCCAAACTTACAGGTTACAACATACTTCTAAATACATATGGGTCAAAGATGAAGTCTCAAGAAAAATTTCAAAATATTTTAAACTGAATGAAAATGAAAATATAACATATCAAAAATTGTGGTTTGCAGCAAAAGCAGTCTTTAGAGGTAAATTTGTAGCATTGAAAACATATATTAGAAAAAAAAAAGAAAGATTTAAAATCAATAATCTAAGCTTCCACCAGAGGAAACTAAACAGAAAAGAGAGAGCAATTTAAATCCAAAAAAAAGAAGAAAAAATTAACAAAAGTTAAAGCAGAAATCAGTAAATTTGGAACAGGAAATTAATAGATAAAATCAACTAAACCAAAGGCTGTTTCTTTGAAAGGATCAATAAAATTGATGTTTCTAGCTAGGTTAGCAAACAACGAACAAAAAGTGCAAAGACACAAATTACTGTCAGAAGTGAAAGGTGACCATCACTACTGATCCCACTGATATTAAAAGAATTATTAAGGAATATTATGAACAACTCTTTGCCCACAAATTCAATAACCTGGATGAAATAAACCAATTTCCTGAAAGACACAATCTGCCAAAACTCACACAAGGAGTAACAGATCATCTGAATAGGTCTATATCTACATAAGAAATTGAATTAATAATCAAAAGCCTTCAAAACCAGAAAATACCAGATACAAATGAGATCATGAGTGAATTCTACCAAATCTTTAAGGAAGTAATTACACCAATTCTCCACAATTTCTTCAAGAAAATAGAAGCAGAGGGAATACTTCCTAACTTATTCTATGAGATTAGCATTACTCTAATGCCAAAACAAGACAAAGATATTATATACAAAGAAAGGAAAACTAAAGACCGATATCTGTTATAAACATAAAAAAATGGCCAACAAAAAGTTTTCAAATCAAATCCAACAATGTATAAAAAGAATTATATATCATGACCAAATGGGTTTTATTTCAGGTATGTGAGGTTGGTTTAATGTTCAAAATTCAGGGCAATCCATCCAATACAATGTAATCCATCACAACAACAGGCTAAAAAAGAAAAATCATGGATCATATCAATAAATGCAGACAATATTTAACACTGCTCATGATTTTTAACAAAGGAAAACAAAAACAAAAAACTCTGCAAAGTAGGAATAGAGCAGAATTTGATAAAGAATGTCTACCAAAAATAATCTACAGCTAACATGATATGGTGAGAAACTAAATGCTTTCTAACTAAGATCTGGAATAAGTCAAGATGTTCACTCTCACCCCTGCTATTAAACATCATACTGGAAGTTCTAGCTAATGCAATAAGACAAGAAAGGGAAATAAGAGGTATATACATTAGGAAGAAAGAAATAAACTTGTCTTTCTTTACTGATTAAATGATTGTCCATATAGAAAAACCCAAAAAAGTCAACAACAAAAAACTGAAACTTTAATCAGTTTTCATATTACCAAATTAATTTACAAGTCAATTGGTTTCCTATACACTAGCAAAGAACAATTACATTTTGAAACTTAAAACACAATAGCATTTAATTAATACCAAAAAAGAGCATAAGTCTAACAAGATATTATAATACACATATGAGGAAAACTACAAAACTCTAAAGAATGAAATTAAAGAACTAAATAAATGGGGAGATATTCCATGTTCATGGATAAGAAGACTTAATATTATCAAGATGTCAGTGCTTCCCAAATTAACCTATGGATTCAAAGCAGCCCCAATCAAAATCCAAGCAAATTATTTTGTGTATATCAACAAACTGATGGGTATTAAGGAGGGCACGTATTGCAAGGAGAGCTGGGTGTTATATGCAAGCAATGAGTTCTGGAAGCCTACATCAAAAACTAATGAAGTACTGTATGGTGACTAACATAACATAATAAAAAAATTTTAATTAAAAAAATAATAATAAAAATAAAAGTTATATAGAAAGGCAAAAGACCCAGAATACCCAACACAATATTGAAGAAGGACAAAATTGGAGGACTGACCCTATCTGACTTTAAGACTTACTATAAAGCTCCTGTAACCAAGACGGTCTCATATTGGTGAAAGAGTAGATGAGTAGACAAACACATTAGTGGGATAGAATAGACAGCCCAGAAATAGACCCACACAAATATAGCCAACTGATCTTTGGCAGGAGCAAAGGCATTCCAATGGAGAAATGATAGTCTTTTCTTCAAATGGTGCTGAAATAACTAGACATTCATATAGAAAAATAAATATAGACACAGAACTAATACCTTTTACAAAAATTAACTCTAAAATGAATCATAACCTATATGTAAAATGCAAAAGTATAAAACTTCTAGAAGATAAAATAGGAGAAAATCTAGGAGACTGGGTTTGGTGATGACTTTTTGGATACAATACTGAAAGCATGATTCATGAAAGAAAGACTTGATAAGGTAGACTTCATTAATATTAAAAATTACTGCTGTGCAAATAACATTGTTAAGAGAATGAACAAGCAAGCCACAGATAAAGAAAATCTTTCCAAAACACTCATCTGATAAAGTACTGGTATCCAAAATATATAAAGAATTCTTAAAACTCAGCAGTAAGAAAACAAACAACCCAATTTATTTCTTTTTTGGAAGATTTTATTTATTTTAAAAAGAGAGAGAGCACACAAACAGGAGGAGGGAAAGGAAGGGAAAGGGAAAGGAAGAGAGAGACTTTCAAGCAGACTCCACGCCGAGCATGGAGCCCAATGCGGGGCTCGATCTCACAATCCTGAGATTATGACCTGAGCTGAAATCAAGAGTCGGACACTTAACCCACTGAGCCACCCAGGCACCCTAACAACCCAATTTAAAAATAAGCAAAATACCTAAACAGACACCTCACTCAAGAAGATATACAGATGGTTCCTGTGAGAAGATGCTCAACGTCATGTCATTAGGGAAATGCAAATTAAAACGAGATACCACTACATACCTATTACAATGGTTAAAATCCAAAACCCTAGCAACACAGAATACTCGGAGGGTGTGGAGCAACAGGAACTTCCATTCATTGCTGTTGGGTACAGCCACTTTGGAGCACAGTCTGGAGGCTTCTTACAAAACTAAACATGCCCTTACCATACTATACAGGAGTCGTGCTCCTTAGTATTTATCCAAAGGAGTTGAAAACTTATGTCCACAGAAAAACCTGGGCATGGATGTTCATATCAGCTTTATTCATAATTGCCAAAACTTGGAAGCCACCAAAAAGGTCCTTCAGCAGGTGAATGGATAAACGAATTGTGTTCTATCCATACAATGGATTATTATTCAGCAATAAAAAAAACAAGAGCTATTTCTCCGGAAAGGAAGGGAGGGATCTTAAATGCACATTGCTAAGTGAAAGAAGCCACTCTTAAAACGCTACATACTGTATGGTTCCAACTCTAAGACATTCTGGAAAAGGCAAAACTCTAGAGACAGTAAAAAGGTTGGTGGCTGTTCAGGGGAGGGAGAGACCAACGGCTAGAGCATAGACCATGTTTAAGGGAGAGGAACTATTGTGTATGACTCTGTAATAGCAGGTACGTGGAAACCCAAAACCAAAACTCCTCTAAAAAAGTCTATTAATTTTTTTAAAAAATACAGAATGACCTATTTAAACAAACTCTCTTAAAAGAGAAACCCCTCTCAGGGTGCTTCGCTGGCTCAATCAAAAAAGAATGAGACTGTTGGTCTCGGCATTGTGAGCTTTGAGCCCCACGCTGGCTGTAGAGATTACTTAAATAAATAAAAACATTAAAAAGAGAAGGGGGGGACACCTGGGTGGCTCAGATGGTTAAGGGTCCACCTTCAGCTTAGGTCATGCTCTCCAGGTCCTGGGATTGAGCCCCATGTCGGACTCCTGGCTCAGGGGGGAGTCAGCTTCTCCCTCTGCTTCCTCCCTCTACTCATGCTCTCTCTCTCTCTGTCTCTCTCTCTCTCTCAAACGAATAAAAAATATCTTTAAAAAAGAGAGAGAAACCACTCCCTAGCTTCGTTTAGCCATAAAGACCTCAAATAGCATCTAATTCATCACCTTCGTTTTATCAATAAAATGAGCAGATATTTTTATGAATAAGTACATTGTTTTACCCTGTAATTCACAATTGGTCAGAGGCAGAGCTAGGACCAGAATCCAACTTTTCTGGCTCTTAGCCCAATTATTTTCTTCTTGAAACATTGGAAATTGCACATTTGATGTTTGCATCGTTTTTTAAGATCTACACCCACACTTGGGGTTCCAAGTTGCGAGAAATAGTGACTGACTCCACAGGTTCAGCCTCCCTCGCTTCTCTTCACTCCAACAGCCACTGAGTGCTGTTTGCACGCTGGGAGCGCTGGTCTGGACCACTCAGCCAGAGGCCCTCCCTGTACCAAGTATGGCAACATTTACCAAATACACTGCTGTCAGTGTCCACCACTGCAGGCCAAAGCCAGGGTCCCAGCTGGTTTGTGAGGCTACGTGGAACAGGATTTGTCAAACAAAAAAACAGAAATAACTCCTGACATGTTCAAGGAGCTCCCAAGATGAATTCAGAGAAGTCATGGAGAGGGCCCGGGGCCAGGGCAGAAGACACTCCATTTCTAATCTTGGCTCAGCCACTGTTTAGCTGCTCTGGGCTTTGACGTCAAAATATAATTGAAGGATTCCATATGTGTTCACTGAAGAGCCATGTTCCTCTCTGTGGGAAGTCATCTTCTTCAACCAATGTGCTGGACATGAAGCAGAGAGGTAACCGTAGGAAAAGTTAGACCTGGGCATGTTGCCTTCCCCAAATGAGGTTGAAGATTCATTCAAGTATCCGTTCTTCTGTTGACTAAATATTTCTAGAGAGCTGGGAATATACATTCTGAACCCATGAGACATTCTAAATAGTTCTCAGACACAAATAATCTAGATTAAAAATCCTTGGTAATCATCCACAGTGCTAGTCAAAAAGCAGGTTGTTGAAGGCTGGACTCCACAGCGAGCAGACGCTGAGTGGGCGTTCGGCATGTGGGATGTGTTTGAAGGAGTGCCCCTGGTGTCAGCACCATGGCTGAGAGGGGAGGAAGCAGGAGTGGGCAGAGGGAACATCAGACTCGGATCTGAGCCCTAAAACAGGCTCAGCCAACTGCACAGGGAACCCTGAAGCTAAAGTGACCCTTCAGATCCATCCCATCCCCTATCCTGGTAAAACTCATCGGTCACTGTACGTAGGCTGCCCAGGGAAGGGGCTCGATTTTTGTGAGGTGTCTCTCCGCAGCTGAAATGGACAGTTGAAGGTGGCTTCTGTGGCCTGCCCAGCATCTGGAGGACAGACCCGTCGTGGAAGGAGGTCTGGGCGCACATCTTCGAGCCTGCCATACGGGCACTCACTCAATATATGCTGAAGGAATGACGACTACTTTGAAAATCTTATTATTTTAACTAAAACTTCCATTGTCCAGAGTAGTTCAAAAAATGTAGTCTCCTGGCTACAACAGAAGTCCTTTCCTAAATCCAAGAGATTTCTTTAACCTTCCTTATGAGGAGGGCCTATCAGGGTTTGTAAAGTCTCCCAACTAGATCCATACTTCTCTCCTTCTGTGCTTTTCGCCTAGAGACCAGCGAGCCAACCTGTTCCATCCACTGTGTTATGCAGCCTGCTGCTAAAGTTAAACATCCTCTCTGCTTCTGACTTATTGACCATGAGCACTGTCCCCCGTGGTCATCTGGCAACATCTAGTTGATCTCTAGGTCTTTTTTTTTTTTTAAGATTTATTAATTTGTTTATTTGAGAGAGAGTGTGTATGCACGAGCAGGTGGGGGGCAGAGGGAGAAGGACAGAGGGGGAGGGACAAACAGACTCCCAACTGAGCCACAGCCAACGGCGGGAGGGGGAGTGGGGGGGTCCCAGGACGCCGAGATCATGACCCAAGCTGAAACCAGACGCTTCACCAACTGAGCCACTCAGGTGTCCCTGATCTCTAGGTCTTACCTGCTTGATCTCCAAGCCAAAACCACCGTCAAGTCCATCCTCTGGGTTCCCAGGGGGATTCCAAAAGAGGAAGGAGTGTGAACCTGGCAACTGCAGTCGGAAACTGTTGGTCCCCAGGCCCCTGCACCTCCATTCCTCTCCTGGCAGGTGATTCAAGACTGCAGGGGATCAGGAGAACTCTCTGGAAGATTCTGGATGTTTGCTTGAATAAAGCAGCTTTTGAAGGGGGTGTGGGGTTTATAGACCCAGTGATGGGGTTGGGGCCTTCCAAGCAGAAGCAGAGCATGAGCAAAGTTGGGAGAACAGAAAACATGGGGCAGGTTAGGGGAGGCCAGCAGTTCGGCTTGGTCAAGGCATGTGTAGGGTGGAGAATGTTTACGGAAAGAGGATTTTGAATGCCATGCTGAGAACATTTCTTCTGGAGGCAGTAGCACACGTATGCCAGATAGCTGACCAGAGTAAAGAGTAAGCCCCTTTGTCATGCACCCCCACAAATGGCCAGTTGCCCAGGGAGCTCTTGGCAATGAAACCCAAGGGCAGCAAAAGTGAGGACTCCGTGTGGCAAAATGAGGGCAAAGGATCGACAAGAAGACAAGCAGGGTTTTCTAAGCAGAATTATCAGTAGCGGAACAGATCAATACAAAGCCACAAAGCCAGCTCTGAAGTCTAGACAAACCTCTCCTCCTTCTGCTGGCCTCTATTTATATCTCTACCCCAGGAGGACTGTCTACTCTCTAATACCTCTGTGATGACACGAGCCTCCCGATCTGGGACTCCATCCAAAAAGCCTGTGGCAGCATGGCTCCGCCTCAGCCGGCTGGGGCCGCTGCCACCAAGACCTCTTCCCCAGGGCACATCCATCACGGCCGCCCTGCATGGCAGCATTTCCGTAATGGTCTCTGATCACCTCTTCCGTAGCTGGAAAGCATGTACCGAGCTGCTCTCTAGACACAGGGAGGGCCGTGTGCCCTGTGAATGTACTCCCAGTTGCACCTTAGGATGCTTTGCTCCCATTTCTAGCCTGCGATTTGGGGAGCTAATGCTTGACAGAAGCTCTCTTCCCCACGCCCCCCTGGGCAGCCCCTCAGCCAGCTGAGAGCCGGTCCCAGCCCCAGCCCCAGAACCCGCTCCGCGCTTTCTGCCTCCTCACTGGCCCATTCTGCAGGACCTCCGTCCTGCTCTCCTCCAACCCAGGGGTAGACTAGCAACTCAGAGCACATGTCCGGACTTTACAGAGACCTGCCTGGAGCCCAATCATGAGTGCCACGGCTGGACCTGGGCAAGGACCAGGGTGGAAGCGCAGCTCTCTCGTCTTGGCCGGCAGGAGGGTGGGATGGCGGTGGGTTCAAACGCCCCGGACGCCCCCTGTTGATAACCATCTATATCCTGTTCAGGGGCAGGGGCAGAGCCAGGGGTTTGGAAGGCCTACGGCTAATACAGTTTAAGAGTCTACTTCAAGAAAAAGAATACACAAAGATCACAAACCCGTATGACCTCACGCACACACTGCTAGGCTCCCTCCCAAGCCAGCCACCTGGCCCTGTAGTGCTGGGTCCCGACCAGTGCGGTGGCCTGGGCGGGGGTCCAGGCAAGGGAGGAGGCAGAGTCGGTCTTCATCATTGCTCCCAGTGCCCACTCGCTCGCTCATGCCTTTGCTCCTCGCACCCCACAGAGCCAGGCTGTGCCTCTCTCCCATACCGTGGTGCACACAGTGCCTGCAGAGAAGTGGACCCCAGGTGTGCCCTCGGGGCAGCTCGCACAACAGGACACTTGGAGTCCGGCCTGGATCTCTGCCCCAACTCAGCCCCAACTCCATCCCGACCAGAGGCAAGCTCAGCCGTACCCGGTACCCTCCTCCTTTAGGCACTGTCCTTCCCCCCCCTGGAATGCCCCCCATGCCCACTGGCGAACTCTTCCAACACTGGGGCTGAGCCCTTCTTCTTCTAGAAGGCTTTTTCTGACCTGCCTAAGCAGTTCCCACCTTGATTTCTGTGTGTTCTGTGCATGTCCCTTATCCTGCCTCCTGGTCACATCCAAAAGTCCCTTGGTGAGGGGCACCTGGGTGGCTCAGTCAGTGAAGTATCTGCCTTTGGCTCAGGTCATGATCCCAGGGTCCTAGGATTGAGTCCCCCATCGGGCTCCCCGCTCAGATAGGAGCCTGCTTCTCTCTCTGCCCCTCCCCCTAGCTCATGCAAGTGCTTTCTCTCTCTCACTTTCTCTCTCTCAAATAAATAAATAAAATCTTTTTAAAAAAATCCCTTGTTGAGCATTTACTATGTCAGACACTTCTAGGGCTTTGTACAACATCCCACACGTCCTGGAACTGAATGGGGGCAGGGGCTCTGTGTACACTTCCTGCCTGTGGAAATTGGGCTGGGACTGGGCTGGGACTGAGGGGCAGCAGAGAACTGGGGAGGGCAGGGGAGGGCAGGGCAGGGCTGGGGCGGTGGGTGGGAGCCAACATATTCTTGGCCCTTCTCACTGCTTCATATGACCTGTCCTTCAGCTGATGTGTTCCTACGGAGCATGAGCTCCTTTCAGGCAGGGACTATCTCTCACAAGTCGTTATGTATACTCTTTACTAAACAACACAGGCCTTGTGCACAGCGGTCGGTAAATAAATACCTTGGCATGTCAGTTGTCATGATTCAAAGTGGGGGGCATCAGATTGAGAATTCACCTCGCCCATCTCCTCACCCTCAAGCAGCCACACAAAGATGATTCACTTCGGCCTTCAACGAAGACGCCCCGTCATTCATCAGAGCTCCATCCCCCACGCGGTAGTCACCCACAGACCTTCCTGAATGAATGATCAATGCAGCCCAGCGTGCTGCAACCTTCTGTTTCTAAATCAAGCATCGGGCGTCAGGTTCTAACTTGCCGGTAACTATGGCACAGGTAACCCTTGATTCTAATGAACACACGCCACTCTGCAACCATTCCATCCAGAAACCACAAGCAGAAAATGAAAGTACCTGTAATTGAATATTGAAGGAAATGTACGTGCATTTTGTAAAATGTGCTTTCCGAGAGATTACGCTTTTAAATGAAAATAAAATAATGGGGTGAGTTTCGGTATGGGTTCCATTGCTTATTGGAAACTTCATATCGGGCAAATTGATGAACTACTGCTTGGTTAACTGTTGGGTTCAGTTCACTCGGTAACAATTAGAACGCTACATACCCCTTCTTTATAAATCTTTGCTTTGTCCTCCCAGGGGTAGTTAAGATGTCCTCCTGCTAAGTTCCGTAACACTACGTATCTTTCTTGTATCTCCTTGTCTTTCTCCTTACATTTATTCAGCAAATGCGCAGTGAACACCTGTTCCCTCTTGACCCTGTTCTGGGTGCTGGCCAAACCTCAGGGAATGGGTTGGGTGATGCCTGCTCTCCTGGAACTTACATTCCAGGTAGGGAGACACGCAGGAGACGGACGCAAGCGTCTGTTTCCTCCGTCCCAGGGGACTGCAAGCTCCTTGAGGGTGGGAGCCACTTCTGAAGAACCCAAAAAGAACCAAACAATAGAAAAGTCTTTGAAAAGTCCTACTGTACAGATTGCTTTCCTGGTGAAATCTGCAAGTTCCGACGGGTAAGGAGATCTTGAGCCCACTTCACATTACTCACCCCAGGACTCAGACTTCACAGGCACCAGGCAGCCAGGCTTTTCCCAGCACTTAAGCCGCTCCCCTTGATCTCAGAGGGGAACATCAAAGGTTGAGATAAGGGGTCAGAGAGGAAGGAGTTCTGGAATGTAAAAGTAATTTGGTTCCTTGACCTATTCTTACCTAAAATCTTCCTGTGATACACGTGAAAATAATTAAGGCTTGGGGTGAATATCAACGAGCTTAAATGTGCCAAAGGTTGGTTACCTCCTCTCTTAGGCACCTAGAATAAGATGGGCCCTCCCTTCACCCCCCTCCCATCTTTGTCAGTTTCCACTCTTGAAGTTATTCACCAATAATGGAGCTGGTCCCAGTCAGCTTTGTGCAAGTCTGGGAGGGTGACCCCAAGACTGATGACTACTCACAGCCCCATGATTAAGATGGGGAGCCAAATACAGGGGCAGAATCGGGCTTTGCTTCCTAAATATTTGCCCCTTTATATTTTGTCGGGGGTCTTTCAGCCCCAAACCCCTGCTTCCCAGAGAAGAAGGAAGAAGATGGACTTTGAGCAATTTCCGCTGGCACAGCACTGGGGCCCCTGAGGAGCAACCAGAGCCCCTGAGAGTACCCTCTTCTTAGAAACCGTCTTCCCTAAAACCTGGCAGCATTCCCTTTGGGATTCTGCTAGCCCTCCTGTCTGCGGGAATCACAGAGCACTCACCATCACCACAGACCCTTCCAGACTGTCCTTGGCATACATTGTTCAAAAACCTCTCAGAGATTTTATCCATGGCCCCGCACCCCCAGCCCCAGGCAAACTGCTGGTGGTGAGGTCATCAGAACCCAACTTCTCAGATATTCACTAATGTCTGTATTGGGGCAGGGTGGGGGGGGGGCACTTCCTGTTTTGTGAAATTTTAGTGGAAAGGTTAGCATCCTTGAGCATCATGAAGGTGGTAAGAGTCAGACGCTAAGTCTGTTTAAGTATTCTATCACAGAAAAGGGGTTCATGAATGTTTCACCTGTGATCACCTGGGGGGAGAGTAATTAATTAAGAGTCACTTCACCTTCTGATTTTCTCTGTACTGTCTTCCATTTCCTATAAACTTTGAGCAACTCTTCCTGAAGACATTAGGACCCTCGGTAGGGATTCTAGTTTTCCAAATGTCCTCCTTTTAGCAAATGGAAGCCCCTGAGGCTTCAGGACACTATGATATATGTTTTCATTTGTAACTGGCATTGAGTTTGGGGGCCTCAGATGGACAGTTTCCCGTCTTGGACTGCAGCAAATGTGAACTCTCTTCCACTCAGGGCTTCCTCCAGATACTACCAGAGTCAAATCCCACCACAGGAGGCAGAACTCCACCTGTCAAGACCTTGCAGTCCCTCACCACCTACTACTTTCAGGAAACCCTCTTTTGGCTTGGTTGGCATATCTGTAGAAGGGAGCTACTTAACTCGTACTTCCTGACTTCTGGATCTTGAGAGGATTAAATGAGATAATGCATGTGATGCTTCTAGCCAGAGCCTGACGTAAGTTTTCGATAAATGTTCACTATTACTTTTATTGTTGCTGTTTGCTCATAACTGGTGTGAGCTAGGGACACTGCCACCCATATAGATTTGTTTCTGTTGAGCAAGGAAAGCCAACAAAAGTTCCTAAGGTGACTGGTATTCCCTGCAGAATATTCTTGACTATAACTTAGGAAACATAACACTGTTTGTACTTTATAAATGGATGCTGTCTACTTTGCTGGCAGATTTTCCATGCATCCTTTTTTTTTTTTTTGAGTTTGTTTTATTTCCCCTTTAAAATTTTAGAAGAGTTGGATGTTCAAAATATATTTTGGAAGCTCACATATCTGCAGAAAATCCTTTATAACAAGGCATTCGCTTTCCTGTTACTAATAAGGCTGTTAATAAATAATGAAATAGCACTTGGCACTTACGTAACTGTGCTTTCCATCCTTAGAAGGATTTGCAAACATTAACTAGCTCTTGCAATCATTGCTTCTATAAAGTAGGAAAGCATGATCTCTCCTCCATTTGTCAAAATATCACAAACACCCAGTAAGTGAACCCCATGTTTTCTTAGTGTTCTTTTCTGTTATTTGTTTTTAACAGGGACGAGAGAGAATTCCATCTTGGCTTTGCATGTACTCAAATATCAAAATTTGATTATTTTTAACCATTGGGCCTCCCTACTCAGGAAATAATAGCTAAATCTGAGTGGAGAAAATTCCGACTCGAACAGTCTTGTCCCTTTGGGGTCGGAGCATGCTTTGTTCTATTTATTTTCACACAAAAGGGATGGGGCAAAACTCGAAACCAGAGTTGACCAATAGAACTTTCCGAACTCTGGAACAGTGCTATATAATCTGCAGTCTTGAGGCCAGCATCCACCAGCCACATGTGGCTACTGAGTGCTTGAAATGTAGCCAGTGTGACTGAGGGACGGAATTTGTAACTTAGTTTAATACGAATTACTTTGAATTTGGATTGAAGTAGCCACATGTGGCCAGTGGCCACCATACTGGTCAGTGCAGCCTTGACACCTCCGACAGAAGTTGCCTCTGCACGGAAGAGGTATTATAGCCACGAGGAAAGTATCTGTATGTCCCTATTTTAAAACTTGTCTTTTAAAGTGAGTTCTTAGGTCTTTAAAATAGATGGATCTGGCCACTCTGAATAGTCTCTGGAAAAGTCAGGCTTGGAACTCCTGGAACCCTAGCAGGGCTGTTGATGTGCAATCAATCTTTAATGCTCTGTGCAAAGTAGCCTCTACGTCAAGGTCGTATCCAAATGAAGAGAGTGTATTTATTGACAAGCAGGCTGCCTCAGGTTCATGAGGAAACCCTCTGCGAATGTTCCCTCTCTTCAGCAGGCTCTTCTAGAACTGAGCTGCTTTTTTAAGAGTAGAATGTGGCTGTAAATTAATAGTTTTTCTAACAAAAGTGCCTGCCAGTGCCAACTCGTGATTTTCTGGTTGTTATCAATTTGTTGTTAAGCTATCTGTGTACGTGCAAAATACGGATGATGGCTCTGTGAAAAGGAGTCCAGAAAGGGCAGGTCTTAGGCTGGAGAAGTGGGTCAGGTAGAAACGAAACAAAACGAAATCATTGTCCCATTTGAAAATGAAACAATCAAGCAATTTGGACCACTGCCAAAATGCAAGTCCAGAAATGCTTGTACTAGAAACGCAGGTACCATGGAACAGATGGTAGGCGTCCTCAGGGGAAAAAAAAAAAAGTTTTTGATAGGAGTTAATAGTTTTGACCCAAAACCCCTGGGAAGCCTTGCCAAGTTGGGTGGGGCTGGGATGGCTCGTTCAGGAGCCAGCAATGAGATGTGGCACCCTGTGTCACTTAAGGAGTGTAAATATACACGCTACTACTTCCTCTTTAACTTTTTTTTAGAGAGGTGGGAAGGGGGAGAGGGAGAGGGAGAGAGAGAACCTTAAGCAGGCTCCATGCACTGCACGGAGCCCGATGCTTGGCTAGATCTCACCCCCCTGAGATCATGAGCTGAGCTGAAATCAAGAGTCAGATGCTTAACTGACTGAGCCACCCAGGCACCCCTAATATTTCTCTAAAGCAGAACACGGGAGCAAGCAATCATCAATAACAATTAAAGCTGAGATGGAACGTACTGATTTATATTAAGGTATGTGAATTTATAACTCACTCTGTATTAAGCCATCTTTTAAAACACGCTAAGGGTTAGCAGTTATGCTCTGCACATTTATTGACCACAGTGGTTATCTATCACTGCGTAATAAATCTCTCCAGGGGCATAGGACAACAAATACCATTTATTTTCCCTCCTGCTTCTGGAGGCAGGGATTCCGGAGTGGCTCAGTTGGATGGTTCTGGCTCAAGGCTTTTCTGAGGTTGCCAGCTGGGGTCACAGTCATCTGGACGTTTGACTGGGGCTAGAGAATTGCTTGGAACGTGGCTCACTCACACGGCTGGCAAACTGGGGCTGACTGGTGGGTTTTCTGCATGCAGGCCTCTTGAGAGTGTGCCTTTACCGTACTGTAGCTGGCTTCCCCTGGAGAATGCAATGCACGAGGCCGCGTGAAGGGGCATTTTATGACCTGGCCAGGGAAGTCATGCCCCCTGCCCCTGCCACATTCTATGAGGAATACGGGCCAGCCCTGGTTCACGGTGGGAGGGGAACAGACAAGGCAGGCTAAGATCATTTGGAGCCATCTTGGAGGCTGGCTACCACAACAGAAAACATATTTTTAGAATAAAGGTATAACTGATGACTGATTGAAGCTACAATGAGATGACATGTTTTACTCTTCACATAAGTGAACATTTTAAAGAATAATAATGTCCCACACTGGCCTGTGGGAGGGACGGAGGGCATCAGGGAGGAAGGCCCTCTCCCTCATGGTGGGTAAAGGTAGTATGATCAACCCGGAGAACAAGTAGACACCAGAATTTCAGATGTGCACACCTTCAGTCCTGCCGCGCTTCTGCTCCGAGCCATTTCCTAGAGAAGTGCCCACAAATTGCACAAAGAGCCATAAACTAGAATGTTCCCTGCTTTTTTTTTTAAATAATAACAAATTAGAAATAATCCAAGTTGTTTCTTCCTAGGTGACTGGTTGAAAAGCTATGGTTGTGTGTCCAGGTTGTACATCTCTGAATATACTAAAAACTGAATTATATACCCTAAGTACATAAATGCTATCGTATCTGACTTCTGTCTCAGTCAAACTGCTAAAAGACAGTATGGTGCATCCACAGAAAGGACTGTGTGCAATGCTGCTATAAAAAATTATGATGATTATAAGCCGTCCAGGATTTCCTAAGTGAGAAAACAAAATAGAGCAGCATATTTCATATGCTACCTCTGGGGCAAAAAAAAAAAAAAAAGAGTAGACAATCATACCATGCCCTTATATCTACAGGAAGAAATACTAGAAGGAGACAGAAGAAAGGAAAGACGGAGCAGGTAGGAGAGGAAGGAGGTGGGCAGGATTCATCTCCGTGTATACCGTGTTATATCATTTCGATTTTTGAGCCACTGGGATGTGTTACCTAATGAAAAATACAATAACATTATAAAATGTGTCATATAACTTTTACAAGTTCTGGTTCTGACTCAATTATTAACTAACTCTGCAGTCGAAGAAATGCCACTTTTCTGAGTTTCCGATTTGTCTTCTGTCAAGTGGATTTATTGGTCTTTGATCCCTCAGCTGTCACTGGAAGGGTTTCCTCAGCTCCATAGGCTGTTCCCTACAGCCACACTCCACCTGCCACCTGAATTATAGGTCTGCTGTCTGAGAGCACAGAAGCTTCTGGAGAACTTGATCCATAACCCACACCTCCATGGAACGTTCTGACCACATAACTGCGGGGTGGAGAGGGACATTGGTAACTAAGAGCAAGAGCCACATCTGGTCTTACAGATAAAATGAGTAAAAAAGGAAATGAGAAGAAATGCAATTTTGCAATAGCGCAAAGTGGCCAGAACAGGGTGGGAAACAAGACAAGCGGAATATTTAAATGACAAGACGGTGACATTTAGATGTCTCATGCCATCATCTCAGATTTAGGGTTTACTGCAAATATAGATGACATAACAGAGCTGCGGAGACCCTCCCTGCCCCGTGTCCCCCACCCGCAGATCGCCGGCATCCCCACACCACAGCCACCACTGGCTCAAGCCCTCCTGTTAACACACGTGGAACCAGAGTGACACATTGAGCTGCTGGAGCTCCCGAGCGCATGAGCATGGTGAGAGCAGAGCCCGCAGTTAGCTCCAACATAGACGGAAACAGATCCCTGAATGGAAAGAGCACAGAGATGCGGAAGGAGGCTGAGGTGGGCATCGCCGTGAAGACAGCTGAGAGGCAGAAAGAGGCCCTCGTACCCCAGGAGGAGTTTGGAAAACAGCAAAGACTAGACTTGCTTCCTTGACCCTGAATGCTTGAAGGCTGTCATGTTGATGAAAGCATCGAGTTTGACTTTTCTGGAAAGCTTGCTGAACTGGTGGCACTTAGAGGGAGGAGTGTGGCTCCAAGGAAGGAGTTTCTGGTAGGGCTGTAAGCCCCCAGAGCAGGCTGGCTCTGGGGTAGGGGGCTCCCGCCACTTAGGCAAGCAGCCTGCAGGACTGCCTTCTGTCGAGAATGCTGGACAGCCTCGTCCCACCCCAGCTACAGATCCCAATCACCCAGATGGGCTTGTTACAAATCAGCATCCCAAACCTCATTCCTCGAGACCCAGTTTAGCAGGTCAAAGGGGGGCCCTAGAAGTTGTAGTTCCAACAGGCACCCAGGTGACTCTGGGACAGTAGTGTGTGAACTGACATTTGGGAGACACTTAGATGAATAATCTAGAAATGACTCATTTCAGAGTTTCATTTTCTCTAGAGTTCACTCTGCCCCAAGGAGAGGTCAATTATAGTAATCTTTTCTCTTTCTTCCCAAGAAAGAAAATGACTTGGTTCTGCAGCCTTTGCCATGGCGACATTTCCCTGTGAGTTCTGTATTTCATTGCCCCAGTGTTAACTCCAACGGAGAACACGGGGCTGCGGGGGAAGCATCATAACCCCCGCTCCCCGCCCGGCACGGGCTCTGATATGGAACAGATGGGTCGCCGTGGAGCAGTGCTCTCCCTGGGAAGGATGCCTGGCCTCTTCAGGGGGGGCTTGTCATTGTTCCAGGCGTCTGGACAAGGGTTGGGCAGGGTGAAAATGCACCACGTTGGGCTTGAGGGGGATCAGGGTTCATGTCTTTTGTGGCCTGACCCTGAGCTTATCATCAGACTTTCCTGAGCCTTGGTTTTCCATTCGTAAATACACTAGGTAATTTTTCAGATAATTGTATTAGTTCTTTAAAGATTTTATTAAGTCATCTCTACACCCAACATGGGGCTCGAACTCACAACCCTGAGCTCAAGAATCCTGTCCTCCACCGACTGAGCCAGCCGGGCGCCCCTCAGATATATTTTAATGAATTCTGAGTATATAGTGACTAGCATTTACTGAGTTCTTACCACGTAGTACTTTCTCTGTCGCACGTGTATGTGTACACACACGTACATATATATATGTGCATACACGTGTACACACGTGTGTGCATGTGCTCATGTAGATGCACGTGCGTACGTACCATGTGTGTATACACAGGCCTCATATGTGTATATTCACATACGCATGTATGTAAATATATGCACGTGTCTGTGCACACATGCATATAAGTACGTACGCACAAGTACACATGCATGTATGTGTCCGTTTACTATGTTTATCTGCATGTTTATTTCTCATCCTTACAATAGCCCAAAGGTTTTATGACTTCCATTTTCTGGTACAGAGAGTAAAGCCTCGGGACTGTGGGCATCTTCAGGCAGATCTCATAGCTGCTGAGTGACTGAGCCAGGATGTGAACTCAGTTCTTTCTGCCTCCACAATCCAGACCCTTCCTCCTGTGTGGTGGTGTTTCTCTGGAAACAGTGGTTTGAGACCTTCCTCTGACTTTCTCACGGGCTCACTCACACAGGCCAGTAGGGGGCACTGCATGTGTTGAAGCTGCTTGGCAGGGTTCTCCCGCAGCTGCCACTGCTGTCTCTTGTTGTGTAGGCTTCTTTCCCTCCCTCCGGGACCCTCATATGGCTCCTCACTCTCCCAGCCTTTCCAACTGCTTCTTGCTCCGGCCTTGGCCAGACCAGGAGGGACAGAGGTTTCTGGTTCCCACCTTGAAAGGACCCCAGAGTGTCTAGAGCTGAACTTCTGTTTCTAAGTCAGCCAGACTCCCCTCCCTCCCAGTTCTCATGCAGAGCTCACAATCCTTTCACTGCTGAGTCTAAACCCAGCAGGGCCTTAGGGCTCTTCCAAAAGCTGCGTACTCTGCATACCACTGTCCTATGTGCTTCACAGACACGCGCCCTGCGCCCCATCTTTTGCAGCTGCTTCAGACTGTCTTTGTCCTCCCCTTCCTCCCAAGGAGACAACACTTGGACTCCTCCTTTGTAGCCAGCCACACCTGGGTCACTGACTTTAGTCTTCCTTGGCTTGATGCTCCATGGTCCCAAGCGCCCCTCCCGAGGCTGGGGCTGATCCCAGGACCTTCCCTACCTGCCTCTCATTGCACAGGAGGGGGAGGTGAGCTGTCTCTCTAAGCCTGCTTGGCAGCGGCGCTCCCCAAGAGAGCCCTGGCATTTTCTATCAGGATCTCTTTGCACCCAAAACAACTCCAAGCGGATGTCGAATCTACATTGAAACAGAGGTCTTGCTGTCTAAGTGCAAGCTCAGGGAACCTTCTTTATCGAACTGGCGAAGTTCTGAAAGTTTGATGACATACTGAGTGAGTGAAGATGTGGGGAAACAGCCCCTCCTCTATAACTGGTGATTGTAACTTGGTTATATTTCCAAGGAGAGCAGTTTGGCAGCACCTATCAAAATGCTGAACGCATATACTCTTCACCCAGCTCTCCTACTAACTCCACAGTGTGTTTTTCTATTGCTTCTGTAATAGGTTACCACAAATTTAGTGTTTAAAATAACACAGGTTTACTATCTGGTGCTTCTGTATCTTGGAGAGTTAGAAGGCTCTGCTGGTTTCTCGCTTTCAAGGCTGAAACCAAGTGGTGGCCTGACTCTTACATCGAGTCCTGGGGAAGAATTTTGTTCCAGGCTCATTCTGATTGTTGGCTGATTTCAGTTCCAACTGACTGTAGCACTGAGGTCCCCCTTTCTTTGCTGGCTTTTGGTCAGGGCTCATTCTTGGCTTCTAGAAGCTGCCTGCATACCCTGGCTCATGGTCCCCTCTACCTTTAAAGCCACCAATGGTGGACTGAGTCCTTCTCAAGATTCAGATCTTTCTGGCGTCCCCACATCTCTCCTGCCTTTAGCTGGGTTCATGTGGTTAAACTATACACCCAGAGAAGCTAGGATAACCTTTCTTTTTTAAGGTCCATGATTGTAATCACATCTGCAAAGTCCCTTTCACCAGAGGACGTAGCATTTTCACAAGTTCAAAGGATTAGAGCATGAACATCTTGAGGGGAGGGCCAGTCTGCTCGCCACAGCCTCGCTTGCACAAAATGACTATAAGAGTGTTCACTGCAGCATTGTCATGATTGTAAAATAATGGAAGCAGCCTAAATGGGAATCAGTAGGCGGTAGGTTATAAATTACGACTGATATAGTGAAATATACTCCGCGGTTGTTTAAAAGAATAAATTGATATGGAAAGATCACATTCTTGCATTTGGTGCAAAAAAGGAGAATACATAAATGTTACTATTCAAAAAAGAAAGAATATATATCTATGTTTTATATATATAATATATGCTATATGTGCATGTGTGTATATAAATGTATAAATGCCCTGCAGTGTTTTTTTAAAAAGATACATAAATCTATTGGCAGTGGTAGCCTCCAAAGAGTCAGGAGCCTGGAGGGTAGCGTTATCAGGACGGCAGGGTGCAGGCACCGCCCTGGGTGGAGGCTGACTGCATTCCCAGCCCAGCTCTGCCCCTTGCCATCTCACTGAGTTAGAGAAGATAATCTCTCCTGGTTTAATCTCTTCATCTGTTCATGTTTTTAACCTTAATCTCTCCATACCTCACATCCTCCTCTGTAAATGGGAATGGTAATAGTAGCATCTCTCTCTCGAGTAAGGATTAAGTGAATTAGGGTATGTAAAGGTTTAGAACAGGGTCCAGCACAGAGTAAATGCCCTCTAAGTATTTGCAATCAAATAAATAGACTGTAGAGGGTGGGGGGATACTGCACCACATTACTAACCTGGTGACTCCCGCGTGGAACTCCTGGGCCCTCCCTGCCGGGGCGCCGTATCAGAGCGAGGGTCCGGAGAGGGCAGTGACTTGCCCCCATCACTCTGGCACAGTGGACTGGAGGTGGTGGTGGGCGGCCAAGCAGGGTCTCCCGGCTCCGGATTTGGTGGTCCAGCCCCTGCCCTGACACCCAAGCAGGCGGTGAGCCTCTGTTCTGCCACTTCCCTTCCAGGAGGGCTTTTCTAGGGCTTTAGCAGCTGTAATAACGATTTTTACGGGAGGGCTTGTCTACCCGGCGTCTCTTCTGCCTTTCCCCCTGGGCTCCCCTTGCACGGCCCCAGATCCCAGGACGTGCGGGCCAGACGACTTGCAGTGGGCCTGCCGCCTCTCACTGTGTGTCTTGTTGGAGCTGTGAAATGGGTAAATTAAGACGGAGCAGTTTCAGCAGAAGAACCTAAGTCACTTGGGCTGTGCGCAATTTTCTGAAGCTCTGGGAAGTGCTCTCAGGGAAATACCAGAACGTTTTCAGAAGCAGCTCTCATCGACTGCCAAGGGAAGGCCTGCGCCATGACTCATTCAGGGAAAATTCAGACATTCCCATGATGAACCAAAAGGAAAGGAAGGGGAAAGGAAATAGGGAATTTGTACGAAACGGCCTCACTTTTAGCAGACGCTTGAATCCTGGCGTTTCGTTCTCAGCACTTGTCCTGCCAAAAGGAGAAAAGGAAAGAAGTGGTGAACATCCCCTTCTCCTCTTTCTCCTGATTTCTTCTTTTTTCTTCTAATCATCCAGTATATTGGTCGAGTTGCCTCTAGAAGTCCCCGCCTTTCCCTCAGGAGCTGAAATGTCTCTACTGCAATAAGTCAATGGAGTAAAAATGGAAAGACCTTGGGCGGCGGGGGTCCCCCAGGGACCAGCCTGGCGAGGATGCCGGCCCTGCAGAAGCTCTGTGACCGTCGTCCAGAAGCAGACACCACCACCCAGCATACAGGATTGCTGCTCCCTTGTTCTCTCTCTCTGTCTCTCTCTGTCTCTGTCTCTGTCTCTGTCTCTCTCTCTCTCTCTCTCTCTCTCGGCTACATCTTTGATTTTGGAGGCAGGAGAGAGCGAGGAGCAGTGTGCCCCATCAGGAGCGATGAGAAAGGCTGCCTCCCGCAGTGAGCTTTGGCCTCTGGGAAACAGAGCGTGGCTGTCTGTTAGAAATCTTTCTAAGGTACAGCTAAAGTCGACAGGTACTTGCCGAAGTGAGGCGCTCATAACGCAGCCAAGGCAGTGCAGCGACGTGCCAGGATGTGCCCAAGGCCAAACCCCGGGGAGCCGCGAGCCAGTCCAGCCAGCAGACCTCCGTCTCCATGTCCCGACGGTCACCCCCCTTGGGGAAACCTGCCCCGGGGGAGAGAGAGGAAAGGGCTGGGGTTTGCTGATCGCCTGGTTTCTGGGTTGCTCAGCAGACTGGGGTGGAGCCCTGACCGAGGGCTCTGTCTGGCTTCTGGGGGTCGAGATGGGGGAGCCAGGAGCCCCTGCTAAAGGAGCCCAGCCGGTTTCGGAGGAGGTGGACCTCCCCGGGCCCGCACCTGCACAGGGAGCAGGATCGGCCGGTGCCCACAGTGCGGGGTCAGGCACCCCCGGAGAGCCCCTCGGGCATGGTCTTACAGCGTCAACACGACTTCCCAAGCCTCACATACCTCACAAGCCACGAGAGAAACGGCCGCTTCCGTTGGACGAAGGAGCAATGGCCAGCGCTATTTTTGGTCCCGTTTTCAGGGTTTGCCTCCCATGAGGTAAATCACTAGTTATCCTGGGGTTTTCAGTTATTTTCTCTGGAAGCCCTGGGTTGTGCAGGAGCTGGAAGGTGGGAGGAGACTGAGCCTGGGGAGAGGAGGCAGAGAGCTGAGAAGGGCAGGCCCGTGGCCGCACAGACACCCCCCCCCCCCCCGCAACCCCGCACTGGCTAGGGGCGGGGACCAGAGAAAAGTCAAGTCCTGCCTGGGAGTTAACACCCAGAGAGCTCTGGTACTTTCTGCAGTTCACAACTGGTCACTTTCGATGGGCTAAGGAGACAGTTTTTCTGAAAGAGAGTACAGACTTGCCGTCGAGTGCTCCTGGTTACAGTGGCCGTGTCCAAACCCTGCTTGCACACATGCTCACTCTGTCTTCCCTGCTGAATGGACACAGACTCTCCGGACTTCGTAGCAGCTCTGCAAGACAGGGGCTCTGAGTATCCTCAACCCAGAGGCTGAACAGGCTTAGGGAGCTGACTCACCCGGAAGCACACAGGTGGGAAGGGCCTGAGCAGGGATTTGATCCCAGGCAGTCTGATTCCAGAACGAACAGAACCAGAATGGGTCCAGAAGAGTTACGGCGATGGACACCCGTGCCTTAGTCTGCTGGGGTGGCTGTCATAAAGTGGCACAGACGGGGGGCTTCCATGGACATTTGTTTTCTCACCGTTCCAGAGCTGCTGGTCCCAGATGGAGGTGTTGGTAGGGTTGGCTTCTCCAGAGGTCAATCCCCTGGGCGTGCAGACGGCCGCTTTCTCCATGTGTCCTTACATGGCCTTTCCTCCGTGCCCACACACCCCTGGTGTGTCTCTGTGTGTCCCAATGTCCCCTCCTTGTAAGGACACCAGTCAGACTGGATCAGGACCCACCCTAAGGGCCTCCTTTTACCTTAATTACCTCTTTAAAGACCCAGTCTCTGAATATGGTCACATTCTGAGGCACTGAGGGGTTAGGACTCCAACATCTGTATTTGGGCAGATACTACTCAGCCCAGAGCGCCCCCATGTCTCAGATGAAGAGACTGAGGCACCGAGTGGCTAACTCGTACGGCAAGTGGGACCAGCGCTTGGACCTGGGCAGAGCAGTGGCAGGGTCCCGCTGCCAACCTCTGTCTCACCCTATTTGCCAGCCTCTCAGGCTGGGTCATTCCATCCCTTCATGTTTTGAGGCCATGACCTGGGACGTTAGAAAAAGAGGCTGCTGGGCTTGCGAGAGCTGGTAGAGGCTAACATCAGATCCTATATCCGAGGCAGGAACAAAAAGGAACATCAGAAGTGTCTGATCTTACAACGAGTCTGTAGGAAGAAAAGAGGATCCAGAAAGCAAACTCCCTGGGTCACATTCCTCCAATGGGGCCCATGAATCCAGACCCTAGAACCTGGTCCCATGAAGAATTCAGGCCTGGAGTCAGACAGAGCGGGTATACACATGCTTCGGGCAAGTCCCTTGAACACTCTGAGCCTTCGTCTCCTCCATGAGGAGGATGCACGAGGCTGACCGTGAGCGTGACGGGAGATGGCACGCATTCCAAGCACTTTGCACAAGGCCGGGCACGCGGTGGGTTGTCAACAGGGGGAGGCTGTCCTGAGTGTGAGCTCACCTCGCAGTGGCGCGGCGGGAGGAGCTGGGAGAGCAGTAGCGCCTGGCCTGCAAGGAAGTGACAGCAGGCAGCAGCCCTGGGCCTTGATCTGAAACCCCCCCCCCCGGCCCCCACCCCGGGAGCCGGGACACTGGAGGGTGAGTCTATCCCTGCTTTTCTCCTCCCCCGGTTGCAGGCAGAGCCAACTATGCTGAGAGGCTTAAAATTCCAGACTGATTTCTCCTCTCCAATGGTTTGCAAAAGCCGTGAGTTTGAAAAGAAAGTCAAACTTTGAGCCTGAGAGGAGGGTAATGGGCCATGGGGGGGGTGGGGGGGGGAGGGCTGGTGCAAGTTTCTAGACAAAGCCCCAGGTGGCGCAGGCTGTGTCCAGGCTTTACTGGTGCGCAGAGGGGACAGCAAGATTGCCTTGGCCTGGAGCCAGACTAATCCTGGCTTCTTGCCTCAGGATCTCAGGGGCAAGAACAAGTCTCTGTTCCACGGGAGAGAAGGAGGCAACCCCAGGAATCCCGTCACCGAGGACCGGGAAGTGTGATGGGAACTTGCTCTGCCCCAGGTGGGACCAGAAGCGTCCTGGGCTCTGGGCATGGCCAGATCTTTAGCCAATGGCATCTCTGGCCCAGGGAGAGCCCTTTATCTCCTTAGAAGTGCCTTTCCTTGGGACGCCTGGGGCTCTCAGTCAGTGAAGTGTCTGCCTTCAGCTCAAGTCATGATCTCAGAGTCCTAGGATTGAGCCCTGCATCAGGCTCCCTGCTCAGTGGAGAGTCTGCTTCTCCCTCTGCCCCCTCCCCCCAATCCCCGCTTGTGCTCTCTCTCTAATAAATAAATAAAATACTGAAAAAAAAAAAGTGCCTCTCCTCGTCTAGAAAGCCATTCCGCCACGGTCAATGTTGCCTACACCTCCAATGTTGGGAAGACTAGGTCAAGTACATGCATAGTTTAAAAATAACCAAAAGGTACTCCACAGAATCCAAAATACTCATGTGACCAGGTGTCATATCCCCCAAGAAAGCAGCCCCACCAGCTGGGCCTCCCCAAGCACCCCAGTGCAGGTTAGAGCCCCAAATGATTGACGCTGCCTGGAATATTCAGAAAATGCATTAGTAGTAAGCTCTGGGCATTTCCCTTTATTCTCCCCCAAAGGAGGTGTGTAAAAAATCATGACACGAGATAAGATGATTATCATCACAAGCTCCATGAAATGAACAAGTTAGCGGTTTGTTGAGCAGCAATGAGATATGAGAACACGCTGCTTACTGCAGAGGAGTCCAGATAAAGGCAGCTTTTACCATCTCCACTTGTTCGTTCTTTCCTTCATTCAGTTCCATAAGCATCTATTTAGTACCTGTGGTCAAGCACCGTGCCAGCTCCTGGGGGTCTGCACACTATAGTACAAAAATACATGAACATGGTAAGCGGTTTGATAGGTGAACGTAGTGTTAAGGGAGTGAAGAGAAAGGGAAGTTAATCCTGACCTAGAAAATCAAGGAACACTTCCTGGAGGAGGCAACACTTGAGCTAATCTTCAGTGATGGCTGGACTTTTAGCACTTAGAGATGAGGAAGAGACTTATAGACAGAGGGAAGTGTGAACACAGCAATGGGTCAGGGGGGTGTAGGGGGTGCTAAGAGCTGTCCCTGCTCAGAGTTGTCAGTTGGCCCCAGGTCCCCATCCTCAAGCCACCTCCCCTCCTCTTGACTATCCATCTCTCTTTCCCAAGATTCAGCTCTGCCCTGGTTCCACCGCAAGCTGGAGGTGAAGAAGGGAATCATTAGCCCCAACCGATACCACGGCCCATCATCACCCCTGGACGGGAACAGACCTGGGATACGGTGCCCCTTTCACTGCGCTCTCATGACAGGCTTGGTCCTGATTTTGCCTCCATACTGACCTAAAAACGGAGGGGGCATGTGGGTGCCCCTAGCTCTCTCCTCACTCCTGCCTTGGCCTGCCTGGGCCCACTTTGCTTCTCCCTCTGCCCTGTTCCTTCAGGTGTCCCAGAGTGGAACAGGAGAAAGACCATGTGTGCTTTCCTTAAAGCATAATTCCTGGGCGTCATGGCGCTAATGGCCTAGCAGTTTCTTTCTTTGTCTTTTGCTAACTGTTCCCCTGCCAGCCTCCGACAAGGAGCAAGTAGGGGGAAAACTCTCTGCTCACCACATAGGCCATGCCAAATTCTCCCCACATCCCCCCGAGATTGCAGGAATCTCAAATACAACAGTGCGGAGCCATTGAAGGGATCTGGGCTGGGCAGCCATATTTTCTGAGGGTGACTCTGGGGCTCAGGGCAGATGGGTCAGGGTGGGGGAGGCTGGAGGCAGGCAACAGTGAAATCTGGAGGCCGCTGCATTGTCTAAGGGAGACACGGTGAAGAATTGAACTCTGGAAAAGCCAAATGGAAGGAAAGGACGTGAAGACATGGGGGGTAGACAATTCAGGTGAGGCAAGATTACAGATGGTGCTAAGGTTTTGAGGCTGGGTGACCAGGAGGATGGTTGTGCTATTCGCTGAGTAAGGAAGGAAAGAGGGGGCGCTTGTGTGTGTGTGTGTGTTGGGGAGGCGGCTGGGGAGACGGACACGTTTAGATGGTACATTGAGTTAGAACAGTTCTTCACTGTAGCAGAGATGGACAGGGTGCACAAGGTGCCACTGGTTCACGACACTTGGCACAAGGTCAAGCCACGGGCCGGGGAGGGAGAAGTGGTGGAGGCCAATGTCACCAGGCCTGAGAAATGGCAGTGGAATGTTCAGCAGCCTGGCCCGGGAGGCCCATCCCTCTGCCCAGCAATGAGGGAAACTCCCAGGGCAGTCCTGGTGTCTGTAAAGGGGGCTCTGATATGCTGTGTTCTCAGGCTGAAACCATTTCTGCTCCTCATAGGTATTTGTCCTGCAGATGGTCATGTTCAGCCTTCTGGGATGTTCCTCCTTACTCCAGCGTGAAACTGGAACTCTAGATCACGAAGCCTCTTTCAGGGAAACTCTTTGGAAGAATAATGAATTATCATAAGGGTTTTTCCACATGGCAGGAAACCGAGATCCATCAGCAAATCCTAAAAGAAGGCAGGTAGGAGGCAGATCGAAGACGGAGTTTTGCCCAAAGTGGGCGAGGCATGATGGGAGTTCCTGTTTCTTTCCAGTGGCTACTTATCACCCGGAGTGTTCGTCTCCATCCGGCCTCAGATAACAATATGAATCATCTTCTCTTCCTCCTTCGCGGTGGGAGCAGATTGCCGGAGGGAGACCGCAGGAGCTTTTCTATCTCGAGCAGGTGAGCAGAGAGGTGAAGGTCGCCACTCCCTTGGAGAGGCGGGGGCAGGGCCGGCTGGAGGCAGCTGCCTGGTGACCGGCCCTCGGGACGGCTCCTTCTCATTGGTCACCAGACCCTGGGCAGCTTCCTCCCTCCCTCCGTGTGGCCTGTGTCCTCCCATGCGTCCCCACTGCAGCCCCCACCCTTGTATCAGCCCCTTCACGCTGCTGGGGGAGAACAGCACAGGCTGGGTGACTCGAACCACAGAAGTTTATAGTCTCCCCGTTCTGGGGGAGTGCAGAGCAAGCCCCAGGTGTGGCAGGGCTGTTTCCCCTGGGACCGTGTGGCAGGCCCGTCTGCCAGCCTTGGGCAGCTCGGGCTTGTGGAAGCAGCGCCCCGGTCCCTGCCTCCGTCCTCACGTGGTGCTGTGTGTGCATGTCTGTTTCCAAATTTCTCTTTTACAAGGACGCCAGTCCTACTGGATTAGGGCCCAGCCTCCTCCAGTGTGACCTCATCATAATGAATTACATCTGCGCCGACCCTGTTTCCAGGTAAGGTAACGCTCTGAGGTACTGAGGGCTATGCCTTCGACATGTGAATTTGGGGGTGACACAGTTCAACCCATACCATCCCTCCCTTCTCTCTTTCAAAATCTTGTCACAAAGCCCTAGTCCCCAGAGGAGTCAATGGCTGCTAACAGTCCCAGTGCCCCCCGCCCCCCGTGCCCCGCAAGTATTAGCCTCACAAAAGAGGACCAGAACCCTCAGCTTCTAGAGGAACCCGCACGCAGGAAACTCAGGCACCCGTCGGGGCGTCTCTGAGCTCTGGGCTTTCCGGAGCACCAGAAACCTTAAGCCCCGATCACCGCCTGCTGACCTTGCTGGGCCAAAGGCCCTCAGGCTCACTATTCTTCCCTTCTCTGAAGACCGTAGAGACAGGACCCCCTGAGAATCAATGGTTTTCATGTCCAGGATGTTTACCTGGAAAGAATTTTAGTCAATCCTGGGTTCAGATGTTTGCTTCTCTACCCACCTTTAAAACACTCCTTTGATTAAATATTACTCAAAGAACACTCGGAGCTTTGATCCGTGTAAAAGAACAAATAATTCTGTCTTGGCGCTCTCTGCTAATAAAATTGTTTTCCTTTGTCCTTCTGAATTGCCTGCTTGCTTGCCACCCTGCTCACACCCTTCATCCATGAGATTTTGGAAGGACACCCTGTGGTTCAGGACAAGGAACTGGTGTCCGGCAGCGGTTGTCCTCTTAGACTCCCACAGGGCTGTCCGTAGAGACGTGCCACGTGCGATCCCAGTATGGAGGCGACCACCAAGAGGAGTCGTGACCAGGTGTGTGTGATACCTGTCACCATGGGGCCACCCCCAAGAGCCACCCCCAGGTTGGCTCCAGCCCCAGAGGTCTTGCTACCTGGGCCTTGTTAGAAATTTCCAAACAGGGTCAGACCAGTTTTCCGGTGCCCCCTTTCCCCTTGCTCACCTTCTCCAAAGGGAATTACGAATCATCGATGGGGAGAGAGGTTTTCGGGGTGGGGTCAGGGCTGGAAGGGAAGAGCTGATGATTCATCTCAAAGCTGTGTTTGCGTGCACACACGACGATTTCTGTTTGAAGGATACTCTCATTGGGAGGACAGGTGATCGGGAGACCTTGCCCACAAGAGCTTTGGGGGAGCTTCACACCTCAAATGAGGGCTCCATTCTCCAGCTCCAGCTCTTCCCTGGAGGAGTCACACCTGTTTCCCACAGTCAGGCTGGTCACCCGAGCCCCCCCGCCACCCCCCACCAATTTGCGTGCCGCACCCAGCCTATGGCCAAGGCTACAGACACAGCAGAGAGGGATGATTCCCTGGGTCCCAGCTGAAGGGACTCCTCCCTTCTGAGAGGAAATGCCTTCTCCATCGTTACCGCTCAGTTCCCAAAGTGCTTGACTCTTGCATCATGACCTCTTGGTCTGGTTTTGTCCAGTTTAGATTTGTAACTGGTCTCTTAACTCTGCTGACAAGAACCCCACAGCATGTGGCCTGCAATCACCAGACTCTACAAGGAAGGGCCTGTGCAGCCGGAGCGGGCCCATCTGGAGCTGGGGCGCTGCCTACCTGGGGATCTCCGAGACTCGGATTCCATGACCCCAGTTGCACCATGTTTTCTCAAGTGTAGAATGGGGATCAGAATAATTTCCACTTCATATCACCGGGATGATGAAAGGGGGCTGTCCACACAGCAAAGGGCCTGCCATGTTGCTGAATCTTGGTCATCGTTAATGTGACCACCACTGGCGGGGAGGCCCACAACCTCAACACAGCCATTCCACTGGCTGAGAGAACAGTGGCTTCCAAGAACTGCAATTCTTGTGGGAGTGACTTCATCAGGCTTCCCTGCAAGGCAGATCCTGAGACAAGTACATGGGTGAAGTGGCTTATTTGGGTGTTGATCCCAGAGGAGGAATGAGGGAGCAGAGAGAGGGAGATGGAGAGGAAGGGTGGGTTGTCAAGGCTTGACTGTGTCAGACCCTGGGAGAAGAGTGCCTCCTGGAGCCAGAGCTCTGAAGGACTGAAGGACAGGAACTTTACCCAACAAGTCACTTCCTTACCCAAGCTTGCTCCTTGGGGCTTCAAATCCCCTGGACCTCTCAGGTGTCAGACTCAGGGCATCAGTAAAGGTCCTGGGGTAGAAAGTAGAAGGACACAGGCCTGTGGCCGAGTGCTAATTGCTGGAACTAAGTCTAAATTTGTGGCAGCAAAAATCGGGGGGTGGGCCAGGAGATGTGGTGGGCCTTCCAGGGATGTCTGCTACAGGGAACAAGACCAGAAAATGGGGCTACCGTACCCACAGAGGCGGTGTATGTGTAAGTTTTCACTTCTTTATTTCAGTTTATTTGCCTAACAAAAGTAATACATGCTCATGGTAAAATTCAAATAATTTACAAAGTTGTCAAATGAAAAGTAAATAAAAACTCCTCTTTCACCCAAACCTTGATTCCCGATCTCTAGAAGTAACTTCATTTTACGGTTTCTCATGTTCCCCTCTCAGTACTCTATGCACATATAGACACAAATACCCATTTCTACCCATTTTCGTTTTCCCCAAAATGAATCCCAACCATACATATCGCTTTTTCATGAACTGGCATCTCCCAGAGAGTGTTCCATATCAGCACGATCGATCTAGCTCATTCTTCTGAACAGTCGAATAGGAATCCATTGTCTGGTTGCACCTTAATGTACTTACTACTAATGGACATTTAGGTTGTTTCCGGAATTTGCTATGATGAACAATGTTGCAAGGACCATTCTTATATGTTGTGCTTGCTTCTTCAAATATACCTATAGAGTAAGAGCTTTGAAATTGTTTCATGAAAGCCATGTGTATTTAAAACTTCAACATTTATTTATTTACAATTTTGGCGGAGATTGCTAATGGCTCTGCAAACGCATTATATCAATTCACATTCCCACCAACAGGGTGCCAAAGGGTGGGCTTCCTCACATCCTGCCATGCTAAGAATTATCCAGTGTTTTCAGCGTTGCTGATTTGTTGTGTAAAAATAATCACATCTGGTTGCTTCAATGGTGTAGCAGTGAGGATGAACATCTTTCCATGTAACTATTGATGATTTTTTTAAAAGATTTTATTTATTTATTCGGCAGAGAGAGAGACAGCCAGCGAGAGAGGGAACACAAGCAGGGGGAGTGGGAGAGGAAGAAGCAGGCTCATAGCGGAGGAGCCTGATGTGGGGCTCGATCCCTTAACGCCGGGATCACGCCCTGAGCCGAAGCCAGACGCTTAACCGCTGTGCCACCCAGGCGCCCCAGATTTGTATTTTTTTTTTTAAATAAAACTGCCTTCATCTTAATTTCCACTGTACCATTCATATTTTTCTTGGTGATTTAGACAAGTTCTTTGCATGTCAAGAGGGTTTCAATGATTGAATCACCAGTGTGAGAATTCTATTTGGATTCTTTATGTCAGATTTTCCCTGACCTGGCTTATAATCTGAGTCACCTGGGAAGGTTGATAAAGTACACATTCCTGGACTCCCCCCAAGAATTCTGGATCCAGTGTGTCTGGGGTGCGGTTCCAAATATCTGCATGCTTTTTTTAAAGCTCCCCAGGTGATGCTGATGATCAGATTACTCAGCGTTTGGCATAAAGACAGCCGAATTTATCACCCTCGGGTTTCCCTTTTTGTAAGATAGGTTCCCATCTCCTTAAAACACAGGTCCCGGGGTCCATCAATGGTGTTCCTTCCCAGGTGTGTTCTCACAAGGACTCAGAGGACAAGAGAACAGAGACTCAGCACAGCTGACCCTGCCTCACAGTGGACCTGAACCCCTCTAGGAGAGCATTGCCCAAGGCCAAGAGAGGCAGCAGGCGCCCCAGCTCCGACTCCCCACCAGGCAGATCAGGTGCCGACCCCTGCCGCCCCACACCCACTCCCTCCCAATGGAGAAATAACCCATTGCTTGCTTAGGGTAGAATTAGGGTGTGGCACACCTTTTCTGTTTGGTTAGCTGGTTTCCTTAAGGCACCTGTTGCTGGCCCTCCTCCCAGATCGTGAAAGGCTGACTCATTCTCCTTAACTTGATTGATAATGAGCTTCTTCCCACCCCCTACCCAGAGCCAAGTTCAACTCTGCATGATCAGACCTAGTATTCTGGCAGTTGAAAGCGAAGCTGTTCCCCTCAATGAGGGAGGGAATCTTTCTTCTTGCTCTGATGTCATTGTCATCAGGTTCTCATCCCTCCCATGTGAGTGTGAATTGCGGAAATTGATTAAATTCAGCTGTTTGTAACTCAGAATTCATTTTCCCATAGAGACCCTCCTTGGATGAAAGTGAACTGCCAGCAAAAAGTCCATTTTGTCAGCAGTGGGAGAGTCTGCGTTGTGTGAATGGAGGTCTCGGTCCTTGGGTTCCTCACGAGATTTACGTGGGGGCCCGTGCTCTACTAAAGACAGCCAGAAGGCAATTGGCCAGCATAACGCAGTTTATTAAATCGGAAGTACACTTTCAAGGTGAGAGAGCAAGCAGGTTCCTCCAGGTGGAGCCCACCCCTCCATTGTTCTGGGACTGGATATTATTGGGTCGCCCGGGGAGGGAAGAGCTGGGATGCACAGTGGGGTGGTCTCTAATGGAGGCTGTTTCCAATCCTTTGGGAAACTCCTCCCGCAGGTTGGGAAAAGGAGTTTTTGACCCTTCAAGGTTGGTACCCAACCATCAAGGCAGCCTTTCTTCATGGGACTGGGTTGGGAGGGAGCTGTACCTGCAATGCCAATGCATTGTAATGAGTCTAGGGGTTACCCCGGAGCAGAGGCGGGAGAGGAGAGTGCCTGTTCTGCACCTGTGGCTCTTCACCTATCAGGCCCAAGTTCTTGGAAGCCACAAGGGTAGAATACGGTGTCCCCCCACTCCTGGGCTTTTAACGTGTAGCTCATTTATCACCACCCTTGCCTCTAGCTCCCGTCTCTATCATTCCCCCTCAAGGACTTGGGACTCTGCCTCCGGGCATTCCTTCCACTGCGCAGGTCTAGCTTCTACCTGACAATTTCACCCATGGGGTAGATGGATGTCAATCCCAAGGGGCCAGGTAAGCAGGGCAGCAGTGTCTCCTCTTGTGACCCTGGCTCTTGCATCAGTATGGACCACCAGAGGTGCTCCCCACCTGGCTCGACACAGCAGGACCTGGGCGGGGAGGGCCGTTCCCAGAAGTGGCCAGGAAGTCAGAGGAGAGAAGCTCCCATCCTAGAAACTGTCCATAAATGTTGTTCATAAATTAGACAAATTCAGGTTTTACAAGTTGGGGACCTCCGATATTTCATAGTTGTGCTGCTTCACAGTCTAAGTAACGCCAGACCAGCTCAGCCTATTTTATGCAAAGAAATGCTTAGAAAATAGATCAAGTTTAAGTTCATAAATAAAACTGATTTATAGATTGTAAAATCCACTTTTTAAAAACTCTGGCACTAAAACAAATTTACGACTGGCCACAACCCACAAAATCTGTTTCTTACTTTCCCTCAAAAAGGATTTGATTTAAGCACACTTCTTCCCAAACCTTTCCAAATGCTAAATTCTAATAACACTCCAACTTATCAAGACCTGCTCAGTCCCAGGGGTCCCCACCCAATTAGGTGGCTACTTTTTCTCTAAGGCTGGGAAATACAGGACTGGCTACCAACGGTCCTCCACCCCCAAATTGCCCGATGGCAAGTCCCTTCATTGACCATGACTTTCCACTAATCTTCACCTATTGTCCCTTTAAAAGGTCAAGGATGGTCACTCATAATGTCCTGTTTTTTTCTTTTCTTTTCTTTTCCTTGCCTTTCCCTTTTCTTTTCCTTTTCTTTTTTCTTTTTCTTTTCCTTTTCTTTTTTTTTTTTTTCTCTTTTCCTAAGTCATTTTGGGTGAGGGGAAAAAAGGCAGTGCTGCCTCTAAGATGGTGAAGGCAGAGATAGAACCAAAGGTTCTTACACCTGTTAAAAAACAAAAGTCAACCAAGTACACTGGAAAATCTAATTGGTTTTACTAAACAGTTCAAGAATCGGGGGGCTTCCCCTGGAGGGCTGCTCCAAGGAGTTGTACAAAAATAGAAGGTTTTTATAGGAAGGTGGGGCAAGGAGTTACCAGCAACAGCAGAGAAAGGATTGTTTTCAGGCAAGGTCACCTTCCCTTAGGGGGACAGACAAGGGGTCTTATTAGGTGGATGACCTCATCTTCCTTTGGTGGGTGGAGAGGGCCTTATTGGTTCTGATCAGGAAATTCCTGACTGACCGGTTAAGACTTCCATTTCTGGGGGAGGTTGAAACTGCAATGGGGTTAGGTATTAAGACCCCGGTTTGGTGACTTGTCCTCAGTGACGCCATTTTGGGCTTGTGGGGTTTTTCCTGGAAGCCATGTGTACGCTAGCCTCCAACCGTGGGGATGGCGTTTTATTTATCCCTGCCCTTCTTTCCAGCATTCTTATTCCCTGCCCCTGCTCGATTTTTCCCCTTTACATATATCCCCCTGCAGCATACTCAGTATCTTACTTATTTGTCAATAACCTTCCTAAGGGCAAGCATTTGGTCTGTTTTATTCACCATTATCTCACCAACCCCTAAAACAATTGCCGGCGCATTTTATATGCTCAGTAAATACTTGTTGAAGGAATGAATGTTGAGAATGTTGCTCAAGGTTTATTTTACATCAAATGTTTCTCTAGATTTATTCCTCTGTTTATGAATTTTCTCCTTCTCCTTCTTCCTCCTTGCAGCCTACTCTTTCCTGCCGGGTTCAGTTTCCCGACCCCTGAAACACGAACTTCGTAATTCTTCCAGTGAGGCTCTCTTTGCAGAAAATTATTTTAATCCTTGTTTGTCTGAAAATACCTTTGTTTTCCCCTGACTCTTAAATAATGTTTATATTGACATAGAATTCTAAGATATCAGTTATTTTCTCTTAGTTCTTTAAAATGAAATTCCAGCGGAGTCTACGTTCCGTTGTTGCTGTTGAGAATTGCACTGTTGATCTAATGGTATTTACTTTTTATGCTGTCTTTTTTTTTCTCTGGTTGTTTTTAAGATCTTTATGTCGGGTATTCTGCAGGTTCACTCTGATGAGTCAACATATGGATTTACTGTTCTTGATCTTGCTTGGGATTTCTCTGTCACACTCTGGGCCATCATCCCTGTGCCCTAATCACCCCAACTGGGGTACCAGAGCCTTCAAAATAGTCAATCCTGAGCCTACTTCCCCTACCTGTTCTTTCCCATGGAAATTACAATAAAGGTTCTTGCCCACATGTTCCCCTCTCCTCCACCTGCCTCCTGACCAGCCCTGGTGCTTCCTTGTGAGTCTCCCCTAGGGTGGCATCCCCCTCCTCTTGAAAGCTGTGAGTATAACTCTTAGGGTACCTGTCTTGAGCCACTGGCACAAAAATTCCAGAGACGACGTGACTCATAAACAATAAACATTTGCTTCTCCTAGTTCTGGAGGCTGGAAGTCCAATATCATGGTACCAGCAGATTCTGGTGGGGCCTGGTGAGGTCTGGTGTGGTCCTGCTTCCTGGCCATAGATGGCCATTTTGCTGTCCTCACAGAGCAGAAGAGGCAAGGCTGTGCTTAAGAGAGCAGGCAGTAGGGGTGCCTGGGTGGCACAGCGGTTAAGCGACTGCCTTCGGCTCAGGGCGTGGTCCCGGCGTTATGGGATCGAGCCCCACATCAGGCTCCTCCGCTATGAGCCTGCTTCTTCCTCTCCCACTCCCCCTGCTTGTGTTCCCTCTCTCGCTGGCTGTCTCTATCTCTGTCGAATAAATAAATAAAATCTTTAAAAAAAAAAAAAGAGAGAGAGAGCAGGCAGTAATTAGACAGGAGCTGGAGACAAGGGCGGTGATATAAGGTGACGCATTCGAAGCCAAAGGATACAACGTTCTGACCTGTGGCTTCCAAGACCCCGGGGTCCAACAGACCAAGAGCCACAGGTGCAGAACATGCCCTCTCTTCTTCTACCTCTGTCCCAGGGTGACCCCTAGGTTGATTATAATTCACTTGCATTGAGGTTTTGGCTCCCCTCATCGGGGGAAGGCTGCCATGAGGTTTGGTACAAACTTGTAGGGTCAACCCCCCACCCCACCCCCCGCTCCTGACCTGTGGGAGGAGTACCCCAAATGACTGGAAGCAGCATCCAGTAGAGACCATCCTGTCTATGACCCAAGACCCTGCTTACAGAACAAGAAAATAAACCCTCTAGCATCAGGGCCGTTGCCACGTCTGGGCCTGCTTACTCTCCCACCTTTAGAGTGCACTGTCCTTAAGACCCAGCTTAGTGCTCACTAATTTCCTTCTGGCCGTCTTTATCTGAGCACGGATCCTCATGTAAATCTGCCGCGGGGAATCCAAGAACCGAGACCTCCATTCACACAACACAGAATGTCCCACCGGTAACTCTAGGGGCACTGGTCCCATTCAGGAGGGCTCTGAATCCCAGAGGCCCCATCTCCAAACACCATCACATCGGGCATCAGGTTTCCAATACAGGAATGGGGGAGGGGGAGCACCCAAATATTCATTCCATAGCGAGAACAAACCCTTTTTTCCATGGCATCATCTCCTGACCTGTCGGCCTCACCATACTTGAATAATAATAAATCCATATTTTAAAACAAAGAGAGAAGGGCACTCCTGATTCCAGGAGCACTGAGATCAAAGAACCTGGTGGGCTCGAGAAAATACCAAGGCCCGGTGTGGCTGGAGCAGAAAGAGGTCTTGTGGGCCTGTCCCTGGTGCAGTGGCGAGGGCCAGGGTGAAATGAAACCACGGAGGGCCTGGTGCCCTTTACTTCTATTTCTGCATCAACTCTACCACACACCACTACCCCCCAGACAACCTGCGACTTTGCACTTTTCAGAAATTCAGTGAGCCTGTCCCAACATGTTCTCTGGACTCACACACCCTATTATGGATCTTCCTCCTCTTTCCCTGAACCTACTCCTCCCCTCCTCTCCCCATGAAAGTTCTATCATCTTTGTCCTACCACTTGATCACTGATTTTTAGGGTAAATTCATCCAGGCTAATTTATTGTTGGGTACAAGTGGGTTACTATAATCTCCCTCATCTAGAACACACGTTCATCCATTTATTCAAAGAGTATGTAATGTGCTTATCGAACATGTGTTATGGGAGAGCTGCATCACACAGTTACAAGGCAATAGAGGACTTTCCAAGAAAAGAAGACAATGACAGATGAATTCAAAGGAGCAACCCTATGGAAGAACAGTAACCCCACTACAGGAAGCTGTAGGAGCAGACTCCTGGGAGGAAGCTGGGAGTGTACTTAGGTAGCTGAGGGTCTGCCCTGCTTGCAATGGTGTCCTGCTCACTCTGGCCTTCCTACCAGCCCAGGTCCATCCCCTGGTGTTCATGAATCTTCTGTATCTCCACTAGTCTCCTTTATTTAAAAAACAAAACCAAGTTCTTTAGACTTTGACTTTGCTCCCAGACAGCTTAGATTGGAGGGTGATGATTTAGTTTATGTGTCATTGGGTCCCCTGGCTTTTCATCCTGTTCAGATCGGGAACAGCCTCTTGGCCTTGACAAGAGATTTGGATTGTGTATTGACATAAGTCAATAGAGAGCCATAGATAGGTCTAAATCCCAGGAGTGGTTTTAAGAAGATTATCCTGGCAGCACCATGGAGAGTGTCTGGAGGAGTGTCTGTTACAGGAGAGATGATTAGGCCTCACAGAAGGCAGGTGTGGATGAAGACAAGGTGACCAGACAAATGGGAGGTGAGTTTGGGTGACATTGTGAAGGACAGCAGCCTTTTTCAAAGAGAAAAAACACGAGGAGAAGATTTAGAAATGAGGGCAACAAGTTCAATTTGGGGCTTGATTGAGCTTGGGGAAGATGGAGCTTGAGGTGCCTGAGGGACATTTGCTAGGGCATTGAATAGGTATTGAGCTTTGGGGGCCCAGCGTTCCACGGGGAGGTTCCAAGGCACACAGTGAGGTTTAAAAATTGTAAGGGAAGAGACGGCAGGTTCAAGTCATGAGAACAGACAAGACATATTTGCATCTGTGAGCCAGAGAATTCTGGGAAGGATCAGCTTATAGATGAAAGGAAACAGGGGTCACTACGACCTGGACACCGGAAGAGGGATGTTTCTGTAAGAGTTAAACAAACAGAAGAAGTGAAAACTCTGCCTTGAATCGAACTGGAGGGCGCTGGGAAACTTGGATAGGGCAGTTTTCTTGGAACATTGAAAGGCAAGGTGTTGTGGGCTGGCGAGCAGCTGGGGGTGAGCACGAGACCACCGACAGCCGGCTCATGTGTCCACTTTTTCAGGTGGGAGGTGCTGTTGGGGGTGGAAGGCAAGCGAGCGAGTGGGCTGCGGGCAGCGGAAGATCGGAGGATTATTTTTCAACGATACTGGAGAGCATCACTCCATAATAGGACAGCATTTTATTCCCCTCTGCTATGTCCTGGCCATGTATGTGTCCCATCCACACACCCAGCAAGGATAATGAAAAGGATAAAACAGAAAAAGAGGGTCTCGATGAAAAAATCCCACCATGAATACTATGGAAAGAAAGCTTGGTCTGTCTTGTAGTTGTTTCACTGGGTGGCTGGACCATAATGGGCCATTTTCCTCTGTCCCTCCTTCCAACCTCAAGACCCAGAGCCCCCGACACCTCCTCCATCCAAGCAGAAAACCAGATGGCACCTATGGAGCCAGCAGCCCAGGCCCAGGCCCAGAGCGAGGAGCCGCACAACCCGAGGGCTGGGCAGGGTGCTGAGGCCAGGGGGCAGCGTCCCTTGAGCTGGGCTCCATATTGTCAAAGTGACTACAGGGAGGGCAGAAGGAGAAGGCCATTAGCCCCAGGTCAAGGATCGCCCGATGGCCAAGAAGGGAGTTTCCATTCTCTTTCTATTGAGGAACAGTAGCCTTTCCTCTTAATGCTACACATGGCTGGGGTGCTTCTGAACTGGCAGGAGAGGGAGAAGTGGGTGACTCCGGGAGGAGGTGGATGCCGGAGGGGGTCCAGGGCACAGACCCCTGAGGCCACAGGAGAGGGTCCGGCTGGCTTGGGGAGGAGAGGGACAAGAGAATGTTGGCTCCAGATGGGCTCCATGTTCTCTGTGGAGTAAGAGGCAAGGTTGTTCTATGAAGAAGGCATGAGGAGGTTTGAGGAAAGTGACAGAGGCTGGAAATACCGACAGGATGGTGTGAGCGAACAGTTGTGACAAGAACAGGGCGCTCGGAGCCCCGTGAGGGCTGGAAGGACAGGGTGTCCCCCACGAAGGACTGTGTGGGGACAGAGGAGGAGGGAGGCAGCTGAGCGTGGACCACGCATCACTGAGAGAGTGGAAGGAGAAAACTGGAATCAAAGCCAGAGAGGAGACCAGAGTTGAACATTTTCCCTCTGACTCATTTCCACACAAGGCTTGGGCGATGTAACTCCCCCGGGGAAATTTTCAGTTCAGTGCCAGGGTAATTGATTTCATTGTTTTAATTACAACTTGGTTGCAATGCCCTGAAATTTGGGGATTAATGGTTTGCATTTCTGTGTCCTCAAAGCCTGAAGATTCAGCTGTTTCCTATAAAGTGTCACTCTTTTGTTGATTTCCTCTTTGGAGATGGGCAGATCAATTCTGCTTCACAGATGTGACATGATCCTGGAGTTGAAGAAGTCAATGTGGAATTTTGGGGCATCGGGGTGAAGGGACAGGTTCCTGGGGAGCCCCAACCTCCTCACCTTCATCTAGCCCACAAGCATCTGCAGCAGCGTTTAGGTCCAAACTTGGGTGGGCAGTTAGAAATCGTGCATGGGGGGTTGGCGGGAAGGGTGAAGCCAGTGTTACTAAAATTCCTGAACGGGATTCTTCGTTTGCATACACCTGCCCTGCCCTCCTCTAAGATGCTGATTTCCCCATCCCTGGTGAGGACTACAGCTCTAATTCCAACACCATCAGTTTAAAAGGGAATGAACAGGTACCCAGAAAGACAAGATGACTTCCTGAGGCTATAAGACCACCCACCTATAAAGGAGCAGCACAGAATCCAGCCCCCTGACCTCGCCAGTCCCTAGCTGTCTGTACAGCCACGCCAATTCAACCGACAACGACAACCTCGTTTTGCTTCTACCCAGTAGTATATGTGGGGAATGAAGAAACAGTGAGGACGTATTGTACCCCTCTTATTTCCAAACGGAGAATACGCTGGAAGTGAGCATGCTTAAGCGTCTCTGCCCACCCCCCGGCTGCAGGTGCCACTCACAAGCCGATCTGGGCGGACAGGGGCTATTCAAGAGGGCCTTGGGCTTTGCCCTTGTGTAGCACTGTCCGCAGATAGATGCGTTTTGTTCCCTAGAATCCTCTCCATCCTAAGAAGCTTGGAAAAGTCAGAGGCTTCCGGGAGAAGAGGACTTTCACCACGAGAAGAAGCCAGGGGTCATAGTGTCCCATCAGGCTCGAGCCCGCCATGTGCTTTTGTAATCTGGCTGCCTGACGCGGCACAGCTCTGGAACCTCTCCTGGGCTCCCTCCAGGAACTCCAAGAAGCGCCTCGGACCTGGGCGCTCTGCTGTTCACGTGCCCCTTCATCTGCTCTCCACGCGCGGCCGCTAGTAGGGTGAATATCCACAGCAAAAGGGAAAGACTCAGTCATTCTCCTTGGGTCTGTGTTCAAGGGCAGCGGCTCGGCGCTACTGCATCAAAGCCGCACAGTCACTCAGACTCCTTGATCCGGCCCCACGCTGCCTGTTCGCTCTTCTACTCTCTCCCCTCCTCTCGCTGCCTCTCCGTCTCCGTCTCCCTTTCTTTGAATGCTCTCCCAGCTCTGTTCAGAAGCTTCCAGCATGCACGGCACATTTGTGCCTTGAGGCATTTGCTCCTCTGCCTGATACAGATCAAACACACAATAGACATTTGTTGAGCAAATAATTTTTTAAATGAGTGAATGAATACTGTGATTTTTGTCTGCCTAGAAGAGCTCCTTCCTTGTCCTCATAGATTTAAAATCCTTACGCTCCTCAGACTTCACCTACTTTTCACATCTGATCTAATACTCTCTGCCCAAACTTACTCGTTGACCTCTTTCCTCTTTCTGTACCTGTTTACTGTATAACCAGTCTCATTTAATAAAAATATCTCACATCTTTGTAGCGCTCTGGAGCTAACCACGTGCTTAGACATACTATACTCCAGGCGATGTCTACAGTGACAAGGATGGGTAGGGATTGGGGCCCCATCGGCCGGATAAGAAAACTGAGGCTCCTGCCCAGAGTTGTAGAGATTGAGACAGACCTTCCAGAGGCAAAATTCACTCCCCTTGCCCTGGACCGACCGTCAGATGAAGCCCATTAGGAACAGGTGGTCAACCTAGCCCATTCTTGATGTCCATGTGTCCTTCGTGTCCTTTATTTTGTCCTTTATGCCCTTGTCCTTTCACTGGCTTTCCTGGTCTGCCAGGGCCAGGGGTTCTGGTCAGGTGGACACCTCATTATTCCCCAAAAACCAGGCTTTTAAAAAGAAAACCATAGGCCCAAAATGGCAACAATCAAGATAAGTTTCAATGTCCCCCAGAAATGTAATTTTAACTATCAGTGAGGCATTTTTTCTGCCCAGCATAAGGAGATAGTCTGTCACCTGGGTCTCTCCATCCTTTCCCCCAAAAGACGAGGTACTTACTCTGCATGATAAGACCCCTTACCCTTCCCCCTAAGGGAAAGTGACATTGCCTGAAACAATCCCATTGGTTTTTTTTCTTTTGCTGATAACTCCTTGGCCCACCCTCTTTCCTATAAAAACCTTCCATTTTGTACAACTCCACAGACAGAGCTCCTCTCTGTTTGCTAGATGGGCTGCTGCCCGATTCATGAATCAATTAATAAACAATTAGATCTTCAAATTTATTCAGTTGATTTTGTTTTTTAAAATAGGTAATCCACACACATTTTTGATCAGCCCCCTAAATTAATTCCACCTTCCCTCCTCTCCAAGAGTTTGTTCCCAGCAGGTACTAATTATTAGACACTTTGAAACTACTAATTATTCAGGTAAATATATTTTTTTCTTATTTGTACATTATGCAAAGGGTAGAAAGCCTGGATTTCCATATTGTGGTGATTGCTTCACCTGATTAAGTTTCTAATTAGATTAAATTTTGCTCCAGTCAGAAGGAATGCAGAAATAAATTGGCCGATGCATGAATGCTTAGGATGTTCAGGCTTGAGGACAGCTGGGGGGAAGGCAGGACGAATAAAAGGACATAAAAATGATGTTCATTTATTCTGCCTTCAGGTGAGCCACTCAAAAAAGGGACACGCAATCATTTTTATCTAGAACCATCCTGGGCCACAGGAAAGCCAGGTGAAGCCCGAGTCAGGGTGCCCAGAGATCTTTTCTCTCAGACAAGTCCTTCAGTTTGATAGTTTGGTTCATTTAAATGCAAATGTCCGTGGGAATGGCTTGCATCTTAGGGTATTATCAGCAATATATTTTTTTCTTTTGAGAGTACCAGGTGGGAGGTGGGGCAGAGCCCCAGAGAAAACCTTCGTTTTGCATATCAGTCCTGTTAAACACCAATTCTCAGTGGTTCCCAGCTTGCACCTAGAAAGATTAAGAACTAGACACCAATTAAGTTTAATATTTTTTCGGGTCAAGCTTCTCCTTCAGTGTGTTCATTTTATGCCTAGGGAGGCAGGGGGCAATGTCAGCTTGTGGTTACTTCTCTTCCAAAAGCAATTTAAAGAAGGGCTTGGCTTTCTCCGTTTGTATTTACCCAGTGGCTTCCTGGAGCTTTATTTGCAAGTGTCAGCATGCAGGATCCGTCTCTGGAGAAAGCCTCCTTCTCTAGATTTCACGTTGATTTACCTCATTCTACTTAACGGTCTGCTCCCTGTAGTTTCAAAGTCCCTTCCCTCACCCCCCAGACTCTGAGATGGGGAACAGGGAAAAAAGTCTGGTTTTCCCTGTTCTTGGGTGTCCCACGGGGCTGACGATCCTGTGAGCAAATGAACGGAATGGCGGAGGGATTGCCTAGGAACTCCCAGGCGCTCCCTAGTAGGGCTAGGAACCTGGGGTCTCAGGTTTCACAGGCTCGTGTCCAGCAGGGGATTTATCTTTTCCCCCACATTGCCACTCAACACACATACGGACTAATGTGACATACAGACCAATGGAAGGAACCGAAGGCCACCTCAACCACTGAGCCCCACTCCCAAGCTTGTGAGCTTAAACGGTGTCCCACATTTTATTTGTAGAAGACAGCATCATATAGGATGAACAGCCTTCCTTCTTGTTCAGAAAGGTTTTTTTCAGTCACTTCTCTGCTTGTCAACTCCTTGTTCTGCATGTTCGTTCCCCAGAGTGATGGCAACCATCCTGATGACGTCACTCGGGGGGCCTCCATTTGTATGTTGTTTCCCTCCGACCGTGACCGGCCCCCTCCCCTAGAGAGCAATGGTTTTAGACTGCACTGAGTCACCAGTCATCCAGGAAACCCTTAAACAACCCCCAGGGGACACTGGGTTGCTAAAGTCTTTCTATGGGCAACTCTTTCCCCCCATTTTATTGAGATGTAATTGACATGAAACATTGGATTAGCCCAAGGTGTACAACATAATGATTTGATGTATGTATATATTGTGAAATGATCACCACAGTAAATTTAGTTAACATCTATCACTGAGCTATACTTGTTTTTTCTTGTGATGAGAACTTGTAAGATCTACTCTCTTGGCAACTCTCAAATATACCACACAGTGTTGTGAACTATACTCTCCAGGCTGTACATGACATCCCTATGACTTATCTATCTTACCCTGGAAGTCGTACCTTTTCCCCACCCTCATGTATTCCCACTCTGCCTCTGGCAACCATCAATCTGCTGTCTGTATAGATGAATTTGTTTTTTTTTTTTAAGATTCCACATATAGGTGAAGTATTATCCAGTATTTGTCTTTCTCTGATTCATTTCACTACACACACACACACACACACACACACACACACAGGTTGTGTCCGTATTTTGGCTACTGGAAATAATGCTTCAATGAGTGTAGTGGTGCAGATATCTTTTCAAGATAGTGATTTCATTTCCTTCACTTAAATACCCAGAAGTGGAATTACTGGTTCATAGGGTAGTTCTATTTTCAGGTTTTGGAGGAGCCTCCATACTGTTTTCCACAGTGGCTGTAGCAGTTTGCATGCCCACCAACAGTGCACACACAAGGGTTCCCCTCTCACCACGTTCTGGCCAACACTAATTGTCCTACCTTTTTCATGGCAGCCATTTTAACAACCTAATTGTGCCTTTGATTTGCATTTCCCATAATCAGGGATGTAGAGCACCTTTTTACGTACTTGTATGTCTTTGAAAAAAATGTCCATTTAGTTCCCCTGGCCATTTTTTAATCAGATTGTTTCTCTTGCTATTGATTTGTATGAGTTCCTTATATTTGGGGAGTATTAACCCCTTACCAGATATATAATTTACAGAAATATTCTCCCATTCTGTACATTGTCTTTTCGGTTTGTCGATGATTTCCTTTGCTGGACAGTAAGCTTTTTAGTTTGGTGTCGTCCCATTTGTTTATTTTTTCTTTGGTTGGCTTTGGTTTTGCTATAAAATCCAAAAAACTCATTGCTAAGGCCTATGTCAAGGAGCTTACCCTCTGTTTTCTGTGAGGAGTTTTATGGTTTTAGGTCTCGGGTTCAAGTCTTTAGTCCATTTTGAGTTGATTTTTGTTATGATGTAAGCTAGTGGTTGAATTTCATTCTTTTATGCGTGGCTGTCCAATTTTCCCAGCACCATTTGTTGAAGAAACTGTCTTTTCCCCATTGTATATTCTTGGCTCCTTTGTCATAAATTAATTGACCACATACGCATCCGTTTATTTCTGCACTCTCAGTTCTGTTCTAGTCACCTATGTGTCTGCTTTTGTGACAATACATATTGTTTTGATTACTATGACTCGGTAATATAGTTTGAAATTAGGAAATGTGATACCTCCAGTGTTGTTCTTTCTCCAGATTGCTTTGGCTATTCAGAATCTTTGTGGTTCCATACACATTTTAGAATTGTTTTTTTTCTATTTCTGTGAAATATGACATTGGAATTTTGATAGGGATTGCATTTAAACTGTAGGTGGCTTTAGGCAGTATGCACATTTTAACAATATTAATTCTTCCAATCCATGAATACAGAATGTCTTTCCATTTATTTGTATCTTCCTCAATTCCTTTCAACAACACC